>NC_140598.1:61483583-62008583 GCF_057381915.1 Diplotaxodon limnothrissa | reverse complement strand
GTTAACGAGAGACACCCGGAATGGCTAACTGAAGGCCGGACGGTCCTGATCCCCAAGGACCCCAAGAAGGGACCGGTCCCCTCCAACTACCGACCAATAACCTGCCTCAGTACTACATGGAAGCTCCTGTCAGGCATCATATCGGCTAAGATGAACAGGCACATGGGTCAATACATGAGCGGGACACAGAAAGGAATTGGCAAGAATACCAGAGGCGCAAAACACCAGCTACTGGTAGACAGAACAATCAGCCGAGACTGCAAGACCAGACTGACCAACCTGTGCACTGCCTGGATTGATTACAAGAAGGCCTATGACTCAATGTCCCACAGCTGGATACTGGAATGCCTAGAATTGTACAAGATCAATGGGACCCTAAGAGCCTTCATCAGGAACTCAATGGGGATGTGGCGTACAACACTAGAGGCCAACTCCAAGCCCATAGCACAAGTTACCATCAAGTGCGGGATCTACCAAGGAGATGCTCTGTCCCCACTGCTGTTCTGCATAGGCCTGAACCCCCTCAGTGAGATCATTAACAAGACTGGCTACGGATACCGACTACAGAACGGAGCAGTTGTCAGCCACCTCCTGTACATGGATGACATCAAGCTGTATGCCAAGAGTGAACGAGACATCGATTCATTGATCCACACTACCAGGCTATACAGCAATGACATTGGAATGTCGTTCGGACTGGAGAAGTGTAGTCGGATGGTAACAAAGAGAGGGAAGGTAGTCAGAACTGAGGGGATTGAACTACCAGAAGGCAACATTGCAGACATAGAGGACAGTTACAAGTACCTGGGGATCCCGCAGGCGAATGGGAACCATGAAGAGGCCGCTAGAAAAGCTGCAACCACCAAGTACCTGCAGAGGGTCAGGCAAGTCCTGAGGAGTCAGCTGAATGGTAAGAACAAGATCCGGGCCATCAACACGTACGCCCTGCCCGTGATCAGGTACCCTGCTGGGGTAATAGGCTGGCCAAAGGAGGAGATAGAAGCCACTGACATAAAGACAAGAAAGCTCCTTACCATGCATGGAGGGTTTCACCCCAAATCCAGCCCCCTGAGGCTGTACGCTAAGCAGAAGGAAGGGGGCCGGGGACTGGTGAGTGTCAGCACCACAGTCCAGGATGAGACAACGAACATCCAAGAATACATTGGGAAGATGGCCCCAACTGACCGAGTGCTCAGTGAATACCTCAGGCAGCAGAAACCCAAGAAAGAGGAGGGAGACGAGGAACCATCATGGAAGGACAGGCCCCTGCACGGTATGTACCACCGGCAGATAGAGGAGGTGGCTGATATCCAGAAATCCTACCAGTGGCTGGACAAAGCTGGACTGAAAGACAGCACAGAAGCACTAATCATGGCAGCACAAGAACAAGCTCTGAGCACAAGATCCATAGAGGCTGGGGTCTATCACACCAGGCAAGACCCCAGGTGCAGGCTGTGTAAAGATGCCCCAGAGACAATCCAGCACATAACAGCAGGGTGCAAGATGCTAGCAGGCAAGGCATACATGGAACGCCATAACCAAGTGGCCGGCATAGTGTACAGGAACATCTGTGCCGAGTATAACCTGGAAGTCCCGAGGTCAAAATGGGAGATGCCCCCAAGGGTGGTGGAGAATGACCGAGCTAAGATCCTGTGGGACTTCCAGATACAGACGGACAAAATGGTGGTGGCTAACCAACCGGACATAGTGGTGGTAGACAAACAGAAGAAGACGGCCGTAGTGATCGATGTAGCGGTTCCGAATGACAGCAATATCAGGAAGAAGGAACACGAGAAGCTGGAGAAATACCAAGGGCTCAGAGAAGAGCTCGAGAGGATGTGGAGGGTGAAGGTAACAGTGGTCCCCGTGGTAATCGGAGCACTAGGTGCGGTGACTCCCAAGCTAGGCGAGTGGCTCCAGCAGATCCCGGGAACAACATCGGAGATCTCTGTCCAGAAGAGCGCAGTCCTGGGAACAGCTAAGATACTGCGCATATATATATATATATATATATATATATATATATATATATGATTCTTGCCTCTACACATCCTGAGGCCGAGTCAGCAGGGAATTTGCACATTAACAGTGCAGTGGATCCTGCTTGTGCCGTGATATTCAGGACTGCAAACCGAGCAGGTTCACTGACTTTCAGCTTGTTGTGTTTGTGGATATATGACTGACTTTAATTATTCACAAAATCCTCACATTCTCTGTAAGATTAAAGTCAACTATTGTACGGCGTATATTTTGAAGTAAAGGCTTTAAAACCAAGTTAGTACAAACATCGCTAATGTCACATAACTTTCCCAACATGTGGCCAACAGTGATGTTTTAATGTTCTTCATTATAAAAACATTTGCGCATAAATAAGTGACATAATATTCAGTACTTACTTCTGAAAGTTTACTCTTCATCCGCTCCGCTTCCGCCGTTTTTTTTTCCCGGCAAAATTGTCCACACCACTGCCGCGCTATGAAGTCTGGGATATGTTGGGCCATGAAGGCTACACCGACCCATCCTTAAAATTCAGGGAAATTAAGGACGCATTTTAGGGCTGCATTTCGAGCAGCCTTTGAATTGGGACAGTCTTTGTCGTGTCGCTGTGACGTAATCGGCCTTAAAATGCGGCCTTTAAGGCTGCAGACCCCAAATCCGGTCATTGGTACTTCCTGGCTTGTGTAGTTACTAGGTAACAAAAGCTCAACACTGCCCCTAGCGTCCTGGAGCACTTCCGTTGTGTTTTGGAATTTGCATGTGTTTTGGAGTTTGCAAGTGTTTTGGAGTTTGCGTGTGTTTTGGAGTTTGTACGTGCTTTGTCTCTAGGGGCCACCGTACATACTTCACATGAAGACCAAAATAGTTCCAAAGTCCAGATCTGAATGAGGGTGGGGGAGGTTCAATTTGCCATGTTGCAACCAGCTTAGCTACTGTCTTGCTAGCTTGTGCTGCGCTCAGTGGATCTGCGCTCGACAGTGGAGCCTAGGCGGAGTAGTCGAATGCAGATCCACTGAGCTCTCAACACAGACAGCATCATCAGAAGAAAAGTTGATAAAATAAATTAAAATTTTGTATTGTTTGATACATATGCGTACCGAACCGAAAGCACTGTATCAAACGGTTCAATATCGATATCGATCGATACTTTTTTTTTTTTTTTACAACAGGAGTAACAGGAGCAGAAGAGTCTGGAACAGCAGAGAAACAATTTCAGCCATTTGGACTCAGCTCAGCCACTACAGAGGAAAAATGTCTTCAACACAAAAGGTGAGAAAAACATCACAGACAACACAACACTGTTATTGAAACTGTGTGTTCAGCTGCTTGGTTTTTAAAAACCCGTTAACAGCAGCTTTATCTTTTCTATCCTGGGCTCATCCATACAGGGAGTGCAGAATTATTAGGCAAGTTGTATTTTTGAGGAATAATTTTACTATTGAACAACAACCATGTTCTCAATGAACCCAAAAAACACATTAATATCAAACCTGAATGTTTTTGGAAGTAGTTTTTAGTTTGCTTTTAGTTTTAGCTATTTTAGGGGGATATCTGTGTGTGCAGGTGACTATTACTGTGCATAATTATTAGGCAACTTAACAAAAAACAAATATATACCCATTTCAATTATTTATTTTTTACCAGTAAAAGCAATATAACATCTCCACATTCACAAATATACATTTCTGACATTCAAAAACAAAACAAAAACAAATCAGCGACCAACATAGCCATCCATGGATTCTGTCAGTGTTTTGATCTGTTCACCATCAACATTGCGTGCAGCAGCAACCACAGCCTCCCAGACACTGTTCAGAGAGGTGTACTGTTTTCCCTCCTTGTAAATCTCACATTTGATGATGGACCACAGGTTCTCAATGGGGTTCAGATCAGGTGAACAAGGAGGCCATGTCATTAGTTTTGGTTACATCATTGTAATGTGATACTATCACCAGAAGGTGGTGGTAACACACCAGCAATGTGTTTGTTGACATGTTTGATTCCACTGACGGAGGGAGTTTCAGTTTGTTCCACGACTGCATTTCACTCACTGCCTCTGTCACTGCAGGACCAACATGGAGCAAGACGTCAGCACTCTCAGGAGGCTGACAAACCTCACAGAAGAAAGGGAGAGAAAACGTACAGCTGTGAGTTGTGTGGAAAGTCTTTTACCCAGGCTGGAGCCTTAAAAAGACACCAACTCATCCACAGTGGAGTTAAAGCATACAGCTGTGACATGTGTGGAAAGTCTTTTACCCTGGCTGAAACCTTAAAAAGACACCAACTCATCCACAGTGGATTTAAACCTTACAGCTGTGAGTTGTGTGGAAAGTCTTTTACCCATGCTCAAAGCTTAAAAAGACACCAACTCATGCACAGTGGATTTAAACCTTACAACTGTGAGTTGTGTGGAAAGTCTTTTGCCTGGGCTAAAAGCTTAAAAAGACACCAACTCATGCACAGTGGATTTAAACCTTACAGCTGTGACTTGTGTGGAAAGTCTTTTATTCAGGCTGGAGGCTTAAAAACACACCAACTCATCCACAGTGGAGTTAAAGCATACAGCTGTGACTTGTGTGGAAAGTCTTTTACCCTGGCTGGAGCCTTAAAAAAACACCAACTCATCCACAGTGTAGTTAAACCTTACAGCTGTGACTTGTGTGGAAAGTGGTTTACCCAGGCAGAGAACTTAAAAACACACCAACTCATCCACAGTGGAGTTAAATCTTACAGCTGTGACTTGTGTGGAAAGTCTTTTACCCTGGCTAAAGACTTAAAAAGACACCAACTCATCCACAGTGGAGTTAAATCTTACAGCTGTGACTTGTGTGGAAAGTCTTTTACCCGGGCTGGAGACTTAAAAAGACACCAACTCATCCACAGTGGAGTTAAACCTTACAGCTGTGACTTGTGTGGAAAGTCTTTTACCTGGGCTGGAAACTTAAAAACACACCAACTCATCCACAGTGGAGTTAAACCTTACAGCTGTGACTTGTGTGGAAAGTGGTTTACCCTGGCAGAAAACTTAAAAACACACAAACTCATTCACAGTGGATTTAAACCTTACAACTGTGACTTGTGTGGAAAATCTTTTACTCAGGCTGGAGGCTTAAAAACACACCAACTCATCCACAGTGGAGTTAAACCTTACAGCTGTGACTTGTGTGGAAAATCTTTTACTCAGGCTGGAGACTTAAAAAGACACCAACTCATCCACAGTGGAGTTAAAGCGTACAGCTGTGGGTTGTGTGGAAAGTCTTTTGCCCGGGCTGGAGCCTTAAAAAAACACCAACTCATCCACAGTGTAGTTTAAGCACACTACTGTGACTTGTGTGGTAAAGCTTTTGCTCAAAGTCGAAACTTACAGAAGCATCTAGTTACCCACTCTGGAATTAAGGCGTACAGCTGCGATTTTTGTGGAAAAAGGTTCAGTGACAAACAGTACCGAAATATTCACCTACGGATTTACACTGGAAATTATGTTTCCTGCTGTGATCAGTGTGGGAAACTGTTTACAACAGATGCACAGTTACAACGACACATGTTTAGCCACTCTGAGGAGAGACCTTACAAAAGTGAACTGTGTGAGAAGACTTTTAAAGTTCCACATCACCTGAAAAAAACACCAACAGATCCACACCAGAAATTAACTCTACAAGTGCAGTTACTGTGAGGATGTATTGATTTTTTTATCTTGTAATTTTAACCTGATTGTTTGGAACAAGTCGAATCAGTAAACTTATGGAGTTATACTGAATGAACAGTTTGGAAAAATGAAGAGTCATTTTCGCTCGGTAAGCTGAGTGTTATAATGTAAACAGTAAAACGTAGTTGGACATTGGCAGAGATCACTTACGCTGTCATTGTTTAGAAGCAGAGCAACACAGATGGATCCAGTTCTCAACCCTGTCGTCACTGTGGTGGTGGGAAAACGTTTCTCTGTGACCTTTGTGGAAAAACCTCCAATCATCAACGGGACCTTAAACCGCATCAACGTAGACACACTGGAGACAAAATGAACTACTGCAAAGAATGTGGGAGAGGCTTCCACACACCAAGTACATTAAAAATACATGAACTCTTCCACAGTGGGGTTAAAAAGCACATCTGTGACTAGTGTGGGTCATCCTTCACCACTGCACGTGAGCTTAACGAACAAGAATGAGCAAATCCACACAGGAGAGACACCATACAAGTGCAGACACTGTGACAAAAACTTCTCACAATCAGGTCATCGTAACAAACATGATTGTACACACATGGAAGCGAACTTCAGCTCTGACCAGTGTGACAAGAGCTTCAGGAATCTCAGTTCATACTCCAAACACAAACGATTCCACGCTGTAAATAAACTGTTTCACTGTTACCAATGTGCAAAAACATTCACTTCATTATCTGCTCTGTGCAAACATCAGCCTGATCATGTAGGACTGAAATCACTGGATCACAATGAATCTGAAGAGAGAGAAAGATCCTCTTCTGGCTTCAGGGTTGGACTTAAAAACCTTGAGATCAGGCTCCACAGAGTTCAGATGGAATCTCATGTAAAGAGTGTCAGCTGATGTCACATTTGGATCTGATGAGGTAGCTCTGATTTCTGGACCTGCAGTGAATAATCCTGAATGTTACATTTAGGAAGCTGCATGTATAGATATGTACATCTATACATGCAGCTTCTCTGTCACTGTCACTACATGCAGGGCGATCAAAATTACTGATATAGATATATATCAATTTCTTTCATTTGAACTTTCTTAGTTTTTCCAAAATTAACTTCTTTTTTTTAAATGTATTCATTTCAAAGAAATGTTAAACGTTAAAAACGGCAGCACACATAAGGACCCTTTAAATAATTCAAATTCTATTAAACATCTATTTTTGGCTCCTCCTTTCACTTTAGTGTATTTACTGTATCGTTGAAGTCCACATGTTGTTTTAATGAAATCATTTTGATCCACATGTTCTGCAGCTGTTTTCTTGTTGATTTGAAGTTTGCATTATGAAATCCTGATAATGTTAAAGCGTTAGTTATATTTGATGAACTCTGTGTAAAGTTTGTCTTATTAAACAGTTTGGTGTGAAAAATAAAGAAATGGTCTCAGAACAAGAAGTTTGAGCCCTGATTTCATATTCAAACTAGAGGGAGTGCAGAATTATTAGGCAAGTTGTATTTTTGAGGAATAATTTTATTATTGAACAACAACCATGTTCTCAATGAACCCAAAAAACTCATTAATGGTAAATGGCCTGTATTTATATAGCGCTTTACTAGTCCCTAAGGACCCCAAAGCGCTTTACATATCCAGTCATCCACCCATTCACACACACATTCACACACTAATATCAAAGCTGAATGTTCGTGGAAGTAGTTTTTAGTTTGTTTTTAGTTTTAGCTATTTTAGGGGGATATCTGTGTGTGCAGGTGACTATTACTGTGCACAATTATTAGGCAACTTAACAAAAAACAAATATATACCCATTTCAATTATTTATTTTTACCAGTGAAAGCAATATAACATCTCCACATTCACAAATATACATTTCTGACATTCAAAAACAAATCAGCGACCAATATAGCCACCTTTCTTTGCAAGGACACTCAAAAGCCTGCCATCCATGGATTCTGTCGGTGTTTTGATCTGTTCACCATCAACATTGCGTGCAGCAGCAACCACAGCCTCCCAGACACTGTTCAGAGAGGTGCACTGTTTTCCCTCCTTGTAAATCTCACATTTGATGATGGACCACAGGTTCTCAATGGGGTTCAGATCAGGTGAACAAGGAGGCCATGTCATTAGTTTTTCTTCTTTTATACCCTTTCTTGCCAGCCACGCTGTGAAGTACTTGGACGCGTGTGATGGAGCATTGTCCTGCATGAAAATCATGTTTTTCTTCAAGGATGCAGACTTCTTCCTGTACCACTGCTCAAGGCTGGACTGGGACAAAAAATCAGCCCGGGCATTTTGACTAGAGAACGGCCGACCAGGATAAAAATTGAAAATGTGACGTCATTCAGGGGTAAAACCGCAAAGGATTCTGGGAACTTGTGGCAAGAGGTGCTAGCGCACGCAGGCTTTCAATTGAGCTCAGTTACACAGCAATAAAAAAATGGCAAGAAGCTGTTGTAACTGCAATAGCCGGTCGCATGACAGCCACGGAAAGCCGACGGGTAAAGAGATCCTTTTTTTTTTTTTATCGGATTACGTCGTTGAAGATAAATTTTTTAAGCCATGTTTCTGAAGTAAGAGCTGATGGTCTGGATATACCAAATATAACGTCTCAGAACACTCCAGCTCACATGTTAGTCTGCTCCATTCCCACAAAGGTCAGAGTTTTGTAGTAGTTAATACGTCATTTTTCTTAACATAATTGGTGATATAGGTTACAAGCAAGTCTGGCGCTGAACAGAAATTGTCGCGCTATGCTCCTTTGTTTATTGTGCATAAATAGTGAATTGTCCTGACACAATATTGCGTTTCGCTTCTGTTATTACCATGGTACACTGACAAAAACATATTCTTTTATTCACAGGATAAAACAGTTGTTTTGTATCACTAATTGTCCAGTGCGATTACAGCATACAGTATTATTGTCACTGCTACATTTCTGTGATGCTACCAGAAATTATTTCCACTACTAATTAATTACCGTTGAGCTCAAAGGTTATATTAATAAACTGTTAACGAATGTGTATTTATGAAGACGATTTGTGAGACTGGTAAACTTTGTTCGTACGATGGTCTTTCGTTCTACACGGTGCGTTTCAAGGTCCTGTACCCATCCGTCGGTAAACTGGTCCTGGGCTTGTTGCAGTGACCTGAAGTTACTAAACTTCATGAGTGTATGCACTCACTCCAAGAAGCGTATAATTATAAATATGAGCGTGGTGAAAGTTGGGCAGCACGCTAATGTATTTTGTCCACTCTGTGTGCTCGTAAGGGTCTGACCCTTTCACTCCTTTGATTTTTTCCTCGTATCTTTTCTTTGACTTTTCGTCGAGTATGTTTTTGTACGGACCGGCATTGTTCTCCTTCGTTTTGTACATTCCTTTTTTGTGCGGCAAAGAAAAAACAAGAAGGTATTGGAACCGGAGAATGAACGTTTTGCGGTGCTGCAAATGCTTGCATTTGATGCAGTACTTGGATTGTTATGCCACGAGTTCCCGGCATGCAATGCGCGAAAATCACGTGATTGCTAAACAAGGGGGAGGGTGCATCCAGCCTCCTCGGTTGTAATTGGTCCAGCCCAGAGTCGATCATGACCAATTGGCCAATCCAACACCTTTCATTATATATACCCTTCCTAAAAAAAAAAAAAAAAAATCCATCGGCCCATAAAAACAAAAAATCGCCAGCGGCCCACCGGGCAAATGCCCGGTATGCCCGATGGCCAGTCCAGCTATGCCACTGCTTGAAGAAGGTGTCTTCCAGAAACTGGCAGTAGGACTGGGAGTTGAGCTTGACTCCATCCTCAACCCGAAAAGGCCCCACAAGCTCATCTTTGATGATACCAGCCCAAACCAGTACTCCACCTCCACCTTGCTGGCGTCTGAGTCGGACTGGAGCTCACTGCCCTTTACCAATCCAGCCACGGGCCCATCCATCTGGCCCATCAAGACTCACTCTCATTTCATCAGTCCATAAAACCTTAGAAAAACCAGTCTTGAGATATTTCTTGGCCCAGTCTTGACGTTTCAGCTTGTGCGTCTTGTTCAGTGGTGGTCGTCTTTCAGCCTTTCTTACCTTGGCCATGTCTCTGAGTATTGCACACCTTGTGCTCTTGGGCACTCCAGTGATGTTGCAGCTCTGAAATATGGCCAAACTGGTGGCAAGTGGCATCTTGGCAGCTGCACGCTTGACTTTTCTCAGTTCATGGGCAGTTATTTTGCGCCTTGGTTTTTCCACACGCTTCTTGCGACCCTGTTGACTATTTTGAATGAAACGCTTGATTGCTCGATGATCACGCTTCAGAAGCTTTGCAATTTTGAGACTGCTGCATCCCTCTGCAAGATATCTCACTATTTTTGACTTTTCTGAGCCTGTCAAGTCCTTCTTTTGACCCATTTTGCCAAAGGAAAGGACGTTGCCTAATAATTATGCACACCTGATATAGGGTGTTGATGTCATTAGACCACACCCCTTCTCATTACAGAGATGCACATCACCTAATATGCTTAATTGGTAGTAGGCTTTCGAGCCTATACAGCTTGGAGTAAGACAACATGCATGAAGAGGATGATGTGGACAAAATACTCATTTGCCTAATAATTCTGCACTCCCTGTAATTTAACTGTTTTCGGTGGTACATGTGGAGGTTTATCAGGGAGGAGACTTGGCTGTTCTCCACTCACACTGGCTGAAATGGTGAAAATGCTGTTATCATAGGATGAAATGAGGATTTGTTCCTCATTAACGAGTTGGGGGCACAAAAAATACTTTTCTTTCTTATTCTCATTTAAAATATCTAGCTTTTATTAAATAATTATCTGAATCTTGCGAACAAAGTTTTTATCTGACGTAAAATGTATAGAAATCATACATATACCAACAAGACAGTGTACATCACTGTCACAACAGCATTTGTTTTCATTCAAAGGCTTTTTGGCTTTAATACCTGGTGGGCCGGTCTCTAGTCAAAATGCCCAATTTTTTTGTCCCAGTCCAGCAGTGTCACCATGCCAGCTGACTGTATGTCATCATCAGCTAGTGTTGTTCTTTATACATCAATATTACCAAAGTTTACCATAAGGCAGCATAGAAAGTATTTACTTGCTTTCAGGTTTTATTCAAATGTTAGTCTTTTCAGTTGTTTCTCCACTTTTTTCCTGTTTTAAAAATCAAACAGCAGTTTGTAATGTAGCCCTGTCTGCAATTATTCGGGCTTGCAGTATAAAGAAAAAGTGTACTGTAATAAAAAATGGTTAAACTATAAATAGTTGATAAAACGTTTAAAAATCATATGCTTTGGTACAAATGTATTTCATTTACAGTTAAGAGTCCAATAAGTAAAAGGGTTTCATGATTTAGAGTTCATTTTCTGTGCACACTAAATATGTTGGGGTGTAACCTAAGTTTATTTACCCATCTAGTGTCAGTTATCTCAATATGGTATTGTCATTGGTTGTTGTGCTGACAAGCCAGTCAATGTCACTCTTCTCTGTTATGGGGGCGGGACAAGTGGTAAGGTTTGTGTGAATCTGTGGGAGCGGACACAGAAGCTAAGTCCGAAGAGAGAGATGTCGTAAGGCAAACGTGGTGTGGATTTTGCATCTAAGTGTGTCATTGAGGTCGACTACCCGTGGTCCTGATAGTACTTATTTGTGATCTGCAAGAGGTAAATGAGACTGTGTGCCTTGACATTTGTACTGTAACTATTCGTTATAGTGATATAATATCGTGATATGTGATGCTAACTAGCGACTTGCTAATTAGCGCAACTTACCGCGTTATGTGCTGTGGATACCATGCTGTATGTTTAGCTCTGTGATTTTCAGCAAAGCATGCTAATGCTAAATCGTTATGTGATAGCATTTGGTATTGTAGCTCAAGTGTTTTAATGTGTTTAGAAGCCGAGGGACGCTCTGAAAGGAGAGAGAGGTTTCTGCCCGGATGGACCCTGCTGTTTCCTCGCCCCTGACTGTTGTTTTCTTACCCCTGACTGTCTTCACTACTGGTGAACTAACTGCCCGTTTCTGATTGCCCCACTAACAAACTCATTGGACTCGTGAGTACTAACTGGAACTAAAGTGCACATATTTTGTTTATTGCTCAGTTTGAGTGAAGCGGCCATCAGTTTTAGGCCTCACCGCACCCAAACTTCGAATCAGGCCTGCATCAAGCACCGTGCTACAGGTGTAGTGTGGACAGGTTAAAGTGTGTGTGTGTGTGTGTGTGTGTGGGCCCACTGTTACACAATCGGTTTAAATTGAGTAAGTGTGTAGTTGATCAAAGTTATTGTCAAAGGTTGAAATTCATCCATGTTAAAGGTGTGAGCTGTTGTAGCTGAAATAACAGTTGAAATACCTAAAAAGGAGGTATTTTGGGTTGATAATCTTTTATTTAAAATCCATGTAGTCATTTTTACAGTATTTTTGTTTGTTTATTTGAATTCAATCCATTTTATTAAAGTAACTGTTTATTTTATTCATTTCTTTTGTCTAAATAAATACCCGGTGAGGGATAAATTTGTGTAAAATACAGTTGTGGTGGTCCTTATTATAGCAATTAGAGGGTATCAGGTATTATTATTAGTAGCACTACGAACCCAGGCCCAGTCTCATTGTACTATATACTCTAGCTTTACCATAGCTACGTGGGACCTGGGTTACATAAATGGAGGCACCGCTGGGATATTTAACTAAAGTAAACTAAATTTATTTTTGGACCAAGAGGATAACAGGTCGACCCCACAACTGTCAAATTGTTAAAGTAGTCAAACGTGCAACAAAAAAATAAACCAGATAGCAATGATGACACAACAAAGGAGCAGACCGTCACAACTTGAGTTGGTCAACTGGTGCAAAGGGGAATCAATAGATTTGAAACATGCTCTACTATTGTATGGGGTACCGGAAGGTGTTTCGAGAGATGAAATAGAAGAAACAGCAGGGACTATCAAAGCTTTGGGAAAAGTAGTAGTTAAGGGAAAAATGTTTAACTCTCAACTAAAATCATTAATGGTGTTGTGTGAGTGTCGTGAGGAGATAAACCCCACGACAATCCCCCCTGAGATAATGCCAATAAGTGGTGGAAGTGGCTGGAAAGCAGTGTACTACATTGAACCTCAGCCAGATGACTTTGAGGGAAAGTTACTCACTTTTCTGCAGAATGAAGGGAAAACCTTAGAGGATATCCAAGGGTTACGCACCCACGGAGGGGAAGTGGATGGTAATTCTGAAGCCATCATCCGTGCAGTAGGTGAGTTAATGGTCAGAACAAACAAACAGCCTGAAAGCCATCCATATAGACGTCTAAGGACATTTTCCGGGGTCATTCC
Organism: Diplotaxodon limnothrissa; assembly: GCF_057381915.1. NCBI lineage: Eukaryota > Metazoa > Chordata > Actinopteri > Cichliformes > Cichlidae > Diplotaxodon > Diplotaxodon limnothrissa. The sequence goes on along the minus strand of NC_140598.1, from coordinate 61,995,590 downwards.
CACCCCAGCTGGGGAAGAAGTCTTGGATACCTGGTTGGAGCAAGCGAGACTCCTAGTAGATGAAGGCGAGTGCTCCGATAAAGAAAAACGTAGACGCATACTGGAAAGTCTCAAAGGGCCTGCCTTGGAGATCATTCAGGCCGTGCGTCTGACTCAACCTGATGCTAGTTCCCAGGACTACATAGAGGCCATAGAGACCATTTTTGGCAGAGTAGAGTCCGCAGAGGAGCTCTATCTGTCATTCAGAGCCCTTCACCAACAGCCTGGTGAGCACCTGTCTGAGTTTCTGCGAAGATTAGAGAGGTCTCTTGTTAAAGTAGTCCAGGGAGGTGGTTTACCAGTTAGTGCTGCTAACAAAGCTCGGTTAGAGCAGTTAGTTAAAGGATCCACTTCTGAGCTTATGTTGCTTCAGTTGAAAATAAGGGAGCGAATGGAAAATCCTCCCTCATTCCTGAACTTGTTAAGAGAGGTGATGGAAGAGGAAGGCCGTCAAGCAGCCAAACAAAGCCAGACCACATCTAAGTGTCACCAAAGGGTTCGCACAGTTAAGGTGGAAAAGGAGAAAGAGTCTGAAGCGGTCACTCAGAGTGAACTGCAAGCTCAGATTCAAGAGTTGAGAGCACAGTTAGAGGAAAGAAACCACTCAGGAATTCAACCGCTGTCTGATTGCACCATCAAACCCCCAACAGAGAAGCAAAAACAGAAAAGTGATTCGCAGAGCGAAATACGGGCACTCAGAAAGCAAGTGAAAGCACTAGAAAATAAAATGAGTGTGATGGCGGTGAAGTCTACAAGTGAGCCCCCACAAGAACACTCAACTCAGTCTCGCAGAGACAAAGCAGCTTCTTACCCCAAGCCTGCTTCTTTTAAAGCATCATCTGCTAGAGAGAGTGATGAATATTTCTGCTATAAGTGTGGAGAAAATGGTCACATAGCTACAAGGTGCACTGCACCCGAGAACCCGCAGAAAGTCATAAGAAAACTCATACGATTAGTACGAGGAGTATCTGGTCCTAACAAGGAGGACCCAAATCCTACCGGAGAAGAGCAATGCGTTGCTTGGACCAACAAGGTCGAAGTCCCAGAAACTGACACAGGCCTGCCTGAGGGTCTTGTAGGCCCGTCATTTATTCACACAGTCAAAGTCAATGATGTGGCCTGTGATGCTCTTATTGATAGTGGGTCTAACGTGACTATTATCTTTGAAAGCTGGTATAACCAACACTTGGAAGATGTCCCCATAAAACCTCTCTCTCGCTTGGGACTCTGGGGACTTGCTGACACAGAGTATCCCTACAAAGGCTATGTTGTTGTAGAGATGGAGTTTACCAAGGAGATCACTGGTGTCTCCGGGCGAGTAGAAGTGCTCGCATTGATTTGTCCTGACCCGAAAAACCAGCAACAAACCCCCGTGTTGGTGGGCACCAATACGTCTCTGTTCCGCCGCTTATGGGACTTGGTGCAAATGAAAGGTGACCAGAACACAGCTCATTCCATGAGAATTCAGTCTGTGTATGCCCCCATTAGGGCACAGGAGCAACTGCCAAAAAATGATGTGCTGGGACAGATAAAATGGAAAGGGCCCTGCCCTCTTTCTATCGCCCCAGGAGCAAATTGCTATGCCACCTGCAAAGTAGACAGGCACAGTGCCCCCTCCAAAGACCTTATCTTGATTGATGCACCCTCTACCCAGTTACTCCCCGCCGGCGTGCTGGTACAGCCAGGTGTGCTCTCAGATGCTGGTATAGACAGCAATAGCTTGAATGTGCTCCTCCAAAATGAGTCCACCAAGACAGTCTCCATACCAGTGGGATCTGTCATTGCTGAAATGTTTGCTGTGGATACAGTCACCCCAGTCCAACCCTCTGACCTGGCCACTGAGAAAATAGATCCAAACCTCTTTGACTTTGGGGACTCCCCTATCCCCGAGGAGTGGAAAAGTAGACTTCGGCAGAAGTTAGCTGAGAGGAGAAATGTCTTCTCAATGCAGGAGTGGGACGTTGGCTTGGCTAAAGGTGTTGAACACCACATTCGTCTACATGACCCTAGACCTTTCAGGGAGAGGTCAAGGAGACTAGCCCCAGCCGACATTGATGATGTGAGGCGACACATACAGCAGCTGTTGGCTGCTGGCATTATAACAGAGTCCCGTAGCCCATATGCCTCCCCAATTGTTGTTGTGCGGAAAAAGAATGGGGCCATAAGAATCTGTATTGATTACAGAACACTGAACAACCGCACTACACCTGATCAGTATACAATGCCACGCATTGATGATGCCTTGGACTCCTTGTCAGGCAGCCGATGGTTCTCAGTCCTAGATCTGCGTAGTGGCTACTATCAGATAGAAATGGCTGAGGAGGACAAGGAAAAGACGGCTTTTATTTGCCCCCTGGGCTTCTATCAATTTGAGCGCATGCCACAAGGGATCACTGGAGCTCCTGCAACGTTCCAACGCTTAATGGAAAAGGCTGTTGGGGACATGCATCTTCTGGAAGCCCTTGTGTATTTGGATGACATCATTGTCTTTGGAAGAACGCTTGAAGAGCATGAGCAACGCCTCTTTAAGGTGTTGGACAGACTAGAGGAGATTGGTTTGAAAGTCTCCATTGACAAATGTCAATTCTGTCGTCCTCAAGTTAAGTATGTGGGTCACATTGTATCCACCAATGGAATAGCCACCGATCCAGAGAAGGTTGAGGTGGTGAAACACTGGAAAGTGCCCACTCACTTGAAACCTCTCAAGTCTTTCCTCGGATTTTGTAGTTACTATCGGAGGTTCATAGCCAACTACTCCGCCATTGTCCGTCCTTTGTCAGAACTCACCAAGGGTTATGCACCCACTTGGAAAGACCCCAAAGCCAAGAAGAGTGTAGACCCAAACCACACCTATTTTAAAGCATCCGAGCCGTTTGGGGAACGATGGACTCCAGCCTGCCAGGCTGCTTTTGAACAGATCCGTGAATGTCTGATCAATGCTCCAGTATTGGCATTTGCTGACCCCACCAAGACATACATCCTGCATGTGGACGCCAGCATGAATGGTTTAGGTGCTGTCTTGAACCAAGAACACCCCGAGGGCCTAAGGCCGGTAGCTTTCGCAAGCCGAAAGCTCAAAGACTCAGAACGTAACTATCCAGTTCATCAACTGGAATTCTTGGCATTAAAGTGGGCCGTTGTGGATAAATTTCACGACTACCTGTATGGTGCCAAATTCATTGTCAGGACTGACAATAACCCCTTAACGTATGTATTGACCTCGGCTAAGCTCAGTGCTGTAGGGCATCGCTGGCTCGCTGCCCTCGCCACGTATGATTTCACCATACAGTACCGCCCTGGGCGCCACAACATTGATGCTGACTTGCTGTCCCGACAGTATGCCCAAGAGGAAGTTGGAGAATGGACTTCCATCCCGCCTGCTGGCATTAAAGCTCTCTGTAAACGAGCCTGCATCAGGGAAGGAGCAGTTGTACCTGACAGATTGGTGGATCAACTTGGTGCTCCTGCCTCTGCAGTACCAGAAGCCTATGCATTTCCTGTGAATCTCAGCGTAAACATCGTCGATCAGCTGAGCCCAAAAGACATTCAAACATCACAAGATATGGACCCTACCATTGGGCCATTGAAGAAAGCCATCAAGAGCAATAAAGAGTTTGCTCGCTCTAAAACTGACTCGCCAGAGACTGTGATGCTCCTCCGTGAAAGTCGCAAATTGGAGTTGAGTGATGGAATACTCTACAGAGTAAAAGAAAAAATGGCTGGAAAACAAAGCCGGCAGCTTGTCTTGCCAGCAAGATACAGGTCTATGGTGTTAAGGTCTCTGCATGATGAGTGTGGGCACATGGGAGCAGAGCGAACAACAGAACTGATTAAAGAGAGGTTTTACTGGCCTCGTATGGCAGCTGAGATTGAGCAGTATATTCGCACTTGTGGAAGGTGCATCTCCAGGAAGACGCTCCCTCAGCGTGCCTCGCCCTTGAATCAGATAACAAGCAATGGCCCTCTAGACTTGGTTTGCATTGATTTCTTACAGATAGAGCCGGATTCTAAAGGTGTTGCAAATGTGTTAGTTGTGACAGATCACTATACACGTTATGCACAGGCGTTTCCTACCAAAGATCAAAGAGCCATTACCGTTGCAAAAGTCCTGTGGGAGAAGTACTTCATGCACTACGGTCTACCTGCACGAATACACTCTGATCAGGGCAGAGACTTTGAGAGTCGACTGATCAAGGAGCTGTTGTCCATGTTGGGGATTCGGAAGTCACGAACGTCTCCCTACCACCCGCAAGGTGATGCGCAACCGGAAAGATTCAACAGAACCCTTCTAGCAATGCTCGGTACCATGGACACTGCAAAGAAACAGTGTTGGAGCCAGCATATCACCCACCTGGTACACGCGTACAATTGTACAAGGAGTGATGCCACGGGGTACTCACCTTATTATCTCATGTTCGGGAGAGAAGCTAGACTGCCCATCGACGTCTGCTTTGGAATCTCGCCAAATGGTGAAAGTGAGTCCTCCTACCAACAGTATGTTTCACGGATGAGAAAAGAGTTGCAGGACGCATACAAACTTGCATCAAATGCAGCTACAAAAAATCATCTGAAGAACAAAGCACATTATGACCAACGCGTGAGAGATCTGCCTTTGGAGAAGGGAGACAGGGTTCTCATTCAGAATGTTGGAATAAAAGGCAAGCATAAACTGCAGGATCGTTGGAAATCTACACCGTATGTTGTAGTGGAGAAGTTGCCTAACCTGCCTGTTTATAAGGTAAAACCAGAACATGGTCCAGGTGTACTCAAAACTCTCCATCGAGACCACCTGTTGCCCATTGGTTATATGGTCAGGATGCCTAATCCATCGGATGACACAGGACACATTAGGAGACCCGTAACCAGAGCACATCGTGCCCAGAAAAGTCAAGCAGTTAAACCGCCTGATCCAGTTGAAGAAAGTGACACAGCATCCTCAGATGAAATGTTTGAAGCTGTCCATAATCCGCAAAGTTTTGGTGTGCAAGAGGTCAGGAGACAACTGGCAATGCCACATCAGACTTCGGAAGAGGATGACACTTCTGAGGAGGAACATTTTGAAGAAGCAGAAAGTCAACCAGTAAGAGAAAGTGAAAACTCAACTGGAGATGATACACCTACTATGCTGGAATATGATGCTCAAGAGACAAATGAGTCTATGGGAGAGCAAGAGGAGGAACGGGAAACAAGTTCACCCTTTTCAAACAGAACCCGAAGTGACAATTCTCATAGAGGTACAAGAAATGAGAGTGAACAGTTCTCCACATCCCGAAAATCCCTCAGGAAACCAAAACCACCCTTGAGATTGACCTATGAAAAGCCAGGTCACCCATCTTGTGAGCCTGTTACCATCATGCACCATGGTATGGTCATTCAACTAAAATTAAACCCTCCAGACGTCAGTGAAACAAAGGGACGTTCTAAGTCATCGAAGAAGTTCTTAGGAAGTGAGGATGACCATCACCCTGTAAAGCTAAAGAGAAGTCAGAGGTGTGATGAGGACATCTACACGGTTAGAAGGGGGAGGATGTAGCCCTGTCTGCAATTATTCGGGCTTGCAGTATAAAGAAAAAGTGTACTGTAATAAAAAATGGTTAAACTATAAATAGTTGATAAAACGTTTAAAAATCATATGCTTTGGTACAAATGTATTTCATTTACAGTTAAGAGTCCAATAAGTAAAAGGGTTTCATGATTTAGAGTTCATTTTCTGTGCACACTAAATATGTTGGGGTGTAACCTAAGTTTATTTACCCATCTAGTGTCAGTTATCTCAATATGGTATTGTCATTGGTTGTTGTGCTGACAAGCCAGTCAATGTCACTCTTCTCTGTTATGGGGGCGGGACAAGTGGTAAGGTTTGTGTGAATCTGTGGGAGCGGACACAGAAGCTAAGTCCGAAGAGAGAGATGTCGTAAGGCAAACGTGGTGTGGATTTTGCATCTAAGTGTGTCATTGAGGTCGACTACCCGTGGTCCTGATAGTACTTATTTGTGATCTGCAAGAGGTAAATGAGACTGTGTGCCTTGACATTTGTACTGTAACTATTCGTTATAGTGATATAATATCGTGATATGTGATGCTAACTAGCGACTTGCTAATTAGCGCAACTTACCGCGTTATGTGCTGTGGATACCATGCTGTATGTTTAGCTCTGTGATTTTCAGCAAAGCATGCTAATGCTAAATCGTTATGTGATAGCATTTGGTATTGTAGCTCAAGTGTTTTAATGTGTTTAGAAGCCGAGGGACGCTCTGAAAGGAGAGAGAGGTTTCTGCCCGGATGGACCCTGCTGTTTCCTCGCCCCTGACTGTTGTTTTCTTACCCCTGACTGTCTTCACTACTGGTGAACTAACTGCCCGTTTCTGATTGCCCCACTAACAAACTCATTGGACTCGTGAGTACTAACTGGAACTAAAGTGCACATATTTTGTTTATTGCTCAGTTTGAGTGAAGCGGCCATCAGTTTTAGGCCTCACCGCACCCAAACTTCGAATCAGGCCTGCATCAAGCACCGTGCTACAGGTGTAGTGTGGACAGGTTAAAGTGTGTGTGTGTGTGTGTGTGTGTGGGCCCACTGTTACACAATCGGTTTAAATTGAGTAAGTGTGTAGTTGATCAAAGTTATTGTCAAAGGTTGAAATTCATCCATGTTAAAGGTGTGAGCTGTTGTAGCTGAAATAACAGTTGAAATACCTAAAAAGGAGGTATTTTGGGTTGATAATCTTTTATTTAAAATCCATGTAGTCATTTTTACAGTATTTTTGTTTGTTTATTTGAATTCAATCCATTTTATTAAAGTAACTGTTTATTTTATTCATTTCTTTTGTCTAAATAAATACCCGGTGAGGGATAAATTTGTGTAAAATACAGTTGTGGTGGTCCTTATTATAGCAATTAGAGGGTATCAGGTATTATTATTAGTAGCACTACGAACCCAGGCCCAGTCTCATTGTACTATATACTCTAGCTTTACCATAGCTACGTGGGACCTGGGTTACAGTAATAAGATTATCTTCTTTTTTTAACAGGCAGATAAAGTTTTGCATTGGCATTGGCTAATTTGCCAATTGTATGTTAAATATTCAAAAATGTTTTTGCTCAAAACATATGTGCACTATATGTCAGTAAAAATACTATGCAAATATTGCTGTCCTTGAATGCTGAGTAAACACTGACAAAGCACTGATTGTGTCTCTTGTACTTTATCAACGCAGTGTCTAAAAACTTTGCACCGTAGTGGTTAAAATCTCATTCTAATAAGAGTTAAAAGCGCATTCGGTTATTAGGTTTACAGGGTTACTGAATTATGGTTAATGGTTGGTAGAATTTTTTTTTAACATTATCTGCCAATTACATCTGCCACCCTTCTCCAAATCTGTGCCCCTACCTGGCCCCCCAACAAAAATTTTCTAGACACACACACACCACTGCTTGGTGGGTATGCAAGTGAAGAGAGAGACTACATCAAAGGACACAATGGTTTCATCTGGATCCAAGGTAAGTAAAAACGGCAAAAACGAAACAACCAGGTCGCTGGACACACCGCTCCTGTGTCAGCGGAGAGCAGGCACACTTTGCTCCCTCTCCCCCACTCTTATGTTTCGGTGTTGCACTGACACGTCACGTGACTTAGACACTTTGGGGGTTGTTAAGTTGTTTACATATTAATTATATACATTTTTTTGTTTTTGTTGTTGAGAATTTTAATTGTAATTTTTGTATTATAGTTTATAAATAGTATTTGTTTTAATTTGTGTACTGGTTTGCGTGCACTTAAGATTTAAAAAAAAAAAAAAAAAAAGATCGCCACCAGGGCAGACCCGATGGCATTTTCATGCTTCGCAGCATCATTTATTCTTACAATAATCACACGGTTGCTGTAACAGTACATTCAACGGCTTCAGCTCTCCCGCTGGCAGCCGTACACATCACCACCACCAACCCTGCAGCGGCATCGCAGAACACACCCTGCCACATACCCCCCTCGCCCGCTTCACCTCACCTCGCGAGCAGGCGAGGGAATTGGCCCGGACCATCGGCGCCCCATGCCCTAGCCCAGCGACGGGGAAGTGTCCACTCTGGCGGTCGCCCGCGCCTCCAGCGGAAGCCCCGGAGCTGGCCTGATGGCCACCCATATGGCAAGCAGCGGTGGCGCAGTAGGCGTGGAAGTGAGCTGGGGTTCACAGGTAGCTGGGCAGACGGCCGGCACGCAGGACTGTGCAGCCTGCGTGCCGAAGTGGACAGCATGCACCCCCGCGCACCTCGACCTCCGTCTCCAGCTTGGCAGGCGCGCCAGCCTCCGGCTCACCCCAAGCCGTGCGCTGTCCACCCTTACAGTGATCACACGGTTGCTGTAACAGTAGCCTACATTCAACGGCTGCAACCCTCCTGCTGCCAGCTGTACACATCAACACCAAAAACAACAACAGCACAAGCAGCGCACAGGTTTTAAGCCGGCGAGGCATCATTGTAGATGCCGTGAAGGTGAGTCCATCTCATCTGCAGTGGCATCGCAGACCACGAGCCGCAACAATAATAAAAAAAAATTATTTAATTATGAATAAATAATTTCTCCTAATTATGTCCTGGGTTTTAACTAATTAATTATACCAAAGGAAACATCACACAAACACTTAAGGTCATGAAAATTAATTGCGATTTAGCAATTCAATGAGGCATCCACCTTATTTATTGAAAAGTATCGTATCAGTATTGGTATCGGCGATACTGGCCCGAATTTACTTGGTATCGGATCGATACCAAAATATGCAGTATCGCACACCACTAGTGTTTGGGAGTTCCCTTTCAGTCGATTCACTCGGTACAACACATAAGCATGGGATATCACGCCCTCGTGTGTCCTGGCTGAAGAAACCTTTAATCACGCCTTTAAGGCAGATGACGTGTGATGACACGCGCACGGCCCTGCCTGCACATATAGCCGCTGTCATCACAGTCATCCCTCAGTTCGATAGCCGCTCTTCACCAAGCCAAACTGCTCAGTGGGGCCACCTTGTGTTGTACCTCGTTCCTCTCCTTCAGGGAACAGAAGTTATAGACATAATTATTCGTTCCCTTTCAGTCGATTCACTCGGTACAACACATAAGTATGGGACATATATACACGCCCCACAGAGCAGCCACCAAACCGGAATCGGACCACCACATCCTTAGTGAGTGGTAGACCCAGCAGAAAGGACAGCATGAGCCACCGAAGGGGCTGTAGCATCCAACCGATAAAACTGCACAAAAGTGTGCGTTGATGCCCAACTAGCTGCCGCACAAATATCAGCTACAGGCACCTCTTTAAAAAGAGCCCATGAGGTTGCCATCCCCCTGGTGGAATGAGCTCTGACCCCGTGGGGCAAAGCAAGACCACCGGTGCTGTATGCCAGTGAGATAGCTTCTATAATCCAGTGGGACAGCCTCCGTTTGGACAGAGCTCTACCTCTATTTGGATCAGCGAAGCAGACAAACAGCTGGTCACATAAACGCACATTCTGAGTGCGCTCAATGTAGGTGCGTAGCACACGCACTGGACAAAGAGAATGCATCCTCCTCTGCTCCTCAGATGCAAAAGGAGGGGAGCAAAAGCTCAGCAACTCAAACTCCATTGAGCTAGAAGATGCAGGCATGATCTTGGGAAAATAGGCAGCATTTGGATGCAATACGACCTTGTGGCCATCAGAAGAGAACTGTGTGCACGAGGGATGCACAGAGAGCGCATGAAGGTCACCCACTCGCTTTGCCGAAGCCAAAGCGAGAAGTAATGCAGTCTTATATGAAAGAAATTTAATATCCACAGACTCAATGGGTTCAAACGGGGGGCTACAAAGGGCCTCCAGCACCAAATACAAGTCCCAAGCAGGGACACTGGACATAAGCACGGGCCTCAGCCGGCGAACTCCTTTCAGAAAGCGTATGGCGAGGGGATGTGCACCTAGTGTCACCCCGTCAGAACCAATATGACAAGCAGATATACAGTGGGGCAAAAAAGTATTTAGTCAACCACCGATTGTGCAAGTTCCCCCACTTAAAATGATGACAGAGGTCAGTAATTTGCACCAGAGGTACACTTCAACTGTGAGAGACAGAATGTGAAAAAAAAAATCCATGAATTCACATGGTAGGATTTGTAAAGAATTTATTCGTAAATTAGGGTGGAAAATAAGTATTTGGTCACCTCAAACATGGAAAATCTCTGGCTCTCACAGACCTGTAACGTCTTCTGTAAGACGCTTTTCTGTCCCTCACTCGTTACCTGTATGAATGGCACCTGTTTGAACTCATCATCTCTATAAAAGACACCTGTCCACAGCCTCAAACAGTCAGACTCCAAACTCCGCCATGGCCAAGACCAAAGAGCTTTCGAAGGACACCAGGAAAAGTATTGTAGACCTGCACCAGACTGGGAAGAGTGAATCTACAATAGGCAAGCAGCTTGGTGTGAAAAAATCAACTGTGGGAGCAATCATCAGAAAATGGAAGACATACAAGACCACTGATAATCTCCCACGATCTGGGGCTCCACGCAAGATCTCATCCCGTGGGGTCAAAATGATCATGAGAACGGTGAGCAAAGATCCCAGAACCACACGGGGGGACCTGGTGAATGACCTGCAGAGAGCTGGGACCAAAGTAACAAAGGTCACCATCAGTAACACACTACAACGGCAGGGAATCAAATCCCGCAGTGCCAGATGTGTTCCGCTGCTGAAGCCAGTGCATGTCCAGGCCCGTCTGAAGTTTGCCAGAGAGCACATGGATGATACAGCAGAGGATTGGGAGAATGTCATGTGGTCAGATGAAACCAAAGTAGAACTTTTTGGTATAAACTCAACTCGTCGTGTTTGGAGGATGAAGAATACCGAGTTGCATCCCAAGAACACCATACCTACTGTGAAGCATGGGGGTGGAAACATCATGCTATGGGGCTGTTTTTCTGCCAAGGGGACAGGACGACTGATCCGTGTTAAGGACAGAATGAATGGGGCCATGTATCGTGAGATTTTGAGCCAAAACCTCCTTCCATCAGTGAGAACTTTGAAGATGAAACGCGGCTGGGTCTTCCAACATGACAATGATCCAAAACACACCGCCCGGGCAACAAAGGAGTGGCTCCGTAAGAAGCATTTGAAAGTCCTGGAGTGGCCTAGCCAGTCTCCAGACCTCAACCCCATAGAAAATCTGTGGCAGGAGTTGAAAGTCCGTGTTGCTCGGTGACAGCCCCAAAACATCACTGCTCTCGAGAAGATCTGCATGGAGGAATGGGCCAAAATACCAGCTACTGTGTGTGCAAACCTGGTAAAGACCTATAGTAAACGTTTGACCTCTGTTATTGCCAACAAAGGTTATGTTACAAAGTATTGAGTTGTATTTTTGTTATTGACCAAATACTTATTTTCAACCCTGATTTACGAATAAATTCTTTACAAATCCTATCATGTGAATTCATGGATTTTTTTTCACATTCTGTCTCTCACAGTTGAAGTGTACCTCTGGTGCAAATTACTGACCTCTGTCATCATTTTAGGTGGGGGAACTTGCACAATCGGTGGCTGACTAAATACTATTTTGCCCCACTGTAAATGTGTTAAAGTATAACATGTTTATTAAATTACTATTTCTGTTTTTCTTTTAATTAAGTAGATGTCATGTAAGAACTTTAATAAGTTGCTCTTGTTTATGATCATCATTTAGATTTATGTTTCACAAAAACCATTCAGTTTGTATGTCGTGTTGCATGAGTAAGACAACAAATCAACAAGAAACACACTCAGGGAGTGTGTGAGTTATCTGATATCAAATAAAATTTCCATCTGTGCACAAATGTTTTTAAAGAGTGATTTAAAAACATTTAAATTTAATGTCTCTTTTCATTCATTTCTGTCTCTCTCTCTCTCTCTTGTGATTGTTGACATGACTGAAACTCTACCTTAATTTTTGATATGTATGTTTTTTGAACACATGACCTTTTCCCTATTTTCTTAATAACAATGCCTTTGTTGTAAAGCTACACAAAATTAACATGCTACATTCATCCAAGGTGATGAAATTCTTTGACAGTTGCTATATATAGTACACTTTATGTCAACACAGTCAAAAGTTTGGACACACTGTCACGGATTTGCTGTGTGGGTAGGCAAGATGTGGAGCAGGCACGTGCAGAGGGGGGGGGGGCTAGAGGGGCTTGAGCACCCGCCCCTTTCCTGATGGGTGCCCAAAGTGCCCTTTTGTTGAGGCAACTTTTTAAAAAAAAATCTTTTTATTTTATTTTTATTTTTTTTATGTGTGTGTGTGTGCGTGCGGAGTCCTGTCTGTGCCCCTCAACAATAATATTTAACTATTAATCACAGTTTTGCTAAATAAAAGGATCTTCTTGCATCAGTCACATGATCACATTTAACCAGTGATCGCCCTTGACGGCAGAACGCGCTGGTTACGAGCCGGGAAAGAGCTCACAAAGAGCACGCGCATTTTTAGCGGTCCAGACCTGTAGAAGAAACACAAGTTAACTCAGAGACACAGACTGATGCGACAAAACCAGTAAGTAGGTGTACCGCGTACACTGTAGTGTGTAGCACACAGGAGTATTAGCTTATTACGTACACGTTGGTAAGCTGTCTTGTGGCAACTGACGAACTGAAACAAACGAGCGTGCTGTGTGTGCAACAGCGCGACAAACGTTACCTGTCCTTTTATTAACTGCACAAGTAGTGCTGGTCACAGCTGCTGGCTACCTGTGTAAGGCTGTCATGGGTCTGTAGCTCTGTCACCGTTTTAGGGAACATATTTAGTTTTAAAGTATTCAGAACATATTTAGTTTTAAAGTAAGTTTCCGGGCTTTTCCTGCCTTTCTGGAGGGATTATATTTCACTAAAAAACGATCTAATATGCATGTCCACATAATAATTATTATAATTATAATATATTAAAAACACACGCTGTATTTTAAAGAACATACATTAAGAAGCAGATTATATTAGATTTACATTTTAAATAAGACAAAATTTGGATTTTACAGCAGTAAAATGATTGTATCTCTACAGTTTAAAAATGTAATAAGATTTGCCCCTGCACAGAGTGGATGGTGAAACAAATGAAATCATCATAAATACATTATTTCATATTTATTACTTCCCCCTCCTCATTGCTTTATTATTGTAGCTCTAGTAATGAATAATAATGTAAGGATTCTGGATCAGCACCATGATGCCCATAGTATATACAGTATTCTGAAGAAGGTCTAAAATGTCACTGTGTGTGCATGTGTGTGTTTTATTTAGATGGATTTTTAAAAAAAATATTACTCATGATATAACATTGTCCAGACATGCCTGGTAAGGACATGAGGAGGAAACAGTAGGAGCTGTGTGAGGCTACTAAAGGCAGGGCTATAACATTTTTCTGTCATCATTTTATTATAGATTAAGTGCAAGAGTTGTTAGGTGTGGATAATTAGATTATAGTTTATTGCAATAGCAAGTTGTGCCTTGTTCTCACATAGCAAGTGGGAGAGTGATATATGAAATGATGGGATGGAAGGAAGAAGAGAAGCAAAGAGTGATTCACAGGCAGAGCCTAAATTATTTCTCACAGTTTTTTATTGCCTTATGGTTCCAAGCGCTGTCACCAATCTTTGCATTTTGTTATTATCTCATGACACTTGTTTAATCAGCTACCACCTCTCCTGTGGACTTTTTAATGTCTACAGTCTCAGATCAACACAGCCCTGCCCTTCCTATATTAGATTCTTGATGAATGTGTGTTGTTGTTATTCAGCCTGGTTCAATGTGCCCCTTTTTAACTTTGAGCACCCGCCCCTTTAAACCTCTCTGCACGGCCCTGATGTGGAGTCAAATGCAGGACTCAATGAAAAATTGAAAAAATGGACTCTACACATGTTTTATAGTTTAGATTCCTGAAAGTAGCCACCCTTTGTTTTCTTGATATTGCTGCAAACCCTTGGCCTTCTCTCAATAAGTTTCATGATGTATTCACCTGAAATGGTTTTTCACTTCATAGATGTGCCTTATCAGGATTCATTTGTGAAATTTCTTGCCTCCTTGAGATGAGATCATCAGTTGTGTTGTGCAGAAGTCAGGTTGGTACACAGCTGACTTCTGACTGATACACCCTAAATATTGCACGGTTAAAAATAACCCAATTTGTAACCCAATGCTGGGTCAAATATTGTTGTTGTTTCAACTTAACAGGGTTGGGTTACTGGTTTGACCCAGCACTCTGGGTTAGGATAACTATCCAAAAATTGGGTTAAATTGACCAATAACCAACTTGTGGTTAATAAAATTGGGTCGAAACTCAAAACCTATCACTAGTGTTATATTACCTTTAGCATTTAGGTTAAGATTTCTACTTACTATAAAATTCAGCATATAAAAACTAGATTCAAAACAGATTTTCTCAAAAATACGTTTATTGCCATATGATACATAGAACATACAGCAAACTTCATACAAAATATATCAATGAAAGTAAAATGCAAGTAAAAAAAAAATGTACCAAAAAATATATATAATTTATTATATCGATTACTTCAAATCAGTCTTTGGTTACAGCACATGTTAATACACATGAAGACATGCTATGTAAAGTCAGCTCTGTTTTAGAACAAATTACATGTAAAAACTCTTAACTTTAAAAAACTGAAGAATTTATGATTTTTTCAGTACTTAACATCTGTGTTGGTCAAGTTACTTGAAAAAAGTAATCAGTAACTAATTACTGATTACTCCCCCCAAAAAGTAATCCCGTTACTTTACTGATTACTTATTTTCAAAAGTAATTAATTACTTAGTTACTTAGTTACTTTTTAAAAACACGATTTACAACCTGAAGAGGTGATAAAGCGATAGATCTTTCAGCCCAATTCTACTTTTTCTACATAATCCATCATACAAAATGTAATCAAATGGAAAAGTCTCTTTTTTTTAACTTGTTTTATCAGTTTTAATCCTTTAACTTTATGCATCAAATAAATATTAAATTATATGCACCATTCTCTGACTTGAAGAACTTAGTTTAATATTTAAACTTATTTTCTGCACATTCCAGCACATAAAATAAAATATTTTTTGTGTTTACACTCACTCTTTCAAATAGATGCAAGTAAAACACAGCAGAAAATAAATAAAGTCAAAGACTCAGTGGTCGTTTTGCTCTATTTTCACCTGTAAAGCAGGACTGGGGGTAGGCGGAGGTTTACCCTGGTGCAGGTGTGCTGCGGTCAGTTGACGAATCCGCGAGTTTCTCTGTGAGTTTCCCATTACGTCGTTGCGCACTCGGTGCTTGCTTGAAAGTTTAGGGGGGTTTTTTCGCTGTAAAAAGTTTTCTTCCCACGCACAACGGACGCTAATGTTTTTGTCACTTTTTATGGAATCAAACTCAAAATAAGGTCAGTATTTCCAAGCTTTAAACGCTGCACGCTCATACTCGCTCCCACAATCGATATATGATCCATTGTTGATCTGGACACAGCTGTTGTCACCAACGGCGCACTTGCTTACGTCACTGTCATGAGACATTCTCGCAAAAAAATCACGGTTTTAGTAACGCAGTAACGCAGCGTTCCTACGGGAAAGTAACGGTAATCTAATTACCGATTTTGCAATAGTAATCCCTTACTTTACTCGTTACTTGAAAAAAGTAATCAGATTACAGTAACGCGTTACTGCCCATCTCTGCTTAACATACATCAACACTTGGCAAGACTTAGAAAAGTGGCAAGAGGGAATCTCCTTCTCAGATAATTTCATGCACCTTTATGAGCAACATTTTACGCTTCCATCATAGCTAAATGAGCTCTCACTCGATTTGTCATATTCAGTGTTGGGAATAACGCGTTATTAAGTAACGCGTTACAGTAACTACGTTATTATTGTGGTAACGAGCACGGTAACTAGTTATTATGCCAAAATCAGGACCGCGTTAGTCGTTACTGGGATTTAGATAGGGTCGTTACTCGTTACTTCGTGTGGTGGCTGTCGCGGAGCTTCCACAGATGCAGTAACATTAGCAAGTGGTGGAAGCCAGCAGGTGGATGAAGGAAAAGGGAGGCAAGAGGAGAGACCCGAAGCGGCCGCCGGTCCGAGTGTGAACTGAACTTCAGGTAAGAAGTTATGACCTGCAGTCTCTCTGGGTCAGATATAAACCAAGTTTAGGTGCAGTTTATTTTCGTTGTGCTGACTTTTTCCGTACTGCGTGCTAGCTAGCATGAGGGAGTTTCTATACAGCTGGGTGGGTGCTATGAAGTTAATGGTACGCTGGAGCCACTATCAGGGACAAACAGAGACTGCAGCGTGTTGTGCGCTCTGCTGAGAAGGTGATTGGCTGCAGACTCCCATCTCTGCAGGACCTGTACACCTCCAGGACACTGGGGCGTGCAGCTCGGATCTCAGCTGACCCTTCTCACCCTGGACACAGTCTGTTTGACCTGCTCCCCTCAGGCAGGAGGCTCCGGTCCATTCGCACCAGAACCTCTCGCCATAAGAACAGTTTCTTCCCCTCTGCTGTTGAACACATGAACAATAACCATAAGACTGTTCCCACCACTAACACATGACCCTACGCTGTGTTCACTGCATCATTCAATGTTTGGCACTGATCACCACCTGCACTCATGTACATATCTATCTACTTAGCACTTTTAATTCTTATTCTTATTTTTATTTTAATGTCTATTTTAGCGTAATTTATGAAAGTATGTTTGCACTGAAGCACCGCAGCAATTTCCTAATGTTGTAAACCTGCTCAACATTTGGCAATAAAACCCTTTCTGATTCTGATTCTGATTCTGATGATGTTGCACTTTATTTTGTTCATAAGTTATTAGAGTTGCCAACCGTCCAGTCTTGTATTCAGAGAAAATATTACGCGTTTCTTATTGAGGTGAAAAGGAACAGTTTGTCCCCTAATTCAGCTACAATGAAAAAGGCACAAAGCTGGAGTTATTCTGTGTCTTTACGCTGCACAGCTGCCTCTTCTTCTTTCATTCTCCCCCCTCCCTCTCCCGTTTCAACTTCAATCATGAAAACTGATCAGTGATCAGCTGATCGGCTCTCTTGTTTGTTTATCGCCCACTTTGCGCCAAAAGAGGAAACCAGCGGATGTCGCGCTAAACCGGGGCGACCGTGGCTCAGGGGGTTGGGAAGCGTATCTGTAACCGGAAGGTCGCCGGTTCGATCCCCGGGCTCTCTGTCCTGGTCGTTGTGTCCTTGGGCAAGACACTCTACCCTACAGCCTACTGGTGTTGGCCAGAAGGGCCGATGGCGCGATATGGCAGCCTCGCTTCTGTCAGTCTGCCCCAGGGCAGCTGTGGCTACAACCGTAGCTGCCTCCACCAGTGTGTGAATGTGGGAGTGAATGAATAGTGGCATTGTAAAGCGCTTTGGGTGCCTTGAAAAGCGCTATATAAATCCAATCCATTATTATTATTAAACAACAGCAGCACGTTTAAGCTTGATCAGCTGTTGTTAGAATTTATTTAATATTAATTTCTAGTATCAGCTGATGTTTGCTGGAGCCATCCATCCATCCATCCATCTTCATCCGCTTTATCCGGGGCCGGGTCGCGGGGGCAGCAGCCTAAGCAAAGAGGCCCAGACCTCCCTCTCCCCAGCCACCTCCTCCAGCTTATCCGGGGGAACACCAAGGCGTTCCCAGGCCAGCCGAGAGATATAATCTCTCCAGCGTGTCCTGGGTCTGCCCCGGGGCCTCCTCCCGGTGGGACATGCCTGGAACACCTCACCCAGGAGGCGCCCAGGGGGCATCCTTGTCAGATGCCCGAACCACCTCAGCTGGCTCCTTTCGATGTGGAGCAGCAGCTGCTCTACTCTGAGCCCCTCCCGGATGGCCGAACTTCTCACCCTATCTCTAAGGGAGAGGCCAGCCACCCTTCGGAGGAAGCTCATTTCTGCCGCTTGTATCCGCGATCTCGTTCTTTCGGTCACTACCCACAGCTCGTGGCCATAGGTGAGGGTAGGGACGTAGATCGACCGGTAAATTGAGAGCTTCGCTTTTACACTCAGCTCCCTCTTCACCACGACGGACCGGTGCAGCGTCCGCATTACTGCAGCCGCAGCCCCAATCCGTCTGTCGATCTCCGGCTCTCTTCTCCCATCACTCGATGCTGGAGCCACAGCTGCAAAAAAGCTGCTGGTCATGATATGGTTTGGTTATCTGGTGAGAGGGAAACATGAAGATGAAACCAGGAGATGTCCTTACTGGATCATCAGAGCTGAACAGGTGATGGAGAAACAGGTTTACCTTTTAGGTGACATGAATGAGTTGAAGGGAAGTTATGAACTGTTTCTGAGAGACAAATAACCCCAGGATCCTTTTTTAGGTAGCTGACAGCTGGTAACTGTGCAGGGGCGGATCTAGCAAAGTGTTGCCAGGGGGCCAGGTAGGGCATTAACAGGGAAAGGGGGGGACAAAGAAATACTTTTCTTTCTTATTCTCATTTAAAATGTCTGGCTTTTAATAAATAATTATCTGAATCTTACAACAAACGATTGATAGATTAATGCATATATACCATCAGAACAGTGTGCATCACTGTCACAACAGTGTTTGTTTTCATTCAAAGGGTTTATGATTTTTCCTATAATGGTGGTCTCTAGTCAAAATGCCCGGGCCAATTTTCTGTCCCAGTCCAGCTCTGTATGCAGCTCATGTGTAGTCTGGTGTTACCTACATCTTCCTATTCAGAAGGCAGAATTTCCGAGTTCTGAGTACAATCGAGAGCACCACGACTGCAGTTTTTGTGTTGGATGTAAAAGGCGCACATGACGCTGTGACGTAGGCTAGAATCATGGCAGCAGTCAATGACGGTCCAGGCGTGGGATTTCTCTCGTGGAAATATGCACATTATCTTTTCCTTTCTATTGGTAGGTGGCACAGTGCACTTGTGGCAAGTAAGCAAGCTAGAAGACTGGCAAAGTTATGGAAGCAACACATTAACAAGAGAATTCTGAGTAAAACCAAAGTTACTTTCCCTAGTAACTAGTTACTTTGAAAGTAACGAATAACTTGAAGTAACTGAGTTACTTTTGAGAGAAGTAACTAGTAATGTAACTAAGTTACTATTTTAAAGTAACTTACCCAACACTGGTCATATTTGGTTCATGTCCTGGGATTCATCTATTCTTGGGATAGATGACAGTGTGAAGGAATTCCCAAACCTGGGTGCATGGGTAACTTGCATTAAAAAAAACAAACAACAACAACTTTGAAGCAGCCATCAACAGACCTTAGACTGCTAGACAGTAGGGCTGCCACAAACGATTATTTTGATAGTCGACTAGTCACCGATTATTTTTGCGATTAGTCGACTAATCAGATCATCATCCATTGAATGTAAAAGTACAGCTTATTGCACCAGATAATTATATAACTATCATTAGCTTACAGCTTTAAGTGTTTAAGGTCTGTGCTAACTAAAAATAAAGACAAGATGATAGTTTATTGAATTTTAATTAAATGTGCAGATTGTTTCGGTGGAGTTTAATAAACTCAGCCGATTTACTCAGGAACAAATAAAATACTGAAAAAAGCCAAACAATAACATTTTTAAGTTATCTAAGTGACTTATATATGTTTAACCTGAGTAGGGCGGTGGGTTTGAAAACGATCTGCCGGGAGTCCGGTGCTCTCATGGCCCCCGGCTAGCTATCGAGCTAGTGGGTAACAGACGTCTCCGAAAACGTCGGAGCGCTTTTGAAAATATGTGGTGTCTTGATAAACTGAGCAGATATTTGAGGTTTACACAGCTACATTCTCGCCTGAAAATATGTTAAATGTTTATTTTGTGACCCAGAAAGAATAATAAGAGTAACATTAAAACTAACTAGCTGCCGCCATTGTTGGAAACTGAGCTGGGCTGCGCTATGAATTCTGGGACAAAGCTTCTTCTTCTTCTTCTTCTTCTTCTTCGGGGTTTAACGGCAGCTGGCATCCTTGTACATGCAGTGCTGCCATCTTCTGTTTCAGTCCGTTATTACACTCTTAAATCCTACTACTTATTCCTGCGTCTTTTGGGATCTTACAAAGCTTCAAACGACGCGTCGACTATTAAATCAGTCGTCGACGATTTTGATAGTCGACGTAATCGTGACTAGTCGATTAATCGTGGCAGCCCTACTAGACAGAAATCCAGTTGCTGGCCTATGAGTTCTGCAAGGGCTGAGCCATGCATCCTAAAATTTTTAAACAAAAGAAAAGAAAAGGCAAAGGTCAGTAAAGTAAGATGTAAACATACACGGCAGACCCAGTGGCATTTTGATACTGTTTATTAATACTTAGCCGGTTGCTGTTTACAACGCACACAGAGCTGCAGCTCTCCCGCTGCCCGCTCAACATTACCACAACAACCACAACCACAGGACCCAGTACAATATTTAATTCGGCGGGGCGTGATTGCGGATGCTGTGCAGGTGCGTCCGGGGCCTTGAGTGCCAAAATGAATTAATTATTAATCATTAAATGATTAAATGTGTAATTAATTATACAAATTGGAATAATCAGTTAAACAAATATGTTATTATTTAATGGTCATTCATTTAATTTAAAATGTTTAATTATTGTTGTTGGATTTGTATTGTTGATTATCATTTATGCTTAGAAATATCTACTTATATATGCTTAGAGTTTTATAATTAGTTGTAGATTGATAGAGGTTTGATGCTTAGTAGTCTGCAGAGACATTGTGTGCATTCCAGAGTGCTCTGGGAGCATGGGAGAGGTCGTACCTTGTCTTATTGTTTTATGGTAGGATAAATGTATCTATATCTGTTTTAGTCTAAGTGCCTTTTGTTTAGATGAACTGCTGGACTTCCAGACCAGCAGGTTTAGGGAAGTCATTTATGGGGTCACACTCTGACCCCACACACACACACACTTACAAAACCACAGGCAAGGTACTCTTTGTGTGTATGTAGACGTCATATGTTAATGAACCTATGTATATTCATGTAACCTCCATAAAAGAGCAGTGTTACGGGGGAGCGCACGAGAGCAACTGGGGTCAAGCGAAGGAACGGCGCTTGTCCGGTTCTCTCCCGTGCACGAGAAACATGAAGAACTTTGCCTACTCGTGTCTTGCTTTGCTGTGTAATTACATTGTCTTCAACGTTCCAGTGCATAGGGTTAAGCTACAAACCTATCAATTGTATTTAATTCCATTTGTAATTAATTAATGATACATTTAATTTTTTATACTGTGGTGGACCACCAGGTGTCTCCAGTGTGAGGGGAAGTGAGAGGGTTAGGTTTTGGTGCCTTGAGTGTTTAGTTGTGATAAGCCGAGATTAAAGTTGGAGTGAAATACTGGGATCTCTCGTGTTGTGCTTACAAACCTCCACAATACATTTAATTAATTATTGATTTATTTCCAATTTTAATAAACTATTGAAACATTTAATCAATAATTTAATGATGTATTTAATTAATTCACATTGGCACTCCTGGCCCAGCTGCTGTGTTCATGAATTGGATTTTATTTCAATCTAACCCATCAAAGTCAGCGTGCAGGGTTAACGGTGATCAAGTCAAAACCATTACTTTTTACAGATAGCCAGTCTTTTAGTATGGAATGCCAGGACTGCCATAATGAATTAATTAAATACACCATTAAATAATTAATTAAGTGTGGCAATAATTAATTAAAATTGGAAATAATTAATTAAAATTGGAAATAATTAATTAAAAATGTTTTTGACACATTTAATTAATTAATTATTAACACATTTAACTAATTATTTAATGGTGTATTTAATTAATTCATTTTGGTACAGTTGACTCCTTCAGGTCTCACCATGAAAAATTTTTATCAACCTCACCCATCAAACCCAGGGGGCGGGGTTAACACTGATCGAGTCAAAACCATTGCTTTGGCCTGGTGGCCATTGTTTTTAGCACACAACAACTGGCATGTGGAAACTAACAGAACTGAACTTTGAAAAACCCTGTGTGGAGATACAGAAATTATTTTATTGGTGCCATATAATCTGCATCATTATAACTGCATTAATAACATTCTTTACAGCATTATTCCATTTAGTAATGGAATAATCCTGTGACACTAAGTCTACTCTTAGTGTTCTTTCAAATATAATATACTTAAAGGTCTCTATCATTCATGGGGTGACTTTTTTACTGACTGTTAATAAATACCATATTATGTGGGAAATAAATAAATGTGAGATTAAAATGATAATTAAACTGACAATATCAATTTCCATATAAACACATTGCAACTTCCTCATTGCCTTATGTAAAAATTATCTTCCCTTTAGAGTATATAATGAACAATCAACAATGTTTCACAGTGTTTTATTTTTTATAGTTATTCTATAAATGGAATTAGTGAGGCAGATTTTTTTAATATGAGATAAAAACAATAAAGATGTGTAACATGAAGTCAGACTGCCAGGACATTCATGTAATTCTCGCAATTATTTTATAATATAGGTGCATCACAATATAGGTGCAAGGCTTCAGTTGGCTGTACATTAACCACTGTTGCCTGCAGATGTCACCCATGAGTGTAATTAATGAAGGTTAATGAACCAGTTTTTGACACAGTGGTTCAAAGAGGTTCAGAGCTTCATGAAACCTCTGTTTGCCATCACTAGGCGCAAGAACCTAAACCAAATTCCAAAATGGGGGTGTGTCACGGAGGAGCGCCACACCACAACTGCACTCTGGGGGCTTTTATAGATCATTGGCACAATGGCAGCAGGGCTTGCCACTTCCATGATGGCAACAAGTCACACCAGTTCTCCGACCCTATATACTAGATTTGCCACACCAACAGGCTGGCAAATCTAGTTTGTAGGCAAAAACATAAAATGCAAGACTTGACTAATAAGCTAAATAACAAGAGCCACTGGAGAGTAACATAATATATAAAAAATACTGACAACCTAAAGGTCCAAAGGACACGATGAATAAAACCAAAACAATAATTATTCAAAAAGTTATGAGCCCCAGAATTTCAAAACAAGTGCCAGGTACTGTGATATTTATTAGCAGAATGGAGAAGTGTTACTTCTGCTGGTGGGTGGAAATCCCACAGTGGAAATATTATTATTATTATTATTATCATTTCTAAGAGTGTAATAATTGTAATTGGAATGAAAAGAAAAGAAAAGAAAAGCAGAAACACTGATGAGTTTTTTAAAAATTGTGTTTTCAAAAGATTTACTGAATTAAAAGTAAGAACAGAACAATATAAGAGCCTGATACAATGTTTTAATGTGTAATAAAATGTAATATATGTTATATCAGCACCTCATTATAAGTTAGACTACAATAAATGCGTTGATTTACATTCCACCACTGGGTTTCCTGTTTTTTATCTTAATATTCTTTGAAAGTAAGCAAATATAAAGAACAACAAACAGGATGTTATTCAGTATCATGTCTTTGTAAAAGATTTATATTTATTCAGGTGTTTTGTACATCCAGTTTTTAATAAGAAGTGAAGCGATCCACAAAACATCAATAAATGATCAATCCTCCAGCAAATGCCAGTCTGATTCTTCTGGTTTCCTGTAATCTACTGGATGCAGCTACTTCCTTTTTTGTTCCTTAAAAACTCTACATGGATAACTTGAGTCCAAGATCAATTAACGTTTGGGACCCTGGAGGAGGGATAAGCAGAATGTGCAGAAATTTCTACAAATAAGCTGCACTTATTTCATTTTTCAGCTTAACAAATCATTTTGAAGGTCAGATGTAGTTAAATTATACGCATAAACATGTTTAATATGATTCAAATAAATCTGAATTTAGCTTTTAGACTTGATAAAAGAGTTTAGTTTAGTTTTATGGTACTGTATACACTACCAGTCAGAGGTCAGGTGTACTAGACTGACTTTTACACAACACAACTGATGGTCCCAGCTCCAGGAGGCAAGAAAATTCACAAATGAACCCTGACAAGGTACACATGTGAAGTGAAAACCATTTCAGGTGACTACATCATGAAACTTATTGAGAGAAAGTCCAGGGTTTTCAGTGCTGTCAACAAAGCAAAGAGTGGCTATTGTCAAGAATTTAAAATATAAAACGTGTTTAGAGTTATTTATCAAGTTTTTTTTTTGCTACAAAATTCCATATATCTTGCTTTATATATTTTTGTAGAAAGTAGTAAAAATATATAAAAACCATTAAAGGTTTGTCCAAACCTTTGACTGTCATGTCAACAGTCACTAGAGCAGGGGTAGACAACTCCAGGCCTCGAGGGCAGGTGTCCTGCAGGTTTTAGATGTGTCCTTGATCCAACACAGCTGATTTAAATGGCTAAATTATGTACTTAACATATCGTGAAGTTCTCCAGAGGCTGGTAATGAACTCATCACTTTATTCAGGTGTGTTGACCCAGGGTGACATCTAAAACCTGCAGGCTCAGGTAGAACAGAAAAACACTACAACCAGTCCATTGACCAGTGACTTGAACCCAATTCTGCTCAATATTACTTTGATCTCTTTTAGAGCTTCATGGTGCGATCCTCCACAACAGTTGTAGTTTCTCATGTTGCCCTTTGGAAACATTTATTACCCAGCCTGTACTATAATATGACTAAACTATTTCCTATAAGTTTATTTAAATTACAGAGTTGGTCCCAGACTAGTGGTTCTTTAATCCGAAGGGCAAATGCCAGGAGACTCAACACCTTTGTAGATCATCGTGGCAGTGACAGGGAGAGATACATTGGTCATGTGTCAACAGAAGCAGTGCCAGATATATGATGCATTTAATCCAACCCGTTGCTGACCCCGCTGCTGTTGAGTCCATCAAAACTGCATTATGCTTTCTATTAAGGACTTGATTGTGCAATACAGTTCAACAGAGTTCCAAACCTCTGCATGTTTTCTGTTTAAGAGGAAATGTTGAGCTGGAGCCAGTCTGCTCTGCGAAACCGTCAGAGGGATGTTAGCTATCCCAATAGCTGGCCGATGGGTGTTCTGGGTGGTTTCTCACAGTCTCTGTGTCTTCCTTTGGCTTTTATCTTTCTAAAGAAATAAGAGGAGTAAATGTTCATTGATCTTGGCCGGTGGTCAGCCTGGTTCTAGCAGGGGGTAGGAGGAGCAGTGATGTGAATGTTGCTGCTGCTGCTGTAAGTTTTTGCTTCTTTCGATTTGTTTATTGTTTTATTAATGAGAATTAAAAACATAAATGTAAATATTTGATCATATTTGATCATAAATGAAAGCAATGAATAAAGGTTATTACGTGACATTTACTTAATTAGAAGAAAAACACAAAGAATCTTTTAATAAACATGATATACCTAGATTTTTTTTTAATAAATGTGTTAAATACAGACTCAGGTGAAGGTGAACACAAACTGTAGTTGTTTTCTTTCCTTATTGTAAACTATAATTAATTTTTTTTATATATTATATTTGTATTTTCTTTACACCAGAAGAAAATTAGCTGAAATTCTAGTAGTCTCATTGGACGCTAAAAGACTCTTTGAGTCTTTTTTTTACATCCTCTTTTGTGAAACAACACCGAATATCAGCAGCTTCTGTATTATACTGTTTGGCAAAGTCTCTGTTGTACTTCGCCATCACATATTTCCAGTAGTCTGATGCCTTAAAGCTCTCATCTGGAGGGATTTTCCAGTCTGGGTAAATTTCCTTGTATCTCTTGTAAGGGTGCCATTCATAGTTTGTATCACTGCAGCGAAAACACTGGTCACTGATCACAAGGGAAGAGCATATGTCAGTGATCAGTTTTTGCGTATTCGGCCAGAATATAGCCCATATGGTTTTCACTGCCCTATGCATAGCCAAGAAAACAGTCCTTATGAACTGGAAAAATAAAAATAATCTGAATTCTAACCAATATAGAAATTATCTATTAGATTACATTAGTCTTGATACAGCCTCTGCCACCACATCAGATCAATTGCTCTGGGCTCCTTTGATCAGCTCCATCACCTAGTGGGGGTGGGGGGTCATAGTTTGGTCCCGCCTTCACTGTTGTGATTGGTGTGGGGGTAGGGACAGGCTTAGGGCGTCGGGGGGTTCCCCGGAGGCATCTTTCTTGGGGGGCTCAACCCGGGGTAGCGGTCATGTCCAATTAGGGGCTCTGTTGGCTCTCAGGTGACGGATACCTCGTGGCTGCGTGCAGCGGGGCTAGGGGAGGGTCTGTGCTGACGGACGTGGGTTACTGACCTGGTAGCCTGGCTGCCCCTGGGTGGGTCCGGGATGGGCGTGAGGCTCTGGGGGCGCTCCGTCTCTGCAATGGCGTGTCCAGCGGGGTGGCCTGGGGGGGCACAGGCCACCCCCCCAACCAGACTGGCCACCCCAGGTGCCACCCCAAAGGTAAAACAATAAAATTCAATCAAATATCAAATGTCCGATTATGTTTTCACGGTGAAGCTCAGATATCCGAGTGTAAGTGAATGCAGCATCGGCTTCTGCGCCATGTGCATCACGTTAGCAGGAGAGCCAAGCACGAAAGACGGCACTGCAGGAAACAATTTTTCGGTGAAAGAAAATGAGGACAGAATAAATGTCCCGGTAAGTAATATTAAGTTTGTTGAGTTTAGTAAACTTCGGTGAAATTAGAATCCGAAGGAAAAAATAACACTTAAAGAATTATTGCAGCCGTCGAATATTTCAGACAGTATGCTACTGAGGGCAGCTAACATAAGAGTTATGAGTTATAAGATATAATCTAAGTCGTAACATTGCTGTATGGAGCTGCAGATTTGGTTGCAGGTTAACATAGCTGGACTGGCCATCGGGCATACCGGGCATATGCCCGGTGACTTATTTTTTTTTTTTTTTTTTTGTAATGGCATGAACAATGAGAGGTGGTGGATTGGCCAGATGCAGGTCGATGTGTAAAAATAACTCAGTTGTTTGGTGGTGGCTATGGCGGGGCTTCCACAGAGGCCAGCAGATGGATGAGGGAAGGGGAGGCAGGAGGAGAGCCCCGAGGCAGCCACCAGTCCGAGTGTAAGGTGAACTGAACTTCAGGTAAGAAGTTATGACCTGCAGTCTATCTGGGTCAGATATAAACTAAGTTTAGGTGGAGTTTATTTTCGTTGTGCTGACTTTTTGCCGTCAGTTGCAATAACTCGTACTGCGTTCTAGCCAGCTTGATGGAGTTTTTAGGTGGGTGGGTTCTATGATGTTACTGATAGTGAACTTTATTTTATTCATAAGGTTAGTTAGTAGAGTTGCCAACGGCTCCTTAAAAAAATGGAATGGTCCCTCATTCAGAGAAAATATTACACGTTTCGTATTGAGCTGAGAAGAGACGCAGTTTGTCCCGAACTTTAGCTAGAATGGAAAAAGACACAAAGCTGGAGTTATTCTGTCGTTACGCTGCACAGCTGCCTCTTCTTCTCTCATTCTCTCCCCTCCCTCTCCTGTTGCTACTTCAATCATGAAACTGATCAATGATCAGCTGATCGGCTTTTCTCTCTCATTTATTTATCGCCCAGTTTAGGACTTTTTTCATGTCTTCATTGATTTTGATGAGCGACATAAAGGCACCTCGAGTACATCGACCACTGCTGACTGCAAACTGCACTCCAAACATGGTGTTAAGGAGAGTGGACTTTCCTGTGCCCTGAACTCCAAGAACTGTGACTACACGTATCTTTCTGTTTGGAGACACCAAGTCACTGAGCTGAGAGAGAACATCACTCAACCATCTTAGAGGGATGTTGGATGCATCTCCATCTACAAGCTCAAGAGGAAATCCATCAAGCAACAGCTCTGCACACAGTTTGGGCAGATGCTGCAGCTGTTGATGTGCTGGATTTGTTTGTGAAAGGGACAGTGAAGCTTCATAGATCTGACCCATTTCACGGAAGAAGTGTTCAGTCCCCAGTGAGCTGTTGGAAATTTGTCTATCAATTTCTTTGATCTCCTCTTTGTTCTCAGAGTTCTTACATGTAACTCCGAAATGACAACACAGGCACGGCTTCTTCAAGACGGGCGCTTCGCTGCATTTATTGAACGCCGTGAAAACTACAAACATAAAACACAAAGACTTTAAGCGCTTCAGTCTATCAAAATTAACACTTGTGCTTTAACAACGAAAATTACCTCGTGGCCGCCTGCCACTTCGGAGGTCCTAGAAGAATAGCTTTACAGTCTTGTGCATTCTAAATTAAAACATAAAATAATTAGAACACCATACATTACAAATTTTTACAATATCACAATACAGTTATGGCAAATGACAAATACCTTGTACCGCTGGTAGACTAACCAGGCCTTTGCAGATAGCTCGCTGGACTCCTTAGCGTGATTATTAAACGTGGGCTCACAGCCTATACTATCACGCCCAAACCTCGCGATAATAGCGGTGTAACAAAACTTGTTCTTTCTGACAAGATAAACACACCCTTACAATATTGGCCACAGAAACGTACAAGCAAGAACATTTTAACTGCTGGAACCATCTATTAAACTTCTTTATACATAAGCCATTTCTGTGACACTTACACTCCCACCAAAATCACTCATTGTTTGCAATGTGATTTTCTAATGAGTGTCAACATTAGAGTCTGTTTCACTTTGCATGTCAGTCTCCAGTAAAGTCACTAACTTGTGAACAGGTCTTTCCAGATATATCAGCCTTGTCCGTGGTTTCCCCCCGTCAAAGGTAGTTTCACTGGTCTTGAGCTTCACCTTTCGAACCTTGCCATCTGAGCTCTCTATAGCCTCTACTATTAGAGCAAGTTTCCATTTACATCTTGGAGCATTATCATCCTGCAGTATCACAATGTCATTTACTCGCAGGTTTCGTGAGACGTTCTGCCACTTCTGTCGCCGCTGGAGATTTAACAGATACTCTCGCCTCCACCTTTGCCAAAACTCATTTGCCAGAAATTTCACTCTTTTCCATCTTTTGTTCAAGTACAAATCCTCTCTGCAAAACTCTCCTGGAGGTGGAAGAATAACCGAAGATTTCATTGTTAATATGTGATTGGGAGTTAGTGGCTCTGGTCCCAAGGGATCATTGAGATACTCAACACTTAAAGGTCTGCTGTTAATGATGGCCATTGTCTCGTAAAGCAGTGTTCTTAGACTAGCTGTATCGAGTCTGTTTGAGAACTTGTCCAGCATCGCTGTCAGTACACTTCGTACTGTCCGAATTTGACGTTCCCAGACGCCCCCCATGTGGCTAGCTGCCGGAACGTTCACCACAAATTCACAACCCATAGCTCTTTGTGGTTCTTGATCCATATCCTTCATTAACTCCAAAAGTTCTCTTTTGGCGCCCATAAAGTTTGTCCCTTGGTCGCATCTTAATTGCCGGACAGGACCTCTTATGGCTATCAGAACTCGAAGAGCGTTCATGAAGGCATCTGTCGATAAGTCATCTAGTGTTTCAATGTGCACAGCTCGTGAACATAAACACGTGAACAGTAGTCCATACCTTTTGACTTCCTTTCTTCCTTCCTTTACCATGAATGGCCCGAAACAGTCGACGCCACAATACGTGAAAGAAGGTGCTGTTTCTGTTCTCACTTCTGGCAAATCTGACATCTGTTGGACATTTGTAGCCTTTCTGTATCTTCTGCACTTAACACAATGGTAAATGTGTGAAGAAACAACACTCCCACATCCTAAAATCCATATCCCATTTGCCCGCAATTCATTTATTGTCATCCCTCTTCCCTGGTGATGTACACCTTCATGGTAGTGTTTGACGAGGAGGGCTGACACATGGGACTCCTTGGGGAGAATTGCAGGATGTTTTACATCATAGTGTAAAGTTGATTGAGATAATCTTCCTCCTACCCTGAGAACATCCGACTTGTCCAAAAAGGCATTCAACTGCCTTAGTCTGCTGCGCTTGTGCAGAGAATTTTCTCCTTGAGATCTGATCTTCTGTATTTCCTCAGTAAAGATGTCTCTTTGCACTAGCTTGATGATGAATAATTCTGTGTCTTTTCTTTCTTCAAGATCTGTCACTTTGTTCGTTCTTCGTTGAACACCCTTGTACTCTTTGATGAATCGCCTGAGCCTGGCAATGGCCTTGATAGCTCTCGACCAACTGGAGAACTTCTTTAAACGCTCTAGCACTGGGTTTGCTTCCTTCGAATGTACAGTGTGCGTATAGCCTTTACGGACTTCAGGATCCATTTCTTCAACCTCTCCCACCATTTCCTCTTTGACTGGAAGCTCTTGTTTCCAAAGAAAATCGGGACCTTTCAACCAGTTTGAATCTTTCAGCTGAGTAGCATTTAAACCTCTTGAGGCCTGATCAGCTGGATTTTCCTCTGAGCTGACGTGCTGCCATTTCCCAGGACTTGTGCTTTGTCTTATTCGTTGAATTCGATTGGCGACAAATGTGTGAAATCTTTTAGCATCATTATTTATGTATGCTAATACGACTTGTGAATCTGTCCAATAATATTCCTGTAGATTTTGGATGTCTAGTTCTCGTTTGATCACATCTGCAATGCGAACTGAAGTCACGGCCGATGACAGTTCGAGCCTTGGGATGGTTGTTTGCTTAATGGGCGTTACTCTTGCCTTGCCCATGACGAGTGCACAACTGACCTGTCCTTCTCTACCTTTTGCTCTGAGATATGAACATGCGCCATAACCACTGAGGCTCGCATCCGAGAAACTGTGCAATTCGTACTGCACAATGTCCGCATCTTGCGAGTAGCTTCGTGGGATCTTCAGAGCTGCCAACTTGGGCAGGTCTCGCAACCATGCTTCCCATTGTGGTAGAATGTGATCTGGGAGATCCTCGTCCCAATTAACTTTGTCCTTGCACAACGTTTGGAGTATCTGCTTTCCAATTAATATGAATGGGGCAACGAACCCAAGGGGGTCAAAGACTGAAGCAACAATCGAGAGCACCCCTCTCCTTGTCAATGGGTTGTCTTTAACTTGGACTCTGAATTGGAATTCATCTGCCTCTATGCACCATTGCACTCCAAGTGCACGTTCAATGTGGAGTTCTCCAAGAGCCATGTCCTGGTCTTTGGCTTTAGCTTGTTCCTCTTGGGGAATAGCTGCAAGCACTTCTTTGTCGTTTGACACAAACTTATGCAGATGTAGGTTGCCTGTTTTACAAAGTGCCCTTGACTCGTTTACCAACTGTATGGCTTCGACTGTTGATGTCACACTAGCGAGTCCGTCATCGACGTAAAAACCTCTTTGGATGAACTCAATAGTCTTTTCGCTGAATCTGTTTCTACCTTGAGAAGCAATATGTTTGAGTCCGAAATTGCAGCATCCGGGAGATGAAGCTGCTCCAAAAAGATGCACTCTCATCCTGTACACTGAAGGCTCAGAGTTTAAATCGCCTTTGTCCCACCAAAGAAACCTCAAATAGTCTTGATGCTCCTTGATGACGTGGAATTGGTGGAACATCCTCTCCACGTCACACATGATGGCGATGGGGCCCTTTCTGAATCGACATAACACTCCAATCAGTGCGTTGGTAAGATCTGGTCCAGTCAGAAGGTGATCGTTAAGAGATGTCCCCTGGAAACGGGCCGAACAATCAAAAACCACACGTATCTTCTCAGGTTTGTGGGGGTGGTATACCCCATGGTGTGGTATATACCATGCTGCCTCCTTATCCAGTTCTTGCTCTGGGACCTTCTCTGCGTCTCCACGGGTTATGATGTCGTCCATGAACTTGACGTAATCCTCATAGTATTTCTCATCTCTTCTGAGCCGACGTTCCAACGACGACAGTCTATGCTCAGCACATTGTTTGTTGTTTGGAAGATTCGGGTCGTCGGTTTTGAGTGGCAATGGGAGTTCATAGTGACCGTTTTCCTTTTGCCTTATGCCTTTAGTCACCTTTGACATGAACAAAATGTCTTCCTGAGAGACTGGATTGTCATCTGTTTCATGCTCAGAGAAATCAGATCCCAAAGCCTTTATTACATCAGCTGGACCCACTTCCTTCACTTGAGTTCTGCATACAAAATGCACTTCTTGCCTGAGTTCAACTGCTTGTTGTACTGCAGGAGTAACTTCTCGAACAATGATTCTGTGGCTTATGCCAATATCATCATTGTGATTTTGAACTTGAGACGTACAACCAACTATGCTCCAGCCGAGATCAGTTAGCTGTGCGTAAGGCTGATTCTCCTCACCTGCAATGACTTCCCGTGGAAGAAGGGCTTGCTGACAGTTATAGCCGAGAAGCAGACCAACTTCGCATTCAAGCATTGGAGGTAACCTATCTGCCAGCCTTTCGAGGTGAGGCCAATTCAAAGCAGTTTCAGACGTCGGGATGTGTGATCTGTTCACAGGGATGAATTCTCTTGTATAGACCGGTGGCAATGTAATTCTCTTTTCCTGCTTGTAGCCTCTAACTTGAAGATTTACCAGTTTCTCACATGGTATGACTGTTGACTTGGCGGACATGGTCGATAGTCTTAGATGAGCCTTACTCTTATCTGTGTCGAGACCCTGGGCTACTTCATCCAAGATAAAGGATGTATCGCTCTGAGAATCGAGGAGGGCATACACTAGAACTTCTCTGTCTGGGTGATTTTTTGATGAAACCCAGACAGGTAGAATGGAGGATGTCAGTGTGCTCGAAGTTGCTTGAGTTACTCTATTAGAGATTGCGGTTGCTGGTTCATCTCCTTCGTCCTTGTCTCGAGAGTTATCATTCGGTGCAGGCATTATCCTTTTACGCTCCACAAACTTGTCATCATGCAGACACGTGGGATGCTTCTTCTGGCATTTCTCACACGTATTCCTTTTATCACACTTCTTAGAATGATGTCCCCCCTTCAAACATCCAAAACACAGCCTTTCTGCTTGTACAAACTTGATACGATCCTGGACTGATTTTTCCATGAATTTGAAGCATTTATCCAGTGTGTGACCATTTCTTTTGCAGTAAAGGCAGGTCATGGGATTTATGTGACTTGAGGTGGTTAAGTGACTTGAAGTTGCGGTTAATGTTTTAGCTTGAACGACTTGGCTGCGTGAGTGTTTGGGTTTACTGATTTCCAAACCCTTGAGTGCTTGCATTGAAGCTATGGGGTCACATGCTAGGTCTGCTTCAGTGGATACAAAGTCCGTAAACATGTGAAATGATGGATATTCTCCATTAAGGGTTTTTCTTATTTTCATCGCTGCGCGATTCCATCTTGTTGTCAACCAGTCAGGAAGTTTCAGCAAGAGTTTCTGAATTTCCATACAGTCATTGAGAACCTCTAATGTCTTTATGTGTGACATCGCAGCTTCACAACTTCTAAGGAAGTCAGCAAACTCTCTCAACTCACTTCCATCCTTGGAGCTTATTTTAGGCCAACTGTGAAGTTTGTCTCTGAAGCATTTCCCTATAGTGAACAGATCTCCAAAGCGCCTTTCCAGCACCTCCCAAGCTGCATCATACGCTTCATCTGTGCCCACTAGGAGAAATCCTTCAACCACTCTCTTTGCGGGTCCACCAAGGTACTTCCTGAGATAATAGAGTCTTTCGTTCTTTGGAATGTTTTTTCTTTCAATCAAGGTCTCAAATGACAACTGCCAGTCCTTGAACTTTAAAGGGTCACCAGTGAACAGTGCAGGTTCCGGAGTTGGAAGACGATTAGCACTTATTGCATCTGCTAGTATGCCGACTAGATCCAAGTTTGGCTGTGGATGAGTTGCTGAAGCGGCAGCTTGTGTTGCTTTAGGGATAAATGGCGGACTTGGTGCGTTTCCTGCTTGGCCTGTGGTGCCCTTAGGTTGCACACCAGGGTTTCGTTGGGCTTGGTTTATGACTGTGGGAGTATGTGGAACAAATGCAGGGTTTGTGGCATTATGGGCTTGGATTGTATTTGGAGCTTGAGAGGGAACTTGTGGTGGAGCAGGGATTGCTGAGGTTTCGCTCTCAGTTTTGATACTGCGCACTAAACTACGACTTTCTGAAATACTTTCAGCTTCTGCATAAACCTTTACTTTAGCTCTTGCAGCATTAAATTTTTTAACCTCTTCCAAGCGTTCAATCTTTCTGCGCTGCTCCTCCATTGTTTGTTGCCTTTCCAAGTTTTCAAGTTCCAACTTTTTTAGTTCAGCTGCTTCCCTTTCTTGATCCTCCATTACTGCTAATATTTCCTGACACGCAGCTGCCTCAGCCTCTGCTTCTATTCTTTTAATTGTTTGTGAGTATGACTGGCTTGAACCACTTTTAGACCTTCGTGATTTTGACCTTGATTTAGTACTTTCAGATCCTAAGCATGATCCAACATCTGGCCATGGCTCTTCATCACCATCTGCAAGGTCTCCTTGTAAGTGTTTTTCAGCTCTTCTGACAATGAACAAGGAAAGTGACGTACATGCATCCACTTTGCGTCTTTCATCTGCATCAGGAGTTTGTGTTTGCCGTATTTGTTCATAAATAGTTTGTACATCTTTGCAGGCAACATTTACATTGTTGATGAGCTCATTCAATTCACTCTCGGAAACTTCATTTCTTAATATTACTTTGCTCAATCTTGCTTCATATCTCCATTTTTCAAAAACAACAGCATATCTGTGTTGGAGGCCTTTGAGTTTCTTCTCTTGAAGCTCTTTACCCTTTTCTGTTAGTGTTCTTACTCTTTCACTTTTACGAACAGTCTGTAGTTCTGTAATTTGTTCATCATCATTTTCTTCCACTTCGGTAAGTGATACAGCATGGTGCTCTTCGAGATCTTTGTCAACCATCTCGGGAGTCTAGTTAAATGTCATTAAGCGCACTGTGTTCAGATTTCAAATACTGTATACTTTAAGTGCACCTTTTCTTAAAGGACCTTGTAAACTTCACTCAAACTTTGACCTTAAGCAAGCACACAGAACTATTCACCAAACTACAAAGCATCACCTTGAAGTACAGTAGAAATAAATAAACTTTGACAAATGTATTATAGAAACTTATTGTGGCTCTTTAAACTTGACTTAAACCACTATTATTCTACCTTTAACACTGTCCCTTATTAATTTCCACCTTACTCCAGTTGTACAACGTTGTTGCCGCTGTGCTTGGCTGCTTGAGAACGGTGAGCTTATGCAATGGCGCCCTCTTGTGTCGCTCCAGTTCACCGTCGCTCTCTGCAGCTGCCGTCTTCGTAATTAGCTTCTCACCGGCGCTGGCTAGGGCGAGTTTTCACTGTAACTCCGAAATGACAACACAGGCACGGCTTCTTCAAGACGGGCGCTTCGCTGCATTTATTGAACGCCGTGAAAACTACAAACATAAAACACAAAGACTTTAAGCGCTTCAGTCTATCAAAATTAACACTTGTGCTTTAACAACGAAAATTACCTCGTGGCCGCCTGCCACTTCGGAGGTCCTAGAAGAATAGCTTTACAGTCTTGTGCATTCTAAATTAAAACATAAAATAATTAGAACACCATACATTACAAATTTTTACAATATCACAATACAGTTATGGCAAATGACAAATACCTTGTACCGCTGGTAGACTAACCAGGCCTTTGCAGATAGCTCGCTGGACTCCTTAGCGTGATTATTAAACGTGGGCTCACAGCCTATACTATCACGCCCAAACCTCGCGATAATAGCGGTGTAACAAAACTTGTTCTTTCTGACAAGATAAACACACCCTTACAATATTGGCCACAGAAACGTACAAGCAAGAACATTTTAACTGCTGGAACCATCTATTAAACTTCTTTATACATAAGCCATTTCTGTGACACTTACATTACATTTTTCTTTATATTTCTCCCGAAGTTCAGACAGTCTTACACGAGACATGTTGTCCAGGTTCGTTCGCATCCATTTCAGGAAATAAAACCTCTCTGTTCCTGGGCTTGATATTGCATTAATGAAACATGTCATAACTGTTGACATGTCATAAAAGTTTTGTTTTTTTCGTAGTTCTTTTTTCCTTTTCTGAAGTTCGCTTTTGTAATCTTCTATATTTTCAGACCTGATATGTTGAAGTCGACATTCTTCTTTCTCTAAGCAGGTCAGTTCTTTCCATATTTCACCTTGTCGTTGAAGCTGATCTTCTTTGTATTTATGGATGTCTTGAATTTCAGCAGTGATGGCTTCTGCATTTGTCTTTGCAGTCTGACACTCTGGAGAGTCTTCATCAACCAGGATTCCCAGTTCGTGGGCAATGTCTGCCATCTGCTCTATTGTCATCTTCATCTTTGAGTTCCTAACTACATCTCTGACTGTTTCCCTCAGACTTTTCACAAAGTCTACATCATTTCTTTGTTTTGTCTTAATAATGATGTTGGTTTTGGTCAAGCCCAACGTCAGCACTAGGTTTTCCAAAGCATCTGTACTGTTGTGCTTGCTCTCATAGTTACCCACTAAGAAGATCTGTGCCTTGTGCTGTTGGTTGGTAAGTAGACTGAATTCAGATTCAGAGCCTAAATGGTCAAAGAACACAAAAACTGCTGCAGATCTCTGACACAGAAAGGAGTATTGTGTTTGAAAGCTTGCAATGTCTCCACAAAGGTTGGCTACAGCCACTGGTTGACTGAAAGTATCAATGTTTGCTTTTCCACAAGGAAGATACCAAGTAATTTCAGTCAGTCCATTGGATATTCTTCTTGGACTGTCACCACACTCCATGTTGCGGTGAACATAGGTGTCATGGTAGTGCTGAGAATTGCTCAGAAGTTTATTGAGAATCTCTGACTTGGACGAGGAGCACTCACCCAGTCTGACAAAAGAGATCATTGGAAGTTCAGAGAGAACGATTCTGTCTTCAATGAAGCCCTTGGACTCTGACAGAGACTGAGGTCTGTACTTTTTAACAATGTCTCTCATGGCCCACAGCATGAGTGTGCACTGATTGGTGTCACAATTTGGAAGCAGCAGAGGAACAGAGAACTGACACATGGACATTTTGAATGCGATTTCCTGCTGCAGAAAACCATCAGAACACAGAAAGAGAGCAGTGATTATGTCAGGAGGGTTCACCTTGTCATCTGTGTTTGTACTGTTAAATAGATTTTCAAAGAATAACTTTGCATTCCCTGATGTATTGTCACTGCATGAATGACAAACTGAGGTATATGTCACATTCCTTGCTATCACATTAACCATCAAGAGTTTCCTTAGAAAATATCAAGGAAGGTCTGATTTCTGATTCCCGGGTTCATCAATAAGAGTCTTCTCATCAATCTCAAGTATTTTTCTGAGCGATATCTTTTTTCTGTAGTACTGCTCCAAGCCCAGATCTTCCAGTAACCTCGCCAGCTGTGTCTCTGTGGATAAAAAGATGGTTGTTATTTCTGGAAAAACAACCAAGTCAGCTACACTGGGATTGGTTTTATGTACTTTTTTTCTATTATATTTGAACACTCAAAGCGCTTTATACAACATGCCTCGTCAACACATATTTATACAAGCAGTGTTTTCTATACCTAAATGCATTCTGTCAAATCTTCACACTCTAATGAACAAAACAGAGAGCAACTTGGGTTTTATATTATGGGTTTAATATACTCTTTAAACCGTCAATCAAGTACTTTGAGTACAGTGAGCTTCACTTTTTCAAAGGCAAAAAGGGCATTCATTCTCAAAGAGTGTGTCTAATCATACATTTCAGTTTCACAGTTGCTACAATGAACAAACCCAGTTAAAACTTAACTAACTACTCTATCTACTGTCTACTCAGGTTTTACTGAATACACAGGTCAACAATTTTTTTTGTTTTTGTAATTATCAGAAACCACAACACACTTTTCTAAACCAGTTTTCATGCAGATTTCAGATGTGCTTTCAGATTTTTCAGTCACGTCAACTTTTTCAAAAATGAGTAATATTAATTTGCAATGGATTTGTGTGTGTTAGGCGCACACTGACGCACACTGTGGCATAGATATAATGATCACTGTCAGTCAACTACCTCTGTGATTTGTTTGTGTATATTGCGTTCGGATTGTCACAATACAGCATCCAGCAATAGTCAGCCATCAAATTCAAATTCAAATTCAAATTTTATTTGTCACGTACACAGTCATACACAGTACGATATGCAGTGAAATGCTTGGACAACTGCTCGTGACCTAAAGAGAACAAAAAAGGAAAAGGCTATGAATAAGATAGGAAATAAATATGAAAAATTAAAAAGGGTAAATTTAACTAAGAAGGAATAAAATATAAATTAAGGTTAAAAATGAAATAACTGTACAACACAAATTAGAATGAAGGGTAAATTTAACTGGGAAGAATAAGATAAAGATAAATATATAAATTAAAGTTGAAAATAAAATAACTGTACAACAAAATACAAAATACACAATACACAATATAGAACTATATAAGAATGTATGAAGAAATATAAATGTAAATAAATATATACACAATAACAGCAGCTGTACAAGTATTAACCGGAAATGAAGAATATAGTGACCAGTGTTGTGCAAAACCAAAGTCCAGAAAGTCCAGTGTGTGTGTAAGAACTGTATGTGTGGGTCAGTACTGTGTGGTGGTGTGATTGAGAGACCGTATCGCCTGCGGGAAGAAGCTCCTCCTCAGTCTCTCTGTGTTGGTCTTCAGGGAGCGGAATCGCTTTCCTGACCTCAGCAGAGAGAACAGTCTGTTGTTGGGATGGCTGAGGTCCTTCACGATCTTCCTGGCCTTGGTCCAGCACCGCCTGCTGTAGATTGAGTGCAGGTCAGGGAGCTCGGAGCGGATGGTGCGCTCAGCTGACCGCACAACCCTCTGTAGAGCTCGTCTGTCCTGCATGGTGCTGTTCCCGAACCAGGTTAAGATGTTTCCCGCCAGGATGCTCTCTATGGTGCACGAGTAAAAGTTCCTGAGCACCTTGGAGGGCAGTTGGAAGTCTCTCAAGCGTCTGAGGTGGTAGAGACGCTGTCGGGCCTTTTTCACCACGGTGTTGATGTGACAGGACCATGACAAGTCCTGCGTGATGTGAACTCCGAGGTATTTGAAGCTGTCCACTCTCTCCACTGGGCACTCGTTGATGACGGGGGTCTGGTAGTTCCTCTCCTGCTTAGTGCTGAAGTCCACTATCAGCTCCTTTGTCTTACTGACGTTTAGAAGGAGGTTGTTCCTCTGGCACCAGTTCTCCAGATTCCTAATCTCCTTCAGGTAGGCCGTCTCGTTGTTATCAGAGATCAGGCCCACCACGACGGTGTCGTCAGCAAACTTGATGATGGTGGTGGAGCTGGTAGTGGCCACACAGTCATATGTGTACAAAGAGTACAGCAGGGGGCTCAGAACACACCCCTGGGGGGCTCCAGTGCTGAGAGTGGTGGAGGCTGAGACATGTCCGCCCATCCTTACTGCCTGTGGTCTGCCAGTTAGGAAGTTGGAGATCCACTGACACATAGATGAGCTGAGTCCCAGATGCTCCAGCTTGGTGGTGAGTGTGGAGGGAATTATGGTGTTAAATGCAGAGCTGTAGTCTATGAAGAGCATTTTAACATAATTCCCCCTTCTAGTGTCCAAGTGAGTGAGTGATGTGTGGAGGAGATGAGAGATGGCATCGTCTGTGGAACGATTTGGACGGTAAGCGAACTGTAGTGGGTCCAGTGTGTCTGGTAGTGAAGAAATGATGAAGTCTCTGACCAGGCGTTCAAAGCACTTCATCACTACTGAGGTGAGGGCTACAGGGCGATAGTCATTGAGAGAAGCAGGGTGGGGTTTCTTCGGGACAGGAACAATGATGGAGTCTTTGAAGCATGTGGGGATCACCGACTGAGATAAAGAGATGTTGAATATCTCAGTGAACACAGGAGCTAGCTGGTATGCGCAGTCTCTTAGGATACGACCTGGGATGCCGTCTGGTCCTGCTGCTTTCCTGGTGTTCACTCTCTTGAAGGCTCTCCTTACTTCATGCTCGGAGATGACGAGCACGTTTCCGGTGCTGGCAGTATCTTCCTGTCTGCAGCCGTTAGCGCCGCTAACACTAGCATTGTTGGAGACCTTAGCTGCAGCCTCGAAGCGAGCATAGAAAGTGTTCAGCTCGTCTGCCAGAGTCATGGCCGCGTTCGTCATACCGGTTGTTGGTGCTTTATAGTCCGTTATTGTCCTTAGTCCCCACCACAGGCTCCTAGAGTCACTCTGTTGGAGTTGTGACTCTAGTTTCCTCCCGTAGCGCTGCTTCGCCTCTTTCACCGCCCTCCGCACGTTATATGACGCGGCTTTGTACGGGTCCATGTCCCCCGTCATGAGTCCCGTGTTGTAGGCAGCGGTGCGGGATCTCAGAGCGTCGC
The DNA here is from genome assembly GCF_057381915.1 of Diplotaxodon limnothrissa. Taxonomy (NCBI): domain Eukaryota; kingdom Metazoa; phylum Chordata; class Actinopteri; order Cichliformes; family Cichlidae; genus Diplotaxodon; species Diplotaxodon limnothrissa. The sequence continues at coordinate 61,955,363 of NC_140598.1, read as the reverse complement.
GGATGGTTTTATCCACCCACGGCTTCTGGTTGGGAAACGTTGTGATAGTCTTTGTCTCCACGGTATCATCCGCTAGTTTCCCAATGAATCCCACAACCGCTTCCGTAAACACGTTGACGTCATCGTCGGAGCTGTTTCTGAACATGCCCCAGTCTGCGTCATCGAGTGCGTCCTGTAACGCGGCCACCGATTGATCCGTCCAGCGCGCGACCTTCCTCTGAACCGGAACTTCCTGTTTCAGCCTTTGTTTGTATTTTGGCATGAGGAAGATGGCGGCGTGATCAGATTTGCCAAACGGGGGGCGGGATTGTGCCTTGTAGCCGTCCTTGACCGTAGTGTAGCAGTGGTCCAGTGTCCTTTCACCTCTGGTGGGGCAGGTGATGTGTTGATAAAAGTTCGGCGCTGCGCGTTTGAGGTTGGCGCTATTAAAGTCCCCCGTCACAATAAGCGCAGCGTCCCGGTGTTGTGTCTGGTGCTGTGTGAGTGCCTCATGCAGCTCGCATAAGGCGGTGACCGTGTCCGCTTGTGGTGGAATATAAACGGCACTTACAATGACCGATGTAAATTCCCGAGGTAGATAAAAAGGACGACACATGATGGACAGTAGTTCCAGATTTGGTGTGCAGGAGCGTGTGAGAGGAACAACGTTCGCACTGTTGCACCAGTTGTTGTTCACCATTAAACACACGCCGCCTCCCCTTGACTTCCCCGAGTCCCGTGTCCTGTCCATGCGGTGAACCGAGAAGAACTCGGCCGGCTGGATGGCGTGGTCCGGCACCGCTGGGTTCAGCCATGTCTCGGTGAAGCAGAGGAGATTGCAGTCCCGAATGTCTCTCTGGAACTTTACCCTGGCCCTGAGGTCGTCAAGCTTGTTCTCCAGTGACTGGACGTTGGCGAGCAGGATGCTAGGCAGAGGTGTGCGGTGTGCACGAGCTCTCAGCCTGTTCCTGACGCCGGCTCGCTTCCCTCTAGGCCGCCGCCGCTTCCCTTTGTTCTCCCTCGAGATCTCACTCGGCCAGCTCGGATCCGGAGTTAAAAACTTCGAATTGTGAGTACATTGTATACCAATAGAAACAAGAGTGTCACTGTCATACCTAATGTACCCAATGGTGATGATTTTGCCGATTTAGAAACGCTGAAAACTAACTTAAAAAACAAAGACAAAGAAAAAGTGGTCGGAGCAGTCGTGACGGCAGCCGACCTCACCGGCGCCATCTTATATCATGCACTCATTCTGCTCCATTAACTGAATGTCCTGATGAAAACGCTCTCCCTCTTCATGACTCACCATGCCAAGATTTCTGGAAAGAACTTGAGGTGAGTGTTGGAAGTGTATGTTCAATTACATGCAACAGCCCAGTTTCTGGTAGGACTCAAGCAGATGCTGAACTCCTTTATTGTATGCAGGAGACTTGTGGATGCCCAGAAAGTTTTCACAGAGCCACTACAAATTTGGCTGTTGGGAGAGTTTGTTTGAAGCCTTCATCCTGCAAAACAGACTTGTGGACCTATAAATATCCCTTCCTACATTTTTGCAGTGCTTATGTCTGACCAAGAAGCAGAAACTTGACACTGGTTTTTCATGGCTCATAGGCATCTTGTGGCTGTCAGTTAGGCTTGACATAATGTTCTGCAGTAGATCAGCTGTCCCACAGCCAAAGGAATCTGCAGAATTTGGTAAATCCTCCTTCCATTCCCACCAATATACCAATCACCTTCAGATAACAACAGATGTTCCACTGATGAGTTTTATACGCAACTGACTCAAGCAGTGTCTTCATGTAGTCATAGGACTTCTTTAGATGAACAGAATGGCATTTGGGACACTTGGTTTGGCTTTTCCACAAGCTTCTTTGTGAAGAATCAATAAAGAGATGACATTGAGCTAGAAAACGCTCTTGTGACAAACTGCTGGAGAGTCCGTCGATGTCATGACAATAGCACAGTGAGCCGTGAGCAGTGAAGAACGCTGTCAAGTTATCACTTTGACTTCTGTAGTGAGTTACAGCAACACCCTTGGCCAGCAAATGCTTCTGCTTAAGCCTCAAAGCAGGAAGTTCGGCTTTGTCTTTCATCAGATTTTGATCACAAACAACTATCAGCTCTGCTTGTGTCAAAGTCTCTTGTTTGTAAATCTTGGTTGTAAATCTACATCGGGGACCTAATCAGGATCTGATGACCCTGGACTTTAACCAGATGCACCTTGTTCCTCTTCACCTTCTACAGAAGCTACTCCATCATGTGGTGGTACAGGAACAAGCAATGAGTCATTATGAAGAACAGGCCTTATTGCAGAATCCAGGCTGCAATATACAATTTTGTTCTTATTTTTGGCTGAGAATCCTGTTGTATTCACACGGCAAAAATGGCAATCAATGAGATGATTCCTGCCACACCACCAGGATTGCAGATGGCATTGCTGCCATTCAGTGATTTAGCCAATCACGCAATCCATTGGAACAACTGTTGCAGATGACATGTGGAGCCCAAGATTTATCCTGGTCCCCCAGCGGACAGCCAAAGTACAATTTGTGTATCTTCTTGTATGTCTGTGATAATTGGGCAATGTTGTGCTGTCATTGTGAATCAATCACACACATAACAGAATCTGTCTGGATGATTAATTTTTAGGCATGTTAACAACTGAAATCAATCACAATTAATGCCGTCTGTAAAATAAAAGACAGGGAGCTGTTGGTAAATCTGGTAATACGCTTAGGCTAATTATACCAACTATCATGCAATATATAACTAGCTTCATCACTAACCTGCACATGCCAGGGAAAACTAAACACAGATGTAAAATCAGCATGAAAAACACCACAAACCGACACAAATTTATCTGTGATGATTTTGAACTGTTGACCTGTGTTATCAGCTTGGTTGGGTGCTGGTCAAACCCAAACACAAGGAGGTGCACATGTTCAGTGATATTATTTGTGAATAGCCTGTTGACCTTTCATACACTGCACAACATGTGTTTACATGCAAAATCACCATCAGATATTTATGATGTATTTTTGATGTATTGGCCAATTTTCACCATGCACATGTTGATCACTCATATTCTAAATCAACAGGTTTGTGCTAATATACAGCCTGAATACAGCCACACCTCCATTTCTCTGTACAGGGAAATACATTTACCTCGAGGTGAAGTTAAAAGATTGGTTACTGAGCTATAAGCAAGACGCCTGTACTTTAAGGCTGTCAGGGTTCCTGGGTCGGTGACCCAGTGTTTTCAGTTTTGTTCATGTTCAGTAGGGCTGCCACGATTAGTCGACTAGTCACGATTACGTTGACTATCAAAATCGTCGACGACTGATTTAATAGTCGAGGCGTCGTTTGAAGCTTTGTAAGATCACAAAAGACGCAGGAATGAGTAGTAGGATTTAAGAGTGTAATAACGGACTGAAACAGATGATGGCAGCACTGCATGTACAAGGATGTCAGCTGCCGTTAAACCCCGAAGAAGAAGAAGTAGCTCTGTCCCAGAATTCATAGCGCAGCCCAGCTTAGTTTCCAACAATGGCGGCAGCTACTTAGTTTTAATATTACTCTTATTATTCTTTCTGGGTCACAAAATAAACGTTTAACATATTTTCAGGCGAGAATGTAGCTGTGTAAACCTCAAATATCTGCTCAGTTTATCAAGACACCACATATTTTCAAAAGCGCTCCGACGTTTTCGGAGACGTCTGTTACCCACTAGCTCGATAGCTAGCCACTAGACTCCCGGCAAATCGTTTTCAAACCCACCGCTGTCTTTCGCTACTCAGGTTAAACATATATAAGTCACTTAGATAACTTAAAACTGTTATTGTTTGGCTTTTTTGTATTTTATTTGTTCCTGAGTAAATCGGTTTGGCTGAGATTAAATTTATAGTTTTTACACAGCTGAATAAACGTCAAGCAGACAGCTGATTATCAGAAGTGTGAGATGCTGGAGAATATACTCCGGTGTCCTGTTATATTTTAGATAGCAAGGAGTTTATTAAACTTCACCGAAACAATCTGTAAATTTCATTCAAATTTAATAAACTATCATCTTGTCTTTCTTTATTTTTAGTTAGCACATACCTTAAACACTTAAAGCTGTAAGCTAATGATAGTTATATAAGAGCAGATGCTGCTGGTGCAATAAGCTGTACGTTTTATGTCCAATGGATGATGATCTGATTAGTCGACTAATCGCAAAAATAATCGGTGACTAGTCGACTATCAAAATAATCGTTTGTGGCAGCCCTAATGTTCAGTTTATTTTGCCACTTCCATGTGCTCACTTCCTGCTTTTCCTGTGTCAGCTCGTCTTGTGTCATTAGCCAGATTATGTTCAGCTGTGTACTCACCTGTCTCTCATTATCATCCTCATCAGTCTGTGTATTTAAGCCCTCTGTTTCTACTCGTTAACTGTCGTGTCATTGATGTTATGTTGTCCTTCCCGTGTGTTCCCTCAGTTCAATCAGCCGTTCGGTTGTCCAGCCAGTCAGTGTCCATTCACCCTCTGTTCACCCACTCCCTATAATAAACCTTCACCTACCTGCCAGTCCTGCGTTTGGGTTCCTTCTTCCTCGCCTCCACACAACGCCTGACAGAATGACACGACCCGTGCCACGAAGACACGATTGGAACCCAGCGGACTCGGACCTCTACGAGCGGCAGGAGGTAGCGCTCTCCTTGTGGGCGGAAAAGCTCAAGGAGAGACAGCGGCTCTTCGCGGAGCAAGAGCACATCTTCGAGGGCACTCGCTTGGCTCTGGGCGGGCCTCGGAGACGCCGTGTTCCCCCACCTGCTGCCTCACCTGTACCGGAGCATTTGCCGCAGAGAGTGGACGTTTCACGCTGCGCTTCGGCCACTCCCTCTCTCGCCACTCCGCTCCTCGCTCACACACCAGCCTCCTCATTCGCCGGACCTCCACCATCACCACGGCACAACGGCTACGCCTCCCACCTCGGCTCAACGGAGGCTACCGCGCCAGAGGCTCTGCTGTTTACCCTGGCCGCTTCCTCTTCCCGGAGAAAGCGGCGCACACGCCGCCATAAAACGGACTACTTTCAGCCACTCCCGATGGTGAGCTCCAGTGACTGTTTTTCGCACTCACCATCTGATTATTCACTTAAAACGCACAATAGACTCACTTCTGATTCATGGGGAGTCTCCCTCCTAGACGAGGACGTGGACTGGGAAGAGTTTTTCTGCTCTGCTCCAAAGACTGTAAATAGTGGTGGCAGAAAAACCAGAACAATCCCCAATAAACCTGCCAGTAACACACACACCGTCACTATTTCCACACCCGTTACTCAGCCATTTCCCACCAGCACGACGGCCCAGATTCGGCCTTCCCCTTCAGCCGTTTCACCTCCTCTGATGGCTAGGGCCCAGTCTACACCCACACCAGTGCCAGCTCCCAGGAGGAGGGCAGCTGCGACCCAGTCTACCTCCACACCCGCTTCTGTTTCTCAGGTGGGGGTGACTGGTGTCCAGCCACCTCCCGTGCCTGTCCCAGCACCCAGGCTGAGGGCAGCCCGAATCCAATCTGACCATCCCAGAGGCCCAGCCGAGGCTCTCCAGCCAGTGCCCTCATGCTCCGGAGGCTCGGAAGAGCTAGCCCGCTTACTCACCAGCCCACCACTTCATCCACCACCTGATCCAGCCTTTCACGCACTAGCTTTATCCCTGGTTAGGCTGGCTGAAGTGTCCCCTGCTCAGGCACCAGCCTTACTAGCCCAGGCTGTAGCATTATCTCCCTCATTAGCTCAGTCTATAAGCTCAGCCATCAAAACATTTATAGCATTCAGGTCTCTTGTATTGAATACTTTTATTTTTTTTTATAATATTGTTGTTATTATTTTATGACAGGATTATGATAAAGAGCTAGTGATGGGATTTCCGGCTCTTTTTAGAGAACCGGCTCTTTCGGTTCGGCTCACTAAAAAGAGCCGGCTCTTTCGGCTCCGAACCGGCTCTTTAGGTTGTTTTGTTGCTTTAATTAATTTATTATTAACAATAATATAAAATTATGCACAAAAGGAATTACTAATGTAAAAAAAAAGTGGTTTTATTTGTATATGTTTATATATAAATATATGCGTTGGCCCCTAGAGACAAAACACGTACAAACTCCAAAACACATTTCTAGCATGAACTGAACTTCCAAAACAGAGCTACTAGATCACTTAAATTACACAATTGAAAGCATGAAAGCATATGTGTATTGTTTGTGTATTTATACACAAGCATTCATATATAGTCAAATAATTAAAAAAAAAAAAAAGTTAATTTACCTGTTATTACCACACACCAAATCTGGTCGTTGGTACTTGCTGGCTTGTGTAGCCACTAGGTAACAAAAGCTCAACACTGCCCCTAGCATCCTGGAGCACTCCTGTTGTCTTTTGTATGTGTTTTGAGTTTTTACGTGCTTCAGAGTTTTTATGTGTTGTTACGTGTTTTGGAGTTTGTACGTGTTTTGGAGTTTGTACGTGCTTCAGAGTTTGTACGTGATTTGAAGTTTGTATGTGCTTTGTCTGTAGGGGCCACCGTAAATATACTTTTATTTACTCCACATAAAATGTTATAAATAAATCATATAATACAAAAATCAACTATTCACATTTCAACTTTTAACTATTTAAATTTTCAGCTTTTTCCTTTTACAAATTTAAAGTGACACAACACAAAACACTGCAAACTACAACACAATTAAATATAAATTAAAATATGAAAACAAAAAGAACATGCATATTCTCTGTCATATGGACCTGCATGAATAAACTTTCTGAATCCTTTATCATCCGCAATTGAAAATAGTGATTACTATACCTTTCTAATGTGGTGTTGTTGTTCCTGGCTCTTTCTCTCTCTCTCCCTCCTGCTCTGTTCCTGTGTTACTGAGTGTAACTACCGCCCCTCCCCCCTCTGCCCAGCGTAAAGCACAAGGCTCGCATGTGGAGTGAAGCGTAAAAAAAGTGCCAGAGAGAGGGTGAGAAAAAAAAACAAAAAAATAAGGCTCGCGATAAGGAGCCGGCTCGCGTCGTTCACGTCAAAGACCGGGCTCTAAGAGCCATTTCGTTCACGACCGACCCATCACTATAAAGAGCAGCTCCACATTGAATTTTATTCAAGATGACCGGCTGATGGGGAAGAAAAGTAATTAAAGTGATTTTGGTTTTTGGTGCCAGACAGGCTGGTCTGAATATTTCATAAACTGCTGATCGGTCTTGATTTCTGCTGTGACATTTAGATGTTAGGGTCAGAACTTAGCACAAAATGACATGGAAGCCTAGATCCATCCTGCCTTGTATCAACAGTTCATGCTGCTGTTGCTGATGTACTTTATATCACTGAGGACCATCTGAGCAGTTATTTAAATGCCGTTGCCTGTCTGAGTGTTGCTGCTGACCATCTCCACCCCTTTATGAACACAGTGCACCCACCTTCAGACAGATGTTTCTAGCAGGATGAAGTTCCATGTCCCAAAGTTTAAATCATCTCAAACTGGTATAATGAACATTAAAAGGAGTTCACTGAACTTAAATGGCCTCCACAGCCACCAGATCTCAAAAGAAGAGTGCCTGTAAAAGTCTGCAGCAACTGTGTGATGCTTTGCTATTTCACTCATTACCCATCATGACTCATTAGACTGCTGGGGTAATGTTACTAATTATTTTATTTTATGTTTAAGATTTAGTAATTTGCAGCTGTGGGTGGACAGTGTCTGCAGACTCACATGAAAAGTTCTTAAAAACTTAGAGACTGGAAACAAAAAGATCAAAAGAGGAAAAGGTTCTTTACGTCTTCACTGACGAGAGACGTCTGAGAGACTCTTACAGTTATTATTATTACTTGATTTGATTCCTAAAAATATGAATTGTTAGGTACCTTCTGCCCTACCTGAATGTAGCTTATAATAAAAAGCACTTAGATTGCTCAGTGTCATGGATCGCTGCGTGGCAGGCGGGAGGAGGACCCAATCGCAAGATTCACAAACACGGGGATGAACTCAAAAGCAGCTTTATTGCTGACAGGCAGAACATAGGAAATACAGAACTCAACTAAACTGGGAATCAATAAACTAACACTCGTAGGGAGACACAGGAAAATCCACACAGCAATGAGGGAGAACGCGACGCCGAACAGAGGGAGACGCAGACAGAAATACACAGGGTTAACGAGGAAAGTGGGAACACACGGGGAACACAGCTGACACAGATAACCATAACGAGACAGGGCGGGGTGAACATAACACTGACGGGAGACGGGCAGAGTCAAACAGGAAGTACAGAGGTTCAGACAGGAGGAGAGAGAGCACGGGGAAAACACAGACATAACGGGCTGGGGAAACATGGAACAACCACAAAGGGAGACGAGGGCTCATAAATACACAGAGGACACACAGGGGGGAGAGAGAGCACGGGGAGAACTTAGACATAACGGGCAGGGGAAACATGGAATAAAACATAAGGAGAGACGGGGGCTCACAGATACACAGACAACAGGGCAACTCAGGAAACATGGCCTAAATAGGGAACAAAATACAAACATACAAGAAAACTAAGAATACTGGGCCAACATGGCCCAGGACCATGACACTCAGTTATAGTAGAAAAGTGTAACATAAATAAGAAACAGTCCATTTACCAGTTCGGCATCCCAGGTGTTGGTGAGTGAGCTAGTAGCTAAGAGTGCAATGCACACAAGTGTGCGTTCACTTACACAATGTCTACAAGTAGAGGAAAGTCATAACTTAAATCTGCTGATAACATTGATTGAAGTCATCATCCCTCCCTGATTCTTTAAGGTCTTTATGCGTGTGCTTTCAGTCTTCACGTGTCAAGTAGTTGACACAGATTAACTCTGACATCCAGGAAATGCCAACAGCGAGGAAACAGCCGAGCCAACAAATGAACAAATTCTTCCTTCTCTTATTTTTCAGTTCATGCATCCTTGATTTCTTTGCTCTCATTTCCTTGAACCTATCAGTGTATCTTAGCTCCTCCCACCAGAGAAGTGAGCAAGTGAAGCGAGAAAAACATGTAGAGCGGAGCTAAGAGGCTTTTAACAATATCAGACATCCTTGCTTTAGTCGTTTTAAAGCAATGCCAGTTAAATATAGCACATCCATTGTTTCGTTACAGCAGACTACTACTAAAGTATTTGGCTGGGTCCGTGTGATGAGTGAGACTTTTAAGTCTGTGCCAGAGACAGAATAATTTTCTTACCCAGGATATACTGAATGCAATTTAACAGTTAAGTTAACACATAAACAAATTCTTCCCCCTCTCTTTCATTTTTTTTTGGTTTCTACATCCTTGATTCCTTTGCTCTTATTTCCCCAATCATCAAATTGCAGCTCAGTCCCTCACACATGACAGGTGAGCAGACAAGGTGAAGAAGACATGAAGAGAAAGGAGCTAAGACAACATATATTCATGCTTCTGAGCCATTGAAGCAAAGTCAGTTAAAAATTATGTTTGGCACAGATGCTGCTGTCCATTGTTTTGTTGCAGCACACTCCTACATATTTACAGAGTCCTGTTTCCACTCCCTGTTTGTTATGTCTCTTTTATACATCATTGGTAAAAACACTTTGCTCAGGATATAGTAGATCCTCCACATCTCCCCTTTCCTGGTGCATTTTAGAAACTCAAACATGCTTCAAGATGGCACATTAAGACTGAATCCTGGGTCACAGCCTGCAGCACAGAAAAGAAGGGCAATGAACAGATAAATGAGGAAAAACCTAAGCTGTTGCAGTCCTGTTGTTCATACCTGTTTTAGACAGTAGGGTGAGCAGTTTAATCCTTCATCTGTATTTAGGTATAAGAGAGCCATGTCTGCTTTGAGACATCAGTTATTGTGATGGATTGTAGTTGTTGAACTTGGATGATGAAATCATCTACTTCCTGCAGGGTTAATGATCACCTTCTTTGATTTCTCAAGTGCATTGAAAAATGATTCAGCTGCTGCTAGTGAGAAAAAACTACAGTAATATCAGTAAACACCACCTCATGGATCACTGACTGCCTGACAGACTGACCACAGTATGTGAGACTGGGCCGAGCTCTCTTTCTGATTTAGTGATGTGCAGCAGGAGCTCCACAGGTGGACAGTTCTGTCCTGGACTTCATACACTCAGACATTCAGTACAAGTCTGAGTCAAGACACCTTCAGAAATACCCTCATGATTCTGCAGAGGCTGGATGTATTAGTGATGGCAGGAGGAGGAGTGTAAAGCGCTGGTGGATGATTTTGTGATGTGATCTGGAAACAATCATCAGCTGGGGAGATGTACAAGTACCTGGTACTTGTAGTACATGGAAAACAGGCTGAACTGGAAGATCAAAACAGAGGCTGGATACAAAGGAAATGAACAGACTTTTATCAAGTAGTGAGAGCCTTCAGTATGTGCAATGCTGTTTCTGTAAGGCAGAATAAATATGTTGATCATTATTAAATCATTTAGAAGAGAGAGACTTAATGTTTAATGCTTGGTAAAAAGTAAATGGCCTGTATTTGTACCCAGAAAGGGTAATCTGGGGAAAAGGAAGATCGCATTTGTCGGCCGCAGTTGTCGGAGCCTGTGTGTACTTGTGTGTGCTTGTAAACGCGGAGAAGCGCGGCTAAAAAACTTTTAAATATTACTTTTTCTGGGTCACAAAATAAACTTTTAAGATATTTTCAGGCGAGGATGTAGCTGTGTAATGCTCAAATATGTACTTAATTTATCAAAACATCACATATTTGCAAAAATGCTCCGACGTTTTTGGAGACATTTATTTTTTTTAATGCTTTGAGGCAGCTTTTGAACATCTGTGGCATCTATTAATGTCAAATCTAGCCTTTCTTTAACAACATAAGCAAACTGCTTTTGTATTTAACCACTTTTCTGTTTAATTACATTTTAAATAATAATAATAACAATAGTATTTATTTTGTTTAAAAAAATGTGTTTAAAAACAGGTTTTGTTGTGAAAGCTATAATCCAGATTAGTGGCCTGTTAAATGGTTAAAGTCTAGGTTGGCTTTATACTTGAGAATAAAGTAACATAGCTTGTCCTTCTAAAGAATTAAGTTATATTCCACAGTTAAATCATAAGAAACATTATGTTACATATAAACCCTGCCATATGTTAGATCTGGTCATTTTGCTTATTAGAAACTTTATATATTGGAAGTTAACTTTTAACAAGCATGTAATGATTATATTTAAATTAGGTGGTCTTTTTTTAAAACACATATATCTTTAGGCCTAAACTGACAGTGCCAATACCACACATTCAGACACCATCAGTAGATGGTGTTTTTAATACTATATGTGTTAGTCTAATTTGGTTGTATGTGGTCTACATTGACCTTCTGTCTTGTAAGTTATTATGACTGCACAGCCATTAAGGATCAAATCAGGTTCTAAAAAATGTTCTGTTTTTTCTCCCTCTGCTTGCTTCTTACTGTCTTTGAGTTTCGGGACCAGTACTCCTGCTGTTGGACAGAAAGACATCAACTCAGTGGTAAGTGTTTTGGTTTTCCAATATATTAGCAATTGTCAGTGACATTTCTATTAATCAGGCTGAACTTTAATCATACTTTAGATCAGCCTGTTTTACTTATTGTTTTATTTGTGCTTTGGTTTGAGGAAGTTGTTTCTTCACTAATCTTTTCCTGTCTTCTGTTATTAGACTTGAGATATGACTGCACTATGCTGTTGCTGTTGACTCCAGTTAATTCTACAAGACATGCTGTGTAAGTAAACAAACAACAACAGTTTGGTCTGCATTTCTTGAAAGATCACATTACGAACTTAGTTTAGAGGGTCTACACTGTATTTAGTGAAGTCTGCAGGTTTTCTAACAGCAAACTTTGTTTTGTGCCCAAATCATTTTGCACATCATTAGAATAAAAGTTATTAGCCATGTTTGCATAGCCCTTTTTAAAATGATGCTTTCATGACATTATTGTATGTTTGGTGGTGATCACGGCTATCCAGACTGACAAGTGGGACATTGAATGTCACCTCCCCGGTGGGGAGGGAGCCTGAGATTGTCTAAATTTGAGTCTGTTCTATACCAAATGCAGGGGAAAAAATGTTTTAAGAAAGCAATTAAGTTCGTGTTCCAAAAAATATGATTGCTTGCTTGCAGGACACCAGGAGAGATGAGTCCTCCATCACAGATGGTGTGGTCAGTGAAGATGGTCGCCTGCAGGTTCAAGCTCATTGCATCTCCAACCCACATCCACTGCCACTGTACTTAAGGGAAGTTAAAGACTTTCTTCTGCACCTACATTTGGATCACCTCGATCCATGATAGTCATTCAGGCAGTAATGCCTGGACTGGAAACAAGCCATCCTTAAAATAATACAACATTCCAGCTCCTGTGTTGGAATGGAAAACAAATGTGTTGTTTAAATCAGAGACTGCACTTGTGACAGAAAAATAAATATTTTATTTTGATTATATAAGTAATGTATGTACAAAACAAACTTGTGGTAGGCCTAAACTTATTTTCTTAATAATTAAATCTGAGACTTTGTTTCATTGTAAGATTATAACAGTGATGGCAATATAATTGTTTGTTGTTCAAGAGAACAGTGTCCAGTATGTTGGCTGTTATACTTTTTTGCATTTGAAAATAAAAGTTGGGCTCATTTTAACATCACTACAAAAAGTGTTGTTAATTATTTTTAATCATATTCAGGTTACCACAAATTGTTTTTTCATTTGTTGAACTTGAAATGTTTGTCAGTAAGTAAACAATTAGTATTGTACAGTCAGAAATATCAAGTTATTCTTAATACTGCAGACTTGCAATGAACAAGTTGTCCTAAAAGTCAACTTAAGTAAGCTTTACTTAGTGTTTTTTTTGAGGCAACGAGTTTGCATAGTTTTTTTGAGTTCTGGGAACTAACAAGGTTGTACAGTGTACTCAAAATGAGTAAGTTGCCCTAACTTAATTATCGTAAGTAAAACTTTACTCAATTTTTTTGAGGCAATGAGTTTGCATTGTTTTTTTGAGTTCTGTGAACTAATTAGATTTTATAGTGTGGGACGTCCCATTGCTCCTGTTACCTTTCTTCCACAGAAGGGCCGCGTTCCATTTCAATGTGACACCAGCCCCATTTTCTATGAACCGGAACCATTTAGGTTGAACCCTGGAGTTACTGAAATAATGTTTCTGATCATACCCCCAGTTGCACCTCAAGATTTTTTTCATAGAGGCTACCATATGGGGGCCACTAAAAATATTTGGGTGGCAAAACAGAATTTCCTGTTTTATTATGCTGTTGTGAAATATGGGTTCCTTGAAAAATATGGCAATAGAGACAGAAAAAAATTATACACCTGTTTGATTTCCTGCTATAAAAGATATCACTGAAAATAAGTACATATGACCAACAAATAAGATGTTGAAATCCATAATAGTTCGTTTTAAGCAGTATATTTTGTGGGGGCCAAAATTGAAAAAATCACTGAGCTTACTCTCTTTGGGGAAGAGAGTTAGCTCAACCCACCACAACTTCCAAGCTAGCAAGGAGTATATATTCATGCTAGCATTTATGGCGCCTAAAACACATTTATGATACACACACTTATAACATCTAACAAAAACAGGCTTAATAATGAGAATAATTGAACTAAAATCGCAATCAGAAACATCCAGGTGGCTAAATATGCATTATATGTGTGTTTTAAAGTGTTGGAAATAAATGACACCCACCTCTCCCACAGGGGAATTGTAGCAAAGGGGAGAGACAAAAGGGGTACACTGTATTTATAGGATTGCACCAAAGAAGAAGAAGAAAAGAATGAGGAGGGGCTCTAACTGATAATGAACATAACTACAGGCTTGGAGGTCCTAAAAGTCAGGTATAAAAGGAACGGTTTGGGGGTTAAGAACACATTTTGGGTAATTATAACAATGTGATTTATGACCCTGTTACACTAGGTTGTAGGCACAAACCTTGAATGCAAGACTTGAATAATAAGCTAAGTCACTAGAAAGTAATATATAAACAATGCTGACAACCTAAATATCCAAAAGAAACGGTGACAAAAACCCAAACATTAATTATTCAAAAAAAAGGTATGAGCCCAAAAATCTCAAAACAAGAGCCAGGTACAGTGATATTTATTAACAGCATGTAGAAGTGTTACTTCTGATGCGTGGAAATCCCACAGTGGAAATATTATTATCATCATTTCCAAGAGTGTAATAATTTTAATTGGAATGAAAAGAAAAGCAGAAGATCGATACCAAAATATGCAGTATAGCACACCACTACCCACAATGCATTGCGGCATGCCGTCAATCCCGAAGCGCGCTAATTTTGAAATAACACACCACGTGAATACGTTATGCAGCTGAGTCACGTGACCGCACAGCAACAAATCGCTGCAGAGCTGGGTAAAGGGGGCGGAGCAAAGAGTGTGCGCTGGAGAGGACTCGAGCAGAGAGAGCTGCTTTTTCGTGAAACGGGAGTAAAGTAGTAAACCTACAGGATCATATACAACTACCTACTTTTCAATCGATATCTGCATCGATCTACCCACCGTTGTCTCTTGGATTGTAGCTGAGATCAGCGCGAACCACGTGTGTCTCAGCTTCCTGATCTGTTAACTGTGTTTGGAAAGGCTTTTAGCTTAATCACAGAGTTCTCTTGTTTGTGGGCTCATCTAAAGGTAAGCACGGAGCTAACTTTGATGTGATTTTAGTTTATGTTTTTCTCTGGTGAGAATAATAGATTGCTTACTATACATTGAAGTTAGGGAGACTGTAGAGTTTGTGATTGCTTGCAATATTATAATATGGCGGTTGCTAGGAGGTAAGAATACATATAGCAAAATAATCTTGGAATATGAACAAAAGGATGGAGTGCAGGGAAGGAGAACAACCAACCCCCACCCCAGGACATGAAGCCACGGGTACAAGCCTGGGGGAGGGCAATCAGCCTTTAATTGTGTGTGTGTGTATATATATATATATACACTCAACAAAAATATGAACGCAACACTTTTGTTACTGCTCCCATTCCCCATGGGATGGACGTAGAGACCTAAAATTCATTCCAGATACACAAAATAACCATCCCTCCCAAACAGTGGTCACAAATCAGTCCAAATGTGTGGTAGTGGGCACATCTGCCATATTGAGATAATCCATCCCACCTCACAGGTGTGCCACATCAGGATGCTGATCTGACATCATGAGTAGTGCACAGGTGTACCTCTGACTGCCCACAACAAAAGGCCACATATATATATATATATATATATATATATATATATATATATATATATATATATATATATATATATATATATATATATATATATACGTGTGTGTATATGTGTATATATATATACGTGTGTGTATATGTGTATATATATATACGTGTATGTATATATATGCGCATATATATACGTGTATGTATATATATGCGCATATATGTGTATGTATATACTTTTTTTTTTTTTTTGCTGAGTAACAGGAGCAGAAGAGTATGTTGGAGCAGCAGAGGAACAATTTCAGCCATTTGGACTCAGCTCAGCCACTACAGAGGAAAAAATGTCTTCAACACAAAAGGTGAGAAAAACATCACAGACAACACAACACTATTATTGAAACTGTGTGTTCAGCTGGTTGGTTTTTAAAAACCCGTTAACAGCAGCTTTATCTTTTCTATCCTGGGCTCATCCATATATACAGAATCTACATTTAAAATCAGAAACCACAGAAGTCACAAGAAAATACAAAGATCATATTTTATCTACACACATTGAAACAACAATATCATCAGTTGAACTCAAAAAAATTTTGTGACATAAAAGATTTTCTCCGCTGATCAATATTTCCTAATGTCATTTTAATTATACCTCTCTTTGTGTCACATCATTGTAATGTGATACTATCACCAGAAGGTGGTGGTAACACACCAGCAATGTGTTTGTTGACATGTTTGATTCCACTGACGGAGGGAGTTTCAGTTTGTTCCACGACTGCATTTCACTCACTGCCTCTGTCACTGCAGGACCAACATGGAGCAAGAAGTCAGCACTTTCAGGAGGCTGACAAACCTCACAGAAGAAAGGGAGAGAAAGCGTACAGCTGTGACTTGTGTGGAAAGTCTTTTACCCAGGCTGGAGCCTTAAAAACACACCAACTCATCCACAGTGGAGTTAAACCTTACAGCTGTGACTTGTGTGGAAAGTCTTTTGCCTGGGCTGGAAACTTAAAGAAACACCAACTCATCCACAGTGGAGTTAAATCTTACAGCTGTGACTTGTGTGGAAAGTCTTTTACCCTGGCTGGAGCCTTAAAAACACACCAACTCATCCACAGTGGAGTTAAACCTTACAGCTGTGACTTGTGTGGAAAGTCTTTTGCCCGGGCTGGAGACTTAAAGAAACACCAACTCATCCACAGTGGAGTTAAATCTTACAGCTGTGACTTGTGTGGAAAGTCTTTTACCCTGGCTGGAGCCTTAAAAACACACCAACTCATCCACAGTGGAGTTAAACCTTACAGGTGTGACTTGTGTGGAAAGTCTTTTGCCCGGGCTGGAGACTTAAAAAAACACCAACTCATCCACAGTGGAGTTAAACCTTACAGCTGTGACTTGTGTGGAAAGTGGTTTACCCAGGCTGCAGCCTTAAAAACACACAAACTCATTCACAGTGGATTTAAACCTTACAGCTGTGACTTGTGTGGAAAGTCTTTTACTCAGGCTGGAGCCTTAAAAACACACCAACTCATCCACAGTGGAGTTAAAGCATACAGCTGTGACTTGTGTGGAAAGTCTTTTGCCCATGCTCAAAGCTTAAAAAGACACCAACTCATCCACAGTGGATTTAAAACGTACAGCTGTGACTTGTGTGGAAAGTCTTTTACCCTGGCTGGAGGCTTAAAAACACACCAACTCATCCACAGTGGAGTTAAACCTTACATGTGTGACTTGTGTGGAAAGTCTTTTGCCTGGGCTGGAGACTTAAAAAAACACCAACTCATCCACAGTGTAGTTTAAGCACATGGGGTGGCTGTAGCTCAGGCGGTAAAGCAGGTCATTACTGATTGGAAGGTTGGTGGTTCGATTCCCCTTGTCTGCATGCCAAATATCCTTGGGCAAGATATTAACCCCAAAATTGCTCTCCGATGCATCCATCGGAGTATGAATGTGTGTGAATGTTACTTAGAAAGCACTTAGATCAATGTGCTTGTGCGAATGGGTGTGAATGGGTGAATGCACAAGTTGTGTAAAGCGCTTTGAGTGCTCAGAAGAGTAGAAAAGCGCTATATAAGAGCCAGTCCATTTACCATTTTACTGTGACTTGTGTGGTAAAGCTTTTGCTCAAAGTCGAAACTTACAGAAGCATCTAGTTACCCACCCTGGAATTAAGGTGTACAGCTGCGATTTTTGTGGAAAAAGGTTCAGTGACAAACAGTACCGAAATATTCACCTACGGATTTACACTGGAAATTATGTTTCCTGCTGTGATCAGTGTGGGAAACTGTTTACAACAGATGCACAGTTACAACGACACATGTTTAGCCACTCTGAGGAGAGACCTTACAAAAGTGAACTGTGTGAGAAGACTTTTAAAGTTCCACATCACCTGAAAAAAACACCAACAGATCCACACCAGAAATTAACTCTACAAGTGCAGTTACTGTGAGGATGTATTGATTTTTTTTATCTTGTAATTTTAACCTGATTGTTTGGAACAAGTCTGATCAGTAAACTTATGGAGTTATACTGAATGAACAGTTTGGAAAATGAAGAGTCATTTTCGCTTGGTAAGCTGAGTGTTATAATGTAAACAGTAAAACGTAGTTGGACATTGGCAGAGATCACTTACGCTGTCATTGTTTAGAAGCAGAGCAACACAGATGGATCCAGTTCTCAACCCTGTCGTCACTGTGGTGGTGGGAAAACGTTTCTCTGTGACCTTTTGTGGAAAAACCTCCAATCATCAACGGGACCTTAAACCGCATCAACGTAGACACACTGGAGACAAAATGAACTACTGCAAAGAATGTGGGAGAGGCTTCCACACACCAAGTACATTAAAAATACATGAACTCTTCCACAGTGGGGTCAAACAGCACATCTGTGACTAGTGTGGGTCATCCTTCACCACTGCACGTGAGCTTAACGAACAAGAATTAGCAAATCCACACAGGAGAGACACCATACAAGTGCAGACACTGTGACAAAAACTTCTCACAATCAGGTCATCGTAACAAACATGATTGTACACACATGGAAGCGAACTTCAGCTCTGACCAGTGTGACAAGAGCTTCAGGAATCTCAGTTCATACTCCAAACACAAACGATTCCACGCTGTAAATAAACTGTTTCACTGTTACCAATGTGCAAAAACATTCACTTCATTATCTGCTCTGTGCAAACATCAGCCTGATCATGCAGGGGTCCGTTCTTCGTACCTCGCCAAGTAAGTTAGCTGGATTTGATTGTTGACGATTTCGCGTGATCCGGGACTTGCTGTCATAGCAACAGATCCGTAAGCGTAAACCTGCTTGGGAGCAGGCTTACTTTATGTAAACAGGATTAGATCGCGGCCACTCAGGTATGTCCGCTTCATTTATACAAAAGCAACAGCAATATTTTTCCACTATTTTTCCATAAATAAATATTATCAATGTAACTAAAGATAATGCAGTATTTGATTCTTTTATTGATTTCATACAGATACATACAGGTCATTTCCTAAAAAAATGGAAATGTACTATTAATCATTCTATTTCATGTATTTGATTATTTCAGATGTAATTCATATTTTAGAGTAGTAATAGTAAATTACTTCGTGTAATCAAGATGAGAGACCACGGCTATAAAAGCGAAGGTGGATTTGGGAAGCCTGTCGCAGCCATGTCCTGTCCGTTTGTACGCGAGCAACCCATTGCGGAAGGTGCAAGATTGATAAGGAGAGTTTTCAGAATTCAGCATATATTGCGGGATAGACAGGATCCTTTAGCTCAGTGCGACAGTGTGCTCATAGAGAGATATCGATTTTCCCGTGAGGGTATTATTTACTTAACCAACTTGTTGACGAGGGGGTGCAGGACCACCACCTGTCTTTTTTTGCTCTGCCCTTTTCTTGGTTGCTGTTATAAACAAACAAACAGATTATTTCAGGGTCTCTTTTCAAGAGACTAAAAGCAATATAAGAGATAAATATTACCATTCTGTAGAATATTCTTATATTTCACTTTTACTTGTTCCCATGTTCTAGTGGGTCCTGTTGTGGCTCTAATGTGTAAGAGGATATAATGTAATATAATACAGGGAGTGCAGAATTATTAGGGAAGTTGTATTTTTGAGGAATAATGTTATTATTGAACAACAACCATGTTCTCAATGAACCCAAAAAACTCTAATATCAAAGCTGAATGTTTTTGGAAGTAGTTTTTAGTTTGTTTTTAGTTTTAGCTATTTTAGGGGGATATCTGTGTGTGCAGGTGACTATTACTGTGCATAATTATTAGGCAACTTAACAAAAAACAAATATATACCCATTTCAATTATTTATTTTTACCAGTGAAACCAATATAACATCTCCACATTCACAAATATACATTTCTGACATTCAAAAACAAATCAGCGACCAATATAGCCACCTTTCTTTGCAAGGACACTCAAAAGCCTGCCATCCATGGATTCTGTCAGTGTTTTGATCTGTTCACCATCAACATTGCGTGCAGCAGCAACCACAGCCTCCCAGACACTGTTCAGAGAGGTGTACTGTTTTCCCTCCTTGTAAATCTCACATTTGATGATGGACCACAGGTTCTCAATGGGGTTCAGATCAGGTGAACAAGGTGGCCATGCCGTTAGTTTTTCTTCTTTTATACCCTTTCTTGCCAGCCACGCTGTGGAGTACTTGGACGCGTGTGATGGAGCATTGTCCTGCATGAAAATCATGTTTTTCTTGAAGGATGCAGACTTCTTCCTGTACCACTGCTTGAAGAAGGTGTCTTCCATAAACTGGCAGTAGGACTGGGAGTTGAGCTTGACTCCATCCTCAACCCGAAAAGGCCCCACAAGCTCATCTTTGATGATACCAGCCCAAACCAGTACTCCACCTCCACCTTGCTGGCGTCTGAGTCGGACTGGAGCTCTCTGCCCTTTACCAATCCAGCCACGGGCCCATCCATCTGGCCCATCAAGACTCACTCTCATTTCATCAGTCCATAAAACCTTAGAAAAACCAGTCTTGAGATATTTCTTGGCCCAGTCTTGACGTTTCAGCTTGTGTGTCTTGTTCAGTGGTGGTCGTCTTTCAGCCTTTCTTACCTTGGCCATGTCTCTGAGTATTGCACACCTTGTGCTTTTGGGCACTCCAGTGATGTTGCAGCTCTGAAATATGGCCAAACTGGTGGCAAGTGGCATCTTGGCAGCTGCACGCTTGACTTTTCTCAGTTCATGGGCAGTTATTTTGTGCCTTGGTTTTTCCACACGCTTCTTGCGACCCTGTTGACTATTTTGAATGAAACGCTTGATTGTTCGATGATCACGCTTCAGAAGCTTTGCAATTTTGAGACTGCTGCATCCCTCTGCAAGATATCTCACTATTTTTGACTTTTCTGAGCCTGTCAAGTCCTTCTTTTGACCCATTTTGCCAAAGGAAAGGACGTTGCCTAATAATTATGCACACCTGATATAGGGTGTTGATGTCATTAGACCACACCCCTTCTCATTACAGAGATGCACATCACCTAATATGCTTAATACAGCTTGGAGTAAGACAACATGCATGAGGAGGATGATGTGGACAAAATACTCATTTGCCTAATAATTCTGCACTCCCTGTATAATAAATTTACCCTACCGCCTACTGGTGTTGGCCAGAGGGGCCGATGGCGCGATATGGCAGCCTCGCTTCTGTCAGTCTGCCCCAGGGCAGCTGTGGCTACAACTGTAGCAACTCCACCAGTGTGTGAATGTGAGAGTGAATGAATAGTGGCATTGTAAAGCGCTTTGGGTGCCTTGAAAAGCGCTATATAAATCCACTCCATTATTATTATTATTATTAAATTACTTACGTGTTTAATTTGTCAGCAACTTTCTGCCAGCCCTCTCTCCTTGCTTTTGCAGCCTTTGCAGTGTTCCCTTGCGTTTTAATTAAACTCTGAAACTCCTGAAATCCCTCAATCAGGAGTTCTTGCTCTACTGCCGAAAAATACTGAGCGCGCTCCTTCGACATTTTCGCCGACCAATCAAAGGGTTGCTGATCAATGTTTCTACTATCGATGCGTAGCCCCTTTTAAGCCACCCAGTGATCTCACATTACTTCATCCAGCTGTACTAATCGTCAACAACAGGTGTGTTCGGAGACCCGGAATAGCGAGCTCAAAGTTGGCGCGATGATTTGAACTTGGATGTGTCATTTGATCTTGGATGTAGTAAGCGAGGTAGGGATGGGTATCGAAACCCGGTTCTTGTTGAGAACCGGTTCCCACTGTTTCAATTCCTTGGAATTGTTTGCCATTTTTGCAATCGATTCCCTTATCGATTCCAGTCGCCCCGAATGACGTCACCACGTTGCGGAGCGTCATTTACCTGGCAGGAAACACGGCGGCTCAAACGCTCAAAAGTTTGGTTATACTTTACGAGAACGGATGACAACAGGGCAACTTGCAATACTTGCAAAGTAGATATTTCATTTAAGGGAGGAAACACTACGAATATGCAAAAGCATTTACTCACAAAACACGCGATAACCTGAAATGAATGTCGTGTTTTTAATTCCGCTCTCCGGACTCGTGAATCTCAACCCAGCAGCAGCAGTAACGTTTGCACGTCCTCTCCCGTTAATGCGGCAGGTAAATAATCAACTAACAGTGCATATTATGTTAGCGCGATCTGCCTTATTACAAAACCTGCCATTACTGTGCGCTGCATTTAGGTGACCATGATGAGAGAGACAGACAGAGTCTGGCTCAGATGCTGGCAGTTCTCGCTGCAGTCTACCAGTAGCATCTCCTTTCAGGCCAGGATAGACGAATGTCACCGAGCAGTGACTAAGTTTGTGGTAAAAGGCTTGCACCTTGCACAGCAGATGCCCCCGATTTTCGGTAAGTGAATGTGTTTAATTGTAGGCAGGGACATTACTGGATATTTTTGTGTAATTGCTACAGAATAATTTATGTTATACTTTGTTATTGCTACAGAAGAATATTTATTTTATTATTTTACATTTACAATTTTTTTTCCTGGGGACCCTGTGACACCCCATTGAAGAGCCGTAGGCTGGATCTCTTAAGATCTCACTGCTGGGTTTGTAAGGCCATGTTATTCCTAAATTTCTATCTTGTTCAAAGAGAAGATATAAAACAAAGTTCTAAGCTAGCTTAGTGTTCTCCTTTTTTAAAAAAAAAAGAATCGATAAGAGAATCGATAAAGAATAGAATTGTTAAACAGAATCGAAAATGGAATCGGAATCGTGAAAATCTTATCAATACCCATCCCTAAAGCGAGGTACGAAGAACGGACCCCTGGACTGAAATCACTGGATCACAATGAATCTGAAGAGAGAGAAAGATCCTCTTCTGGCTTCAGGGTTGGACTTAAAAACCTTGAGATCAGGCTCCACAGAGTTCAGATGGAATCTCCTGTAAAGAGTGTCAGCTGATGTCACATTTGGATCTGATGAGGTAGCTCTGATTTCTGGACCTGCAGTGAATAATCCTGAATGTTACATTTAGGAAGCTGCATGTATAGATATGTACATCTATGCATGCAGCTTCTCTGTCACTGTCACTACATGCAGGGCGATCAAAATTACTGATATGGATATATATCAATTTCTTTCATTTGAACTTTCTTAGTTTTTCCAAAATTAACTTCTTTTTGTTAAAATGTATTCATTTTAAAGAAATGTTAAACGTTAAAAACGGCAGCACACATAAGGACCCTTTTGTTAATTCAAATTCTATTAAACATCTATTTTTGGCTCCTCCTTTCACTTTAGTGTATTTACTGTATCATTGAAGTCCACATGTTGTTTTAATGAATTAATTTTGATCCACATGTTCTGCAGCTGTTTTCTTGTTAATTTGAAGTTTGCATTATGAAATCCTGATAATGTTAAAGCGTTAGTTATATTTGATGAACTCTGTGTAAAGTTTGTCTTATTAAACAGTTTGGTGTGAAAAATAAAGAAATGGTCTCAGAACAAGAAGTTTGAGCCCTGATTTCAGATTCAAACTAATTTAACTGTTTTCGGTGGTACATGTGGAGGTTTATCAGGGGAGGAGACTTGGCTGTTCTCCACTCACACTGGCTGAAATGGTGAAAATGCTGTTATCATAGGATGAAATGAGGATTTGTTCCTCATTAACGAGTTGGGGGCACAAAAAATACTTTTCTTTCTTATTCTCATTTAAAATATCTAGCTTTTATTAAATAATTATCTGACTCTTGCGAACAAAGTTTTTATCTGACGTAAAATGTATAGAAATCCTACATATACCAACAAGACAGTGTACATCACTGTCACAACAGCATTTGTTTTCATTCAAAGGCTTTATGGCTTTAATACCTGGTGGGCCGGTCTCTAGTCAAAATGCCCAATTTTTTTGTCCCAGTCCAGCAGTGTCACCATGCCAGCTGACTGTATGTCATCATCAGCCAGTGTTGTTCTTTATACATCAATATTACCAAAGTTTACCATAAGGCAGCATAGAAAGTATTTACTTGCTTTCAGGTTTTATTCAAATGTTAGTCTTTTCAGTTGTTTCCCCACTTTTTTCCTGTTTCAAAATCAAACACCAGTTTGTAATAAGATTATCTTCTGTTTTTTAACAGGCAGATAAAGTTTTGCATTGGCATTGGCTAATTTGCCAGTTGTATGTTAAACATGTTAGTATTTTAATATTCAAAAATGTTTTTGCCCAAAACATACGTGCACTATATGTCAGTAAAAATACTATGCAAATATTGCTGTCCTTGAATGCTGATTAAACACTGACAAAGCACTGATTGTATCTCTTGTACTTTATCAACGCAGTGTCTAAAAACTTTGCACCGTAGTGGTTAAAATCTCATTCTAATAAGAGTTAAAAGCGCATTCGGTTATTAGGTTTACAGGGTTACTGAATTATGGTTAACGGTTGGTAGAATTTTTTTTAACATTATCTGCCAATTACATCTGCCACCCTTCTCCAAATCTGTGCCCCTACATGGCCCCCCCAACAAAGTTTTTCTAGACACGCACACACCACTGCTTGGTGGGTATGCAAGTGAAGAGAGAGACTACATCAAAGGACACCATGGTTTCATCTGGATCCAAGGTAAGTTTCTGGACCTTGTCGGTGAAGTCGGTGGAGTTCTTGATGTGGTGTGTGGTGTTTCCCACGAGAGGTGCAAGGATGGTAGCAAGTAGTGGTGGGCGGATCGATCCAAATATCGATAGTATCGGTCCCAAGTCGGTATCGGATCGATACTAGCCTGGTGAGATCGATTCTTTACTTTTGAGTTCTGCTTGTGTGCTATGCTGTGCTTTCGGCAAAAACGAAACAACCAGGTCGCTGGACACACCGCTCCTGTGTCAGCGGAGAGCAGGCACACTTTGCTCCCTCTCCCCCACTCTTATGTTTCGGTGTTGCACTGACACGTCACGTGACTTAGACAATTTGGGGGTTGTTAAGTTGTTTACATATTAATTATATATATTTTTTTGTTGTTGAGAATTTTAATTGTAATTTTTGTATTATAGTTTATCAACAATATTTGTTTTAATTTGTTTACTGGTTTTCGTGCACTTAAGATTTAAAAAAAAAAAAAAAAGATCGCCACCAGGGCAGACCCGATGGCATTTTCATGCTTCACAGCATCATTTATTCTTACAATAATCACACGGTTGCTGTAACAGTACATTCAACGGCTTCAGCTCTCCCGCTGGCAGCCGTACACATCACCACCACCAACCCTGCAGCGGCATCGCAGAACACACCCTGCCACATACCCCCCTCGCCCGCTTCACCTCACCTCGCGAGCAGGCGAGGGAATCGGCCCGGACCATCGGCGCCCCATGCCCCAGCCCAGCGACGGGGAAGTGTCCACTCTGGCGGTCGCCCGCGCCTCCAGCGGAAGCCCCGGAGCTGGCCTGATGGCCACCCATATGGCAAGCAGCGGCAGCGCAGTAGGCGTGGAAGTGAGCTGGGGTTCACAGGCAGCTGGGCAGACGGCCGGTACGCAGGACTGTGCAGCCTGCGTGCCGAAGTGGACAGCGCACCTCGACCTCCGTCTCCAGCTTGGCAGGCGCGCCAGCAGTAATATGCAGTATCGCACACCACTAGTGTTTGGGATTTCTCTTTCAGTCGATTCACTCGGTACAACCCATAAGTATGGGATATCACGCCCTCGCGTGTCCTGGCTGAAGAAACCTTTAATCACGCCTTTAAGGCAGATGACGTGTGATGACACGCGCACGGCCCCGCCTGCACATATAGCCGCTGTCATCACAGTCATCCCTCAGTTCTTACGCTCTTCACCTCGCTGAGAACACCTCTGCTGAGTTGGGCTAGCTAGCTGCTGCTAGTTAGCTCCGTTGTCTGCCGACTTGAACTTAGCTTAACTGCCCCTGTTGGTGTTAGCCTCCACCCCACAGTTGGTGTGTAGGCTGCCCGCGGAGCGCTAATTTCAAGTTTTCCCGTGCAGTGTTTTGCTTTGCGTTTTGGAATGTACTCCAAACCGAAGCGAGCAAAGCAGAAATCTTCTGTTCGCCCCTGTCCTCAGGGATGCGGTTTCTCTTTGCACAACAGCGACCAGCACGATGCCTGCCCTGTCTGCCTGGGGATCGTCCACGCTAGGAGAGCGTTGGCGGAGCCCGAAGCCTGTGCGTTTTGTCGCCAGCTCCAGCGCTCGACCCTGGAAAGACGGGTGACGTTTGTGGAAAAAGTGCTGGGATGCTCGGCTGTCGCACGGCATGACCCTCTCCTTCCGAGTCTGGAGCCCCGGCTTTGTCCGAGTCCGAAGACGAGGATTTTCCGGTCGATGTCCCCGCAATTAGCTGGGCTGACCACATGGAATATGTTGACGGGTTAGCCAATGATGAGTCGGAACCATGCAGGAGCGCTGGCGGGCTTCAACCCAGGCTGAAGCCCATCAGCGCTCCCCAGGACAATGATGATGTGCTGGACATCGGCCTGGACATCCATGATTTGTCGGAGGATGAGCAGGAGAGCTCATTGTCAGCCCAATGTACTGCCGCTGCTGCGCCGGTCGGCCACGGTGACACCTCTCTTTTCTCCCTGTTTCGCCGTGCTGCTGAGAAGCTGCAGGTGGACTGGCCCTCTCCTCCGCCAGCTCAGAAGCCGTCGTGGTTCGTGGGGTTTTTCCTCCCACCGGAGCCCGCAATGGCCAAAAACTGCCTTCCCATGTTCCCAGACTTTCTCTGCGAGTTAACAGCATCATGGGACAAACCTCTGTCTACCCGCGTCACTGTGCCCGGCTATGGACAGTACATGGAATTGGACAGCGCCAAGGGGGCTGGCTTAGCTAACCCACCCCCTATGGAGCCGTCTCTGGCTGCTTATCTGGCCCCGTCCCATAACCATGGTGTCGGCGGCCCCGCAACTCTGCCGTCCAAGCACTGCAGATTCTCTGCTTCGCTCCGTGGGGGAGAGGGGGGTGCGAACTGTTGCCATGGGTTACCGGTTGCAGTTCCGGGTCAAGCCGCCTCGTTTCCAAAGAGTCGTAAATACGACTGTCAACACCGAGGCGCCCATGATACTCAGAGAGGAAATAAAGGCGCTATTGCAGAAAAGAGCAATACGAGTGGTCCCTGCTTCAGAGACAGACAAAGGTTGGTACAGCTGTTATTTTATTGTTCCGAAAAAAGGGGGAGGGCTTCGTCCCATCCTCGACCTGCGAGTCTTGACCACGTATCTACGAACGTACAGGTTCAAGATGCTAACACTCAGACAGCTCTTGAATGCGGTCGGCCCGGGAGATTGGTTTGCAACAATCGATCTAACAGATGCTTATTTTCATGTGGTTATACACCCGAAACACAGGCAGTTTCTGAGGTTTGCATTCGAGGGCGTAGCCTACGAATACCTAGTGCTGCCGTTCGGGCTGTCGCTCGCTCCTCGCACCTTTACGAAATGTGCCGAGGCAGCGCTAGCGCCCCTCAGAGAGAGAGGAATCCGCATCTTAGCCTACCTAGATGACTGGGCTCTCGTAGCTTGCTCCAGAGAGCAAGTGGAGACACAGCTGTCGCTGTTTCTGTCACACATTCAGACACTGGGGTTCTCTGTGAACTTTCAAAAGAGCTCGCTAATCCCAAATCAGCAGATTACTTTTCTCGGTTTGGAAATATGCTCGCTTTCCACGTTTGTCATCGCTGCCTCGCTCAGTTTCAGTTGGGACGCAGACTGCGTTTCCAGACGATATTAAGCTTGTTGGGCATGATGGCATCTATGATTGCCGTAGTGCCACTTGGACTGTTAAAAATGAGAGCGTTTCAACGCTGGACTCTCTCTCACCGTTTGTGTGCATCGCGTCACCTCCGGAGGAGGCTGCCGGTAACCGCGTCTTGCATGCTAGCTCTCAGTCCTTGGAGGAAGCCCGGGCTGCTCCTGTCTCGCTCTCTGCTGTTATGGTGCAGTGTTCATTTTCTGTCTCTAAGAGCCACCCATGTCCCGGGCCACCTGAACCTGGGGCCGGACCTTCTCTCCAGGGGGGGTCCTCTGGTGAGAGAATGGAGGTTACACCCTTTAATAGTGGCTCAGATTTGGGGCCTATTTGGCAAAGCGCAAATAGATCTTTTTGCTGCCCCCTGTTCTTCTCCATAATCGACCACGATGCACCCTTGGGCTTGGACGCGCTAGCGCACCAATGGCCAGACGTGCTCCTGTATGCATTTCCCCCAGTGGAAATGATATCTCCAGTTCTAGAGAGAGTGCGTCGGCATTCCCACACTCTCTGATTCTAGTGGCCCCTTGGTGGCCCACAAGGTCGTGGTATGCAGAGATAATCAGCCTGCTAGCAGCGAGTCCTTGGCAGCTTCCTCTCTGCAGGGATCTCCTCTCTCAGGCGGGAGGAGAAGTGTTTCATCCGCGCCCAGATCTGTGGCGCCTTCATGCTTACCTGCTGAGAGGTTAAACTTGATTGCTAAGGGTTTGCTACCTAGTGTGATAGTGACAATTCAGAGCGCTAGGGCCTCATCTACCAGAGGCTTGTACGCTTACAAATGGCGAGCCTTCGAGCAATGGCTCATGCTGTCCTTTCTGCTGGGTCTACCACTCACTAAGGATGTGGTGGTCCGATTCCGGTCAAACTGATCACTTGGTTGCGTTACTTGCTCTTCGAGTGAATCAACAAATGGATAAATAAAAAGCCCAACGACAATGCTGATTTTTTTAGAGTCTTAGCTTACATTTCATATTTACAGTTGTTATCCTCCACGGCTAAACAAACTCTCTAAATCGGTTTCAATTGTGTACTGATGTGCACAACAATGGACATAAGGAGCTTCTTTCAAAGAAACAACTCAGGTAGATGTTATTTTATATATTATGCTTTGGATGTTGTTCAGTATATCTATGCAAAACAAGAGGAATTTCAATACACAGCAGTATATTCACAGTTGAAACCAGCTGTTTATATACACTTTAGGGAGAAAACATAAAAACTTTTTGTTTTACTGTTAAATATCAATTTAGAGTAAACTTGTTTTGTTCTGGATAAATAAATGTTGAAATATCTTTTGAATTAGTTAAATGTCAGAATAAAAAGAGGGAGCTGTCTATTTTAATCACCTACATCAAATTTAGGAGTACATATACACTAAGTTTATTGTTAATTAATAAGAAAACGCCAGACGATTCCATTCTGAGCTGAAGAAGCTTCTGATAGGTTAGTAGAGTCCATGTGAGTAAATTGGTGGCACACCTGTGGACGCATATAAGGCAGAACACAGAGCCTGTTTCTGTGACATGGGAAAAATCGAGAGATATCAACCAAAACACCTGGAAAAGAATTGTGGAGCTCCATAAGTGTGGCCCAGTTTTGAATACAAAATACAAAAGTTAACAAATATGTTTTTTTATATTTATCAATCTAAAAAAATAAACATTTTGTCTGATTTGATGTTACAATTAAAAAAGTGTTTGTGTTTTTATCTGAAGAGTGTAAATATCTGGTTTCCACTGATGTTGTTGGTGTTTGGCTTGATTGTCAGCACAAAGAGGGAGAGAGAGGAGAATGAGGACAGAACAGAGATGGAACAAGAGCAGGTGAGACACACATGTTAGTCAAATGGTTGTTTGCTAAAACTCATCAGAACATGTATCTAGTACCTAGTGTAACTTTTTAGATACCATTTGTTATTTTTCAAATTCTATATTTATTAAGTTATGCAGGCTTATAAAGGCTAAATAATTATATAAACTTTTCTGAATC
The DNA here is from genome assembly GCF_057381915.1 of Diplotaxodon limnothrissa. Lineage (NCBI taxonomy): Eukaryota > Metazoa > Chordata > Actinopteri > Cichliformes > Cichlidae > Diplotaxodon > Diplotaxodon limnothrissa. The sequence continues at coordinate 61,925,937 of NC_140598.1, read as the reverse complement.
TAAATAGTGTACTTTGGTAGAATTAAAAAATAAGTGTAGTGCAGGTCTATGATGATTTTTAGTGCCACTATCATCTAGTTTTGATTCTGGTTCTCTTTTGGTTAAGTCCTCAGTAGTCCTGATTTTGAACTGTTGTAGTCCTGTTTTAATTCCAGATCAGTTCTGGGTTTGGTTGAATTGGGGTTTAGTCACTGTGTCTTGATACAGCCCAATTAAAAACTAGTTTAAGGTGATATTTATTTTTTCCTATATGAAGACATTCTTTTTTGAACAAAACTCAAAACAGAGCCTTATAATCTTTCAGTCATTTCTACCCTCACTTGATTTCCTTTTGCTGCTCAGCTCTCACACAGTGGCTCAGTTATGCTCCAATCCCTCCATATTGTGGCCAATCACATGCGAGGATATAGGATAATATCATTATGTGAAAAACAGAGAGGGTGAGAGATGCGACAGTCAAGTGGAGCATCCGTCTGTCCTCTCAGTAAGTGAGTGAGACCGTAGACAGCGGAGGGCTGTGCGAAAGCAAAAACACATAAATATGCCTGACACCTGTAAACGTAGCAGCATCTGGCTGCAGTTTAAAGACTTTTTTTTGTCTCGGTCTTGGTCTCGTCTCAACGTGGTCTTGGTCTTGTCTTGGTCTCGGATTAGGCGGTCTTGACTACAAGTCTAGCACAACCTCACGTGTCTGAATTTACAGTTATGTTTTGGTATATATCACCTTGTTGCTTTGTCTTGAAGTGGTCATGTGATTGGCTTACCACGACTACTTTATTCTTCCTCAGTCAAACAGCAGCACTCATGAGATTGTTTTGCCCCCTTAGCTCCAGGTGTTGTGCTAGAAAGTGATCGGGAGGGCGCGCAGCTGCTTAAGGCCTTGTGAATTGTTTCTTGTTTCCTGTTTTATTGTGAAGGTCCGTGTCTCATGTGATTGAATTCAGTTTTGCTTCCCCTGTCTCCTCTTGTCAATTACTTCCAGCTGTGTTCCCCACCTGTGTGTAATCTCCCTGTGTTCTTCTGTGTGTATTCAACTCGTGTCTACTCATGTACTAGTTGCTGTTCTGTCTGTAAGTCTCCTGTGTATTCTCTGTGTTTTCCCTGCCATCCACCTTCTTATGCATCTGCTCACCTTCCTTCATGTTTGCTGTTTAGTAGTGATGGGTAGCTGAGGCCTTGTGAACCGTTTCAGCACATTCCCCAAACTGTATTGATACTGTGTCGACACAGCGTTGCTGTTTTTCTTCATACTGACACCTGCTGGACCTTAAATGTCACTGCTGGCAACTTTCTTGAGACTCACAACAGACACTGATTCAAATACCTAGTCATACTTGTATACACTCTAAGGTATTGTACTTTCCATGGAATCATTTTATATCTTTTATATTTCAAATTTTATAGACATCTTTAAAATATATTGTGAATGACATTAAGTGAAAATTAAAATAAAAGTATTGTGAATGTAATATTACCCATTTAAATCTAATTGACTCAGAATTTATTATAAATTTTTATTCAGAAAAATAAGTTTATCCAATGTTTTTGCATTCAGTCTATTGTGTTTTTTTTTACACTATTTCCCCATCTGTGCCTGTGAGCTCAAGCCAGGTGGAAAAGGTTTGGATAAGATGTTTTGCAGTACGTTAAAGGATAATACTGAACTTGCCTGGAACAGGTGACTGCTCTGATGAAGGCCTAGGCTGTGGCTCAGATGTTGTGTGGGCAATTACTGCAGCACGCTCCATTTTCAGGTGCCTCACTACACTTGGAGGAACTACAAAATCCGAGTGTTTTAAATCTTGGGTCTAAAAGTGTTGAGAGGGTCAACACACTTAATGACTCCAGATTAGAAGCAGTGTCTGTGACACGACGCCTAAGTTGGTCATGGAGATGGGTGGCTGCTTGTGTGTGGAGATGTAAAGAGTTCTGCTCAAGTGCACAATATAGCATTCTCATCATCGGGATGACCTTTGACCCTGAAACTCTCCTCTCCTCAGACAACTCCACTGTGGCCTGATGGAAAGGGGCCAGTACAAGAAGTGCTTCCCTTACGATGTTACACTCATCGGCCGTAAGTAGAGTTAAATGTGTTGGAAGAGAAGCAAGAGATACCCAGACTGCTTCTTTCTCATCATGTAGCCGTGACAGCATCTGATATGTGCTGTTCCAACATGTTGGTACCTCGTTGATAAGTTTGAAGATGGGCCGTCCCATCTGCTGCTGCCCTTGAGCAAGCTTTTCTTTGGCTGTAGTGCTTGATCTGAAGAATGATACGATTTGTCTCTTATGGATGAAAGTTCAGGGATTTGATCACATGATTTTTTGACTAATAAATTGAGTTTGTGTGCAATGCAAACTGAATGTCGAATTTGGAGAGTTCTTGTTGCTGCAGTCATGTTTGGTGCTGCATTGGTAACAAGACACCTTACCTTATTTGTGATCCTCCATCATGCCCGTTTTGAATTGGACCAAATCGCCTGCAGTGTGACTTTGTGGAAAGTGTTTCACACCCAACACAGATGTACACAGCTGCATATTCTCATTAATGTAGTGACAGGTAAGAGCCAAATAAGCCTCACAGGCACAATACTAAAGGGTTGGCAGTCCTTTATAATAAAATTCAGGACTGCCTGGTTCACAACAGTCTTCCTAGATGCTTGATTTTAAAATAATAAAACACATATTAATAAAAACAAAATGATGATAAAGCTGCTCAATGTCTATATAGGCCTACCTCTGTTCATTCTCGGTGTGTTTGTCTCCTCATTTTCATGTTTGGCTCTGTAATGCCTAAACACTGAGGAGGTGCTTTTGTTTGTGTAAGAAAGCAGAACAGATGTGACATTTAACCTGCATAAAATGAAATAAATAATTCACACTGCAAGTCACATTGCTGTTTTTCCTATTCTAATAGGTTACACTGAAACAAAGGCAGACAAACAGTTACATTATTTGCAGTTAAAAGATCGAAATGATCCCACACAGCAGAAACAGAGATTTGTATTTTTTTTAACTTTGCGAGAGTAATTTTGTTTTTTGTTTTTTTTGGTGGCGACTCATTCTGTTAACAAATGCAGATGCAGTATCTTTTAAACACAGTTTGGCGCCTTGGCAATGAGTGATACAGCAGCTGTATCGATCACGTGACTTTTTCTTAAAGCGACACACGCACCGATACAGGCATCGCTAGGTGAGCTTGATACATGCGCCGGTGCGTCAGTGTTGCTGGACCCATCACTACTGTTTAGTAGTTTAATTTTTCCCAGGTTAGATTATCTTTAGTTCTGTTTTGCCATTTTCACCTTGTGCTTTACTTTACAATAAACCACTTTCATCTCAGCGAGTGCCTGCGCGTAGATCCTGATTAATTTTCTCCACACGGCTCATCCCCTTGGCCGTGAAAGGAAATCAGAATGTGCAGAGAATTGGTAAGGAAAAAAAGGTAAAGGTAAAAAAGGGCAACTATGAAGAGTGGAGAAGTGCTTGGTCCAAACGACATACCTGTGGACGTATGGAGGTGTGTAGGAGAGAGGGCGGTGGACTTTTTAAGCAGGTTGTTTTACTCTAACTTGGACAGTGAGAGAACGCCTTGCTGTGTGATTTCTGCTGTGACATTTAGATGTTAGGGTCAGAACTTAGCACAAAATGACATGGAAGCCTAGATCCATCCTGCCTTGTATCAACAGTTCATGCTGCTGTTGCTGATGTACTTTATATCACTGAGGACCATCTGAGCAGTTATTTAAATGCCGTTGCCTGTCTGAGTGTTGCTGCTGACCATCTCCACCCCTTTATGAACACAGTGCACCCACCTTCAGACAGATGTTTCTAGCAGGATGAAGTTCCATGTCCCAAAGTTTAAATCATCTCAAACTGGTATAATGAACATTAAAAGGAGTTCACTGAACTTAAATGGCCTCCACAGCCACCAGATCTCAAAAGAAGAGTGTCTGTAAAAGTCTGCAGCAACTGTGTGATGCTTTGCTATTTAACTCACTGACTTACTCATTACCCATCATGACTCATTACACTGCTGGGGTAATGTTTCTGCCATTTTCTGAATGTAATTTTACTAATTATTTTATTTTATTTTTAAGATTTAAGACTTTGCAGCTGTGGGTGGACAGTCTTCGCAGTCTCACATGAAAAGTTCTTAAAAACTTAAAGACTGGAAACAAAAAGATCAAAAAAGGAAAAGGTTCTTCACTGTCCAGAGATGTCTGAGAAACAGAAGAGTTTATTCCACTCTGACAGTTATTATTATTATTATTATTATTATTATTATTATTATTATTATTAGATTTGATTCCTAAAAATATGAATTGTTAGGTACCTTCTGCTCTACCTGAATGTCGCTTATAATAAAAAGCACTTAGATTGCTCAGTCAGAGTAGAAAAGTGTAACATAAATAAGAAACAGTCCATTTACCAGTTCGGCGTCACAGATGTTGGTGAGTGAGCTGGGTAACGTAGCTAACAGTGCAATGATTTCTGCTGGGCAGCTACACAAGTGTGCGTTCTATTACACAATGGCTACAAATAGAGTAAAGCCCTACCTTAAATCTGCTGATAACATTCACTGAACTTATCCTCCTCCTCTGATTCTTTAAGGTCTTTATGCGTGTGCTTTCAGTCTTCACGTGTCAAGTAGTTGACACAGATCAACTCTGACATCCAGGAAATGCCAACAGCGAGGAAACAGCCGAACCAACAAATGAACAAATTCTTCCTTCTCTTATTTTTCAGTTCATGCATCCTTGATTTCTTTGCTCTCATTTCCTTGAACCTATCAGTATATCTTAGCTCCTCCCACCAGAGAAGTGAGCAAGTGAGGCGAGAAAAACATGTAGAGCGGAGCTAAGAGGCTTTAACAATATCAGACATCCTTGCTTTAGTCGTTTTAAAGCAATGCCAGTTAAATATAGCACATCCATTGTTTCGTTACAGCAGACTACTACTAAAGTATTTGGTTGGGTCCGTGTGATGAGTGAGACTTTTAAGTCTGTGCCAGAGACAGAATAATTCTCTCATCCAGGAAATACTGAATGCAGTTTAACAGTTAAGATAACACAGAAACAAGTTATTCCCCCTTTTCTTATATTTTGGATTCTACATCCTTGATTCCTTTGCTCTTATTTCCCCAATCATCAAATTGCAGCTCAGTCCCTCACACATGACGAGTGAACAGACAAGGTTAAGAAGACATGAAGTGAAAGGAGCTAAGACGAGAGGTATTCATGCCTCCGAGCCATTACAGCAATGTCAGTTAAAAACGATGCTTGGCACAGATGGTGCTGGTGTTCATTATTTTATTGCAGCACACTCCTACATATTTACAGAGTCCTGTTTCCACTCCCTGTTTGTTATGTCTCTTATACGTCATTAGTAAAACACTTTACTCAGGATATAGTAGATCCTCCAGATCTCCCCTTTCCTGGTGCATTTTAGAGACTCAAACATGCTTCAAGATGGCACATTAAGATTGATTACTGGGTCACAGCCTGCAGCACAGAAAAGAAGGGAAGACAACGACTAGATAATGAATAGTCCTGTTGTTCATACCTGTTTTAGACAGTAGTGGGAGCAGTTTAATCCTTCACCTGTATTTAGGCATAAGAGAGCCATGTCTGCTTTGAGAGATCGGTTATTGTGATGGATTGTAGCTTTCGAACTTGGATGATGAAATCATCTACTTCCTGCAGGGTTATTGATCACTTTCTTTGATTTCTCAAGTGCATTCAAAATGATTCAGCTGCTGCTAGTGAGAAAAAAGTACAGTAATATCAGTAAACACCACCTCATGGATCACTGACTGCCTGACAGACTGACCACAGTATGTGAGACTGGGCCGAGCTCTGTCTGATTTAGTGATGTGCAGCAGGACCTCCACAGGTTCTGTCCTGGACTTCATGCCCTTAGACTTTCAGTACAAGTCTGAGTCAAGACACCTTCAGAAATACTCTGATTCTGCAGAGGCTGGATGTACAGTGGGGCAAAAAAGTATTTAGTCAGCCACCGATTGTGCAAGTTCCCCCACCTAAAATGATGACAGAGGTCAGTAATTTGCACCAGAGGTACATTTCAACTGTGAGAGACAGAATGTGAAAAAAAAAATCCATGAATCCACATGGTAGGATTTGTAAAGAATTTATTCGTAAATCAGGGTGGATAATAAGTTCAAATGCTTCAGACATTTCAGTGTTTGTTTTGTTCAAGCCTCAATTTGACCATCAAATTGTGGAGTGTCGCACCAAAGAGCTTCATTCAGACTTTGGTGCAACACTCAGTGCTATTTAGACTCAAACATCGCTTCATGTGTGTTGCATAAGTGTATTTTGGACTTCTCAACAATGGAGCCATCAAGGAAGCATTCCCAGGTGTAGGAATATTTTAAGCTGGTGCCACCAAAAAATAGAGAAATAAATTTACTCAGTGTTTATTCAAATTAAATACATTTACAGGTCTATATCTTTCATGGGGTGCTTTAGTTACTGTAAATAAATAGAATAATACAATATTATGTGGGAAATAAATAAATGTGAGATGAAAATGATAATGAAACTGATAATATCAATGTTTGTATTTCCATACAAACACAACACAACTGCCTTATTGCATTATGTCAAAACCATCTTCCCTACCCAGGATATAATTAACAATCAACAATGTTTCTCAATGTTTTATTTTTTTAATTATTATTTTGTAGATCGAATTAGTCAGGCAGATTTTTCTAAGATGGAACACACAAAACAAAGATGTGTAAAATGAAGTCAGGCTGTCAGGATATTTGAGAAATTCTTGCAATCATTTTAAAATACGTATGAAAGGTGCATCACACACGCAAGGCTTCTTTTGGCAGTACATAGACCACCGTTGCCAGCAGATGTCACCAGTGAGAGTAATGAAGCTTATGATCCAGTTTTTGACACAGTAGTTCGAAAAGGCTCACAGCTCCCTTACTGTGCCATCACTGCGCCCAAGAACCCAAACCAAACTCCAAAAAAAGGGGGGACTTCCACTTCCACTGATGGGAACAAGTCACACACGTGAGCTGCACTGATTTCAGTTGTCTGATTTAGTTTAATTATAATCAGAAACACAGTTAATATGATTCAAATAAGTCAGAATTGACCTTTTAGACTACAGTTTAGTTTTATGCTACTGTATACAGTACCATTTAGAAATCAGGTGTACCAAACTGACTTCTGGACAACACATCTGATGGTCCGAGTTCCATATATGCCATGTCTTCAGTTTGTATCTACTATGTAGAAATTTGTAAAAATAAATAGAAACCTTTAAAGGTTTGTCCAAAACTTTTGACTGTCATGTCAACAGTCACTAGAGAAAGAGAAGAGAATGAATGAAAACAAAAGAAATAATAAACAGTCTATAAAAAAATTTCTGCTCAGATGGAAAACAAAAAATTGATATCAGATAACTCACGCACTTCCTGGGTGTGTTTTTTGTTTATTTCTTGTCTTATTAATGCAATATCACATACAGACTGATTTTTGTGAAACATAAATGTACATATTTGATCATAAACAAAAACAATAAATAAAGGTTATTACAGGACATTCACTTAATTAAAAGAAAAACTGAAATAATCTTTTAATCAACATGATTTACTTTGATTTTTTTAAATATTAAATGCAGACTTGGGTGAAGATGAACACAAACTGTACTGGTTTTCTTTCCTCATTGTAAGCTGCTTGAACATATATATATCCACTAATGATACCTTTAGTTTTGTCTCATACTATGTGTAATGGAGACCAGGGGTTCAATTACCTTGGTATTGTTAGTGATTAATTGTTGGATTAGGAATTTAAAATAGGGTAATAAAGAGAACACATTAGTTCTTATGGAGTCTTTTATTAGGTTATTTGACATACGATTAAATTGACAGCTTGTAACGGAAAAGAGACAGTGGGACTGGCCATCCTACCTGTGTCAGAGAAGAGCCAAAGTTAGAGCTGCTTGCAGTTAATCATTTATCAATAACCTAAACATATGTGAAATGAGAACTTGTAAAGGTACTCACCTGTCCTGGTTGCTTCTTGCAGGATGTGGAGCAAAAGAGTGAAAGCGGCTCGATCACCTGTTTAAGAGCTCTTGGAGCAGACCAGTGTGCCAGGTTAGGGAGTATGGTTAAAGAGGGTTTTAATTTAGATAGAAATGGGTGAAGCTTATGTTATTGGTTTGTTTATAGTACGTGTTGGAAATATGTATATGTTTGTGATGTCCTTTAATGTTATTGTATGTTTGTTTGTGTGGAGGGTTATGTGTTCATTTTGATTAGTTAACCCCATACTTGGGCTATTCCAGATGCTCACCTGAAAAGGTAGAGTATAAAAGGAAGACAGTTTGTTTAGTTGTAGTTAGTGTTTGTGCTGTTATCATGTGCCTTCTTTAATAAAGTGCCAATCCATGGATGTCTTTTTCTCCAGTCTAATGTCATATTATTGGACAGAACCTATGACCGCCGGCCAAAACTGACACTAGTGATGGCCAAATGAAGCTTTCTGGAGCACTGAAGCTTGTATTGAAAAACGGTTCATTACTCGAAGCTTTTCAACACAGTCCTCTCTGGTGACATCCGGTGGCCAAAAATATGAAGTGCAGCTTGAATCCACAAAATAAAACCAACCGCTTCATAATGATTGCCCACTCTGTCTGATATTGGGCCGCCGTTGTGTTGCTTTGAACGTGTATTTTTTGGTGGTTAAAAAAACGTGTTATATTTGTTTAATAAATAGTTTTGACCAGTAAACCCTCCTTGTTATGCTCCATGGTGTGGTCTTTCTTTGCTTGTGACTTCTTGATGTTGGTAAATACAATAATTGAAAAATACCACGTTACATATAATATATACATATAATAATGTACAACACATTATGGAGTATGCTTCAGCTGTGAGGTCCTGCCTCCATGCACGTATGCATTTAATCGCTAGACGGGTGTATTTATAAATACTATTATATTAGGGAAACTTCCCCAGACATATTTTTGACCTGGGGGTAGAATTGATTGTGAAATGGAAAAGGAAAATGCTTATGAACTTGCAAATTAAAAACATGATGCATTTAAGGTAACCCTTTTCCATTTTTATTTAAAAAGAGAATTTGTTCTAGTGTGCGATGGCCGAACCTGTTCCTTTTCGTGGAGATAATTTCTCCTGCCTTAAGGAAAATCCCTTCACATGGAACAGAAGAGGCTGGAGTGCAAAGAAACTGGTAGAGATGCAGTTATACAGTCTACCTGGGCCCCACAGACGATCAGATAAAGAGAATAAATAAATGTTTGACATTTTACCTTTTTCCCGTTTTCAGATATAATAAACACGCACAAAACAAAAGCAAACAGCCAGAACACAAAGCTGGAAAACCCACCCGATTGACAAAAATCAACTCAAAATTCTCCCACACAAGAGAACCTCCTCTATTCCTCGCTGGCTCCAAATCTCTCAGTAGAATGATCAGTGGTTCGATATCTGTCACCATCAAAACACTCCACAAATCCCGCGAATGATTCACCTGCTTATAAACCATTGAATCAGATACCGAAGCAGTTAGGCTCTAAATGAAGCTTCGGACGTCACTGATCACGTGACTCTGGCCAAACGAATCAAGCTTCGACACAGTGCTTCTGAAGCAGTGTGTTGATTTTTTTGACACACGCACCGGAGCTTCAGCTTCAAGCGGGCCATCACTAACTGACACTATGTTTGGCTTTTTTTATGTTATTATATTTGGTTTTTCTGTACACCAGAAGAAAATTAGTTGAAATACCAGTAATCTCATTGGACATAAAGGCAAGGCAAGGCAAGTTTATTTGTATAGCACAATTCAACAACAAGGTGATTCAAAGTGCTTTACAGAGACATTAGAAACAAGAACAAATAAAAAGCATGATTTAAAATTGATTAAAACAAGCAAATAAACTAACTAACTAATTAACAAACAAACAAACAAACAAAACAGTATATAAAATCAAAACAGATAAAATCAGAACAGTAGATAAAATCAGTAGTTAAATGTAAGTTTTGAAATTTAAGCTTAAAAGTGTGGATTTGGTGCTTTATTCAAATGCAGCTGAGAACAGGTGAGTCTTCAACCTGGATTTAAATAAACTGAGTGTTTCAGCTGATCTGAGGCTTTCTGGGAGTTTGTTCCAGATATAAGGAGCATAAAAGCTGAATGCAGCTTCTCCGTGTCTGGTTCTGACTCTGGGAACTGATAAAAGACCGGATCCAGATGACCTGAGGGATCTGGATGGTTCATACTGGGTCAGGAGGTCATTGATGTATTTTGGTCCTAAACCATTCAGAGCTTTATAGGCCAGCATCAGAACTTTAAAGTCTATCCTCTGACGGACAGGCAGCCAAAGACTCTTTGAGACTTTTTCCTGCCTGCTGTTTTGTCATATATATCCAAGTAGCAGGAATATCAGCAGGTTCTGTATTATACTGTTTGGCTGCTGGTCACTGATCACAAGAGAAGAGCATATGTCAGTGATCGGTTTTTGTGTATTTGGCCAACAGAATCCTCCCAGACCTTGAGGGCGATGCAGTGCAGCAAAGTGCTCAGTATGGGCTCTTCCTCCTGTCTCACAGGGGGCTTTGCAGAATGGACACTGTTTGCCACAACCAACCAGTCTGTTGAAAAGCTCATTCTGGGGCTGCACATGGAGATGTAGTTTCATTTCAAAGTTTTCTCAGATCTTGTTCCATCTCATTCACAGACACTGTGAGCCAGTCAGCAAAATATTCCTTGTCAGCATTATTCAGGATATTCAGGAAAGCACCAAGAGCATCATTGGAAATGACCAGCTTGTGACTAAGTTCTTTACAATATCTTCAACAAATGTCTTTACATTATCACTCTTTCCTTTCTTGGCCTTGTTGATGGCCTTTTTTATGCTTCTGATACATGACTGGAGATGTTGGTCCTCAAACTCAGACACTGTGACTACCAGTATCTTTCTGTTTGGAGACACCAAGTCACTGAGCTGCGAGAGAACATCACATCATCTCCATCTACAAGCTCAAGAGGAAATCCATCAAGCAACAACTGCACACAGTTTGGGCAGATGCTGCAGCTGTTGACATGCTGGATCTGTTTGTGGAGGGGACAGTGAAGCTTCATAGATCTGACCCATTTCACGGAAGAAGTGTTCAGTCCCCAGTGAGCTGTTGGCAATTTGTCTGTCAATTTCTTTGAACTCCTCTTTGTTCTCAGAGTTCTGACATTTTTCTTTATATTTCTCCCGAAGTTCAGACAGTTTTACACGAGACATGTTATCCAGGTTCATTCGCATCCATTTCAGGAAATAAAACCTCTCTGTTCCTGGGCTTGATATTGCATTAATAAACCATGTAATAGCTGTCGACATGTCATAAGAGTTCTGCTTTTTCCTCAGTTGTTCTTTCTGCAGCTGAAGTTTCCGGAGCCAACTTTTCTAAGTCGAAATTCTTTCTTCTCTAAGCAGGTCAGTTCTTTCCATATGTCACCTTACCGTTGAAGCTGATCTTCTTTGTATTTCAGGATGTCTTGAATTTCAGCAGTCATGGCGTCTGCATTTGTCTTTGCAGTCTGGCACTCTGGAGAGTCTTCATCAACCAGGATTCCCAGTTCATGGGCAACGTCTGCCATCTGCTCTATTGTCATCTTCATCTTTGAGTTCTTCACCACATCTCTGACTGTTTCCCTCAAACTTTTCACAAAGTCTGCATCATTTCTGTGTTTTGTCTTAATAATGATGTTGTTTTTGGTCAAACCCAACATTAGCACTAATTTTTTCAAAGCATCTGTACTGTTGTGCTTGCTCACATTATTACCAACCAAGAAGATCTGTGGTTTGTGATGTTGGATGGTAAGTAGACTGAATTCAGATTCAGAGTCTAAATGGTCAAAGAACACAAAAACTGCTACCGCATGTCTGACAAAAAAAGGAGTATTGTGTTTGAAAGCTTGCAATGTCCCCACGAAGGTTAGCTACAGCCACTGGCTGACTGAAAATATCAATGTTTGTGTTTCCACCAGGAAGATACCAAGTAATTTCAGTCAGTCCGTTGGATATTCTTCTTGGACTGTCACCACACTCCATGTTGTGATGAACAAAGGTGTCATGGTACTGCTGAGAGGTCCAGGTTCCTGTGCAGCTCTGGGCTCCAAAACCTGTGGGCCTGCATTTCTGCATACAGTGGTCTAACACAGCATCTCATGAGTTATGATAGACTGTGTTCACTACTTTTCTCTAACTATCTTTTTCTATTAAGATAATTTCCTATTGGTCATTTTTATTGCAAGTTTCTAAAAATAAAAAGCATTCAGAATTATAATTGAATAAAGGAAAATAAAAAAATGAAACTGATGTCAATACAAGAAAATGACAATAAATGATAATGTTTAAGCCTTTTAATGAAAAAAAAACTTTTATCTGCTGGTGCTGGAGAATCTGGATTTATTTTTTTTTTACTGGTTTTCATCTTACCTTATATGCACATAACATCACAATTTAAAGAAACGTTTGGAACAGCTTACCTTTATACAGCAGATGTGCCCTTGGTAAACATGATATGTTGTAATACAGTTTTTCTAATTCTGTAGTATTTGTAGTAAAATTGATATCTCAATACTGAACATTTCCCAAACTGCTGATCGGTCTTGATTTCTGCTGTGTCATTTAGATGTTAAAATCAGAATTTAGCACAAAATGACATGAAAGCCTGGATCCATCCTGCCTTGTGTCAACAGTTCATGCTGCTGTTGCTGATGTACTTTATATCACTGAGGACCATCTGAGCAGTTATTTAAATGCCGTTGCCTGTCTGAGTGTTGCTGCTGACCATCTCCACCCCTTTATGAACACAGTGCACCCACCTTCAGACAGATGTTTCTAGCAGGATGAAGTTCCATGTCCCAAAGTTTAAATCATCTCAAACTGGTATAATGAACATTAAAAGGAGTTCACTGAACTTAAATGGCCTCCACAGCCACCAGATCTCAAAACAATAGAGTGCCTGTAAAAGTCTGCAGCAACTGTGTGATGCTTTGCTATTTTACTCACTGACTTACTCATTACCCATCATGACTCATTACACTGCTGGGGTAATGTTTCTGCCATTTTCTGAATGTAATTTTAGTAATTATTTTATTTTATTTTTAGGATTTAGGAATTAGCAGCTGTGGGTGGACAATCTCACATGAAAAGTTCTTAAAAACTTAAAGACTGGAAACAAAAAGATCAAAAAAGGAAAAGGTTCTTTACTGTCCAGGGATGTCTGAGAAACAGAAGAGTTTATTCCACTCTGACAGTTATATTATTATTATTATTATAACATTATTTGATTCCTAAAAATATGAATTGTTAGGTACCTTCTGCCCTACCTGAATGTAGCTTATAATAAAAAGCAATTTGATTGCTCAGTTAGAGTAGAAAAGTGTAGCATAAATAAGACACAGTCCATTTACCAGTTCGGCATCACAGTTGTTGGTGAGTGAGCTAGCTAACAGTGCAATGCACACAAGTGTGCGATCAATTACACAATGGCTACAAGTAGAGGAAAGCCCTAACTTAAATCTGCTGATTCATTGAACTTACCCTCCCTTCCTGGCTCTTTAAGGTCTTTATGCGTGTGCTTTCACTCTTCATGTATCAAGTAGTTCAGCTCCTCCCACTAGAGAAGTGAGCAAGTGAAGTGAGGAAAACATCTAGAGCAGTGGTCTCAAACTCCAGTCCTCGAGGACCAGTATCCTGCTTATTTTTGAGATATCCCTGCACTACCTGCTGCTGATTAGCTGGATCAGGTGTGCTTTGCCAATAAGAAGCTACAAGGGCAGGTTAGTTGGAAAATAAGCAGGACAGCGGCCCTCCAGGCCAGAGAAAGCTACAGTAATGTCAGTAAACACATCCACACCTCATGGATTACTAACTACCTGACAGACTAGTTAGCAATCCACTGGGCCGAGCTCTGTCGGATTTAGTGATGTGCAGTATGTAACTCCACAAAATTAAACAGGCAGGAGTGTCCAGCTCTGATTCTGTCTCTTCTCTGTTTTTTTCTACTTACATCAGAAAATGTTTCATGTGACACAAACATTGTTTCACGTGTGTTGCACGTGTGTATTTTGGACATTTTTTAGGCATTTCTCATTTTGGACAGAAAAGACAGATGGTTTAAAAGAGGAGTCAAAGAAGCCATCTATGTCCTCTGTGAACGACCATGTTTGAACTTATAACAACTGTCTGCCATCTATAATCCAGTTCTGAGATCCCTTCCCAGACGCCTTAACGCCCACTCACACCCTGGACCATTTGACCTCAGTAAATCACATGATGGGGTGGGGCTAGGTTTCACAATTGGTTCACCTGAAACCTTGGTGAACCATACCTGTTTTCACACCTTTGCTCGTGTGATTAGGCAACGGAACAATAGGGGGTCCAGCTAAAACCTTGTCAAATAAACATGATGACATGATGCAACGTAATAAACATTTATTTATTATGTGTATGTGAACCTGCACATAAAACAAAATGCCAAACAGGTTAACAATTCATGGAACAAATCAAACTGCAAGTAGAAATTGAAATGCTCAAGTCAGGCTTAATAACAAAAAAAAATTAATAATTTAATTTTTCTACAGCAAAAGAGACAAGAAAGAAAATGGAAAAATAGAAATTGGAATTGTGATCAAATAAATACATTCAAAATAATGTTCTAAATAAATAAATAAACTGTTATAAATTTAAATAAAGTCCAAATGAAAATATAGCCTTATCACCTGTGAGTGAATCTGAAAGTTGCTTCAGCAGCCGTAAACCTTTTTTCACAACCAGAAGTTAGAACCAGAAGTTATGCTTTATAGTTGAGACAAATGAACAACAATAAAAAGTCACAACAGTCCATTTTTTTGGCAAGTTGCAACTCCCCTTTTATGTTCACCTCTTAATGAGACACTTGAGCCTGCCTCTGAGACACAATCAGATCCATTCTGGGTGGAATGGGAGAAAGGCTCCCTCTCAGAGTAGTTTCCAGTGTTGCTCTGAGTCTGTTTTGGGCTTTGGTCTCGGTTGTGGCCACAATGGAAAATCCTGATTCACATAGATATGTAGTTGTGAATGGGAGGAGTTTCACAGCTTTCAGTGCCAGACATGGTTACTCTTTTGAGACATCAATCCAGAAGGAGCTCAGGACAGTTTGCCCCACTGCAACTTTAAAGGGCTCTCGGTGGAAACCAGATGTGAGGGCAAAGCAACTTCATTTTCAGTGGGATCCACAGACAATGGGTCCATAATCCAAATGTGTCATTCTCTGGAATTCATTAAATTTCTCTGTCAGTTGTGAAAGGTGCTGACAGACAGAGACACTGATCTTTACCTGAGGGGAGCTTTCCAAGATGTTAGACAAAAGTGGAAGCATGTCCATGCTCTTTCCCTGGGCCATCTTAGTCCACAAAGCAAGTTTCCTCTTGAAAACATGTTGCCATGTCACCTCATGGAACTCTGGTGACATCTTTTTTGCTGCAAGTATTTCACAGTGGAGAAAACAGTGGGTCCATTTAGTTTCTGGTACACGATCAAAAATCTGCCTCATGATGCCTGCCAGTCATTGAAGCTGCACCATCACTGCAAACCCCAACACAGCTCTGCCAGTCCAGATTGTTCTCAGTGAAGTGCAGCGGAAACCTGAGTGGTGGCTCAGGCTGGTAGCTCTCCACAAAACAGCATGTCCTCATGCAAACTGCTGTCCCAGCAATAACGAACAAAAACCAGTAGCAATGCACCATTCATGACATCATCTAGTTGCAAAGAGAAGACTACTTTTTATTCTTTCCAGAAGCTGATGCTGTATGTCTAAGGCCATGTTTGCAATACAGTGTCTTTTGAAAGTGGGATGGTCAGTAGCTTCTTTGCAACAGCCTCTTTGATCACCTCACGGCACATATTTACAGTGGCAGGTAAAACTTCTCCGCTATAGTGAAAGTCTTTTTACTGTGTGCCACAAGTCTGGACACGAGGTAGCTAGCTTTTTTTAAGCACATTTAGAGTTACCAGTCTGTGACACAACACACTTTTTCTGCATCTGAAGTCCATTTTCTTTTGTCTTGAAATATTCCACTGGCTTTCTTGCGAGTGTTTGGTTTCCAGATGCTGTTTCTTTAAGAGTTGATTCTGTTCATCATGACTTCTTCAGTCTCAGCTGACTGCAGGTTTCCCTAACCTTATAAACAGTACATTGCACAACGACTGAAACTAGCCCATTGAAAGAACAATTCACTGTGAGGGCAGTTCCTTGATCATTAATATCAAAATTGTCATGACCATTGATCAACAACCACCGATCAGTGGTCCTGAGTACCATTGTAAGATGATGAAAGATGTACCCTTAGGCACCCTCCTCAATTCAGAGATGGTCTTTCCCTTTTCATGTAAATGGCCTCCTTGACTCCGCGCTCAAACCAGTGTTCCTCCCAGTCCAGGATGTGTACATCCTCATCAATGAAAGTGTCTACTGGCCTGAGGGGTAAATAGACTGCCTGGCCTGAAGAGTTAGCTCTTCTGTGTTGTGCCATCTTCTTAACCAGAGATTGTTCAGTTTTCCTGATGTATGAATTATGGCAATCCTCCTGGCACTTAACGTCATACACTACATTACTCTTTTTTTGTCAGGGGACCCAATTCCTGGGGTTTAAAAACCACAGAGACACGGTCTTTAGTGAAAATGTGTCTCAACTGTTCCGATACTCCTGACACATACGTGATCACTAAGGGTTTCCACTTAGGCAGCGGTTGTCCTTCTCTCCTGGATTGGCTGGAGCTTTCTTTAGGTGCCCTCCCAACTTTGACAAATGTCCAGCTGGGATGTCTACATTTACTCAGGGCCTTCGTTGTATGATGTTCTTTTGCTTCCCTGGTTACTGTGTCTGTAGGGATGGTGTTCACTGTGTTGGTCGCTGGATATTTGTCAACTGGACACATTGCCTTGTCTTCATAGAGAGACAAGGCAATGAAAGGCAATCAGCTGTTAGCGCTGCGTCCTGCAGCGGTACTGCCGGCGGACAGACTCAACATTCCCAGCGAGTTGAGGAAGAAAAGACCGGGGTGTCGTGCTGGGAAGGAGCGCTGTCGCCCGAGAAGGAGACGTTATCGACCATCTCTTCCTTCTGTGATTATTGGAAACGTAAGATCTTTGCCCAATAAGATGGATGAGCTCACGTCGCTAACCTGGTCACAGAGGGAGTACCGGCAATGTAGCATCATGATGCTAACGGAGTCGTGGTTAACACCGCTAACTCCGGACACGAGCGTGGCACTACCGGGATTCCAGCTGCTGCGGGCGGACAGGACGAGAGAGAGCGGTAAGAGGAAAGGAGGGGGACTGGCAGTGTTTGTGAACGACAGATGGTGTAACCCTGGGCACATCACTGTGAAAGAACAACTCTGCAGCAGAGACATTGAGCTCTTAGCCGTTAGCATCCGTCCGTACTACCTGCCCAGGGAATTCTCGCATGTTATCACGATAACAGCGTATGTCCCCCCCCCCCCCCCCCCCGTCGGCCAACGTGGATGCAGCCTGTGACTCTCTCCACTCTGTGGTGAGCAGACTGCAAACACAATCTCCGAGAGCCCTTCTCATAATATCAGGGAATTTAATCATGCCTCACTGGACTCCACACTGCCCACCTTCACCCAGTATGTGACCTGCCCAACCAGAGACAATAGAACACTGGACTTACTGTATGCCAGTGCAGAAGAGGCATACAGTTCATCACCTCTCCCTCCCCTGGGCAGATCTGATCACAACCTGGTGCACCTTGTCCCTGTGTATGAGCCCTTAGTGTGCAGGGAGCCACCAGCCACCCGCACAGTACAGAGATGGTCGGAGGAGGGCGAGGAGGCCCTTAAGGATTGTTTTGAGTCGACTGTGTGGGAGGTGATCTGTGACGACCATGGAGAGGACATCGACAGCCTTAATACAAGCATTACTGACTATATTAATTTCTGTGTGGATAACACCGTACCTACCAGGACTGTGCGGTGTTTCTCCAACAACAAACCTTGGATTACCCCAGAAATTAAAGCTGTCCTCAACCAGAAGAGGGGGGCCTTCAAATCAAAAGACAAAGAGGAGTTGAAAAGGGTGCAGAGAGAGCTGAGGGGACTGATAAGGTATGGGAAGGACAGCTACAGGCAGAAGATGGAGAACCAGCTTCAGCAAAACAACGTTGGCGAAGTCTGGAGAGGCCTCAGAACCATCTCGGGCCACAAACAGCAGAACTCTCTGCCTGGGAGGGATGTGAGGTGGGCAAATGAACTGAATCATTTCTTCAACAGATTTGATTCATCCATGAGGCAGTCTTCAACATCGGCTGCAGACTCACCCACCCCCACTGTTGCTGTTCCACCTCTGACACCTCAGACACTTCACACCTCCTCTACTCACCCTGCTCACTCCTCCCCAACCCCAACAACAGCATCCAATACACACTCAACACAAGACTCCAGCCTGTCCCTCTCAACCACCCAGGTTAGGAGGGAACTGAGGAGGATTAAAGCCAAGAAGGCAGCGGGCCCAGATGGCATCAGCTCAAGGGTCGTCAGGTCCTGTGCAGACCAACTGCGTGGGTTGATGGAGCACCTCTTCAACCTGAGCCTGAGGCTGGGGAGAGTCCCACAGCTCTGGAAAACCTCCTGTGTTGTACCAGTGCCAAAGACTTCACGCCCCAAGAACTCAACAGCTACAGGCCGGTGGCTCTGACATCCCACCTGATGAAGACCCTGGAGCGGCTGATCCTGGCTCAGCTTCGACACTTTGGACTACCTCACCGACTGACCACAGTATGTGAAAACTCAGGGCTGTGTGTCGGACGGGGTCGTCTGCAGTACGGGGGCCCCACAGGGAACGGTTCTGACTCCCTTCCTCTTCACCATCTACACTGCAGACTTCTCCCACAACTCCACCCAGTGCTTCCTGCAGAAGTTCTCTGATGACTCTGCAATAGTCGGCCTCATCACTGATGGGGACGACAGGGAGTACAGAGGACTGACCCAAGACTTTGTGGACTGGTGCCAGCTGAACTACCTCCAGATCAACACCAGTAAAACCAAGGAGCTGGTGGTAGTCAGAGACTTCATCATTTCTTCACTACCAGACACACTGGACCCACTACAGTTCGCTTACCGTCCAAATCGTTCCACAGACGATGCCATCTCTCATCTCCTCCACACATCACTCACTCACTTGGACACTAGAAGGGGGAATTATGTTAAAATGCTCTTCATAGACTACAGCTCTGCATTTAACACCATAATTCCCTCCACACTCACCACCAAGCTGGAGCATCTGGGACTCAGCTCATCTATGTGTCAGTGGATCTCCAACTTCCTAACTGGCAGACCACAGGCAGTAAGGATGGGCGGACATGTCTCAGCCTCCACCACTCTCAGCACTGGAGCCCCCCAGGGGTGTGTTCTGAGCCCCCTGCTGTACTCTTTGTACACATATGACTGTGTGGCCACTACCAGCTCCACCACCATCATCAAGTTTGCTGACGACACCGTCGTGGTGGGCCTGATCTCTGATAACAACGAGACGGCCTACCTGAAGGAGATTAGGAATCTGGAGAACTGGTGCCAGAGGAACAACCTCCTTCTAAACGTCAGTAAGACAAAGGAGCTGATAGTGGACTTCAGCACTAAGCAGGAGAGGAACTACCAGACCCCCGTCATCAACGAGTGCCCAGTGGAGAGAGTGGACAGCTTCAAATACCTCGGAGTTCACATCACGCAGGACCTGTCATGGTCCTGTCACATCAACACCGTGGTGAAAAAGGCCCGACAGCGTCTCTACCACCTCAGACCCTTGAGAGACTTCCAACTGCCCTCCAAGGTGCTCAGGAACTTTTACTCGTGCACCATAGAGAGCATCCTGACGGGAAACATCTTAACCTGGTTCGGGAACAGCACCATGCAGGACAGACGAGCTCTACAGAGGGTTGTGCGATCAGCTGAGCGCACCATCCGCTCCGAGCTCCCTGACCTGCACTCAATCTACAGCAGGCGGTGCTGGACCAAGGCCAGGAAGATCGTGAAGGACCTCAGCCATCCCAACAACAGACTGTTCTCTCTGTTGAGGTCAGGAAAGCGATTCCGCTCCCTGAAGACCAACACAGAGAGACTGAGGAGGAGCTTCTTCCCGCAGGCGATACGGTCTCTCAATCACAATCACACCACCACACAGTACTGACCCACACATATAGTTCTTACACACACACTGGACATTCTGGACATTGTTATCACTTAAATCACTTTAAGCATATTTGCACTGCACAAGACATAATGTGGATTGCACAACACTGGACATTATATTCTTCATTTCAAGTTAATACTTGTACAGCTGCTGTTATTGTGTATATATTTATTTATTTATATTTCTTCATACATTCCTATATAGTTCTATATTGTGTATTTTGTTGTACAATTATTTTATTTTCAACTTTATTTTATATATTTTATCTTATTCTTTCCCAGTTAAATTTACCCTTCATTCTAATTTGTGTTGTACAGTTATTTCATTTTTAACCTTAATTTATATTTTATTCCCTCCTAGTTAAATTTACCCTTTTTAATTTTTCATATTTATTTCCTATCTTATTCATAGCCTTTTTGTTTTCTTTAGGTCACGAGCAGTTGTCCAAGCATTTCACTACATATCGTACTGTGTATGACTGTGTATGTGACAAATAAAATTTGAATTTGAAAATTTGAATTTGAATTTGAATTTGAATTTGAGACTTCCGCAGGCACAAACATCCTCCACTGCAACCACTGAACAGCCAAGGTATGGACATTGAGGCTGTGGACAGCTACAGGTACCTTGGTGTTCATCTGAACAACAAACTGGACTGGACTCATAATTCAGACGCCCTCATCAGGAAAGGGCAGAGCAGGCTGTACCTGCTGTGGAGACTCAGGTCTTTTGGAGTGAAGGGCCCACTCCTGAAGACCTTCTATGACTCTGTGGTGGCCTCAGCCATCTTTTATGGTGTGGTCTGCTGGGGCGGCAGCATCTCTGCTGGGGACAGGAAGAGACTGAACAGGCTGATCCGCATGGCCAGCTCTGTTCTGGGATGCCCTCTGGACCCAGTGGAGGTGGTAAGTGACAGGAGAATGATGGCTAAGCTGTCATCCCTGATGGACAACATCTCCCACCCCATGCAGGAGACTCTGACAGCACTGAGCAGATCCTTCAGTGGCTGCGGCACCCACGGTGTGGGACGGAGAGATTTCGCAGGTCTTTCCTCCCCACTGCTGTCAGACTCTACAACAAAGACTTTTGCAGCTGATCAAACCCACACATGTGCAATAAGACTGCTATATGTGCAATTCTTTTTCTGACAAAGTTGTACTTTTGTATTTTCTTACTCAGTTGTATATAGCATTTGTATTCTATTTTACTCTATTGTATATATTATTCTATTTTATTCTATTGTATATAGTATTTTATTTTTATTTTATTGCATTCAAGTGTTTTCTAATTTCTGCTACATAACTTTGCACTTTTGCTGTAACGAAACAAATTTCCCACCTGTGGGACTAATAAAGGTCATCTTATCTTATCTTAAAAAAACTAAACAAACAAACAAAAACAACAAAACTCACATTAAATAAAACAGTCACCAAACTGTTAACCAGTGAGTGCGAGGTGCTTTTTTAAGTGTTTTTGAAAACTTATTTATTTGTTGTTTACAGATCCAGTGTAATACCTGTACCTGCATCCATTCTGAATGACTGGAGATGGAAACACGACATCTCCAACATGCACGGAACACAGAGTGGACTCTTTGCCTTAAATAAGTCCACCGGCAGTACAAACTGCTTACTTCTGTATTTGCTTGTTGTTATAATTGGTGTGGTAGGGCAACAGATATATAATTATTCCATCCATCCATCCATTCGCTTCCGCTTATCCTTTTCAGAGTCGCAGGGGGCGCTGGAGCCTATCCCAGCTGTCATAGGGCGAGAGGCGGGGTACACCCTGGACAGGTCGCCAGTCTGTCGCAGGGCTAACACACAAGGACAGACAACCATTCACACTCACATTGACACCTAGTGGCAATTTGGATTATCCAATTAACCTATCCCCACAAGATGCATGTCTTTGGACGGTGGGAGGAAGCCGGAGTACCCGGAGGGAACCCACACAAACACGGGGAGAACATGCAAACTCCACACAGAAAGACCCCGGCCTGATGGTGGAATTGAACTCAGGACCTTCTTGCTGTGCGGCAACAGTGCTAACCACCGTGCCACCGTGCTGCCTCTATATAATTATTAACAATTATATTATTTATTATGACTTTCCATCACATTTTAACTTTTGAGTTGGTTTTTTTTATTGATATATTTCTTTTCTGACTGTTCATCCATGTCAATAGCTCTATTGTTGTTTCTTATTGACTGTATAGTTTGTAATATGAGAACTTCGATATTGGACAAAGGCACAGCTTTAAAAATGAAAAATTGGGACAATTGTGGCACATGCAAAAGAACTAACACTTTTGGGGGAAAAAAAGTTGGTGTACTGAGACAATATAATTTTTGTTAATAAATATATATATTTTGATTTACTGTCCAGTCATAGGCTGGCTGACTCACAGCACTCACAGCAGGCAGACGGACAGCGAATGCTCTAGTTCAGTTCGACCATGAAACTTGTTCAGTATAATACCCTTACCATATTATCTGGAAGAAATGAGAAACTAAATTCTAGGTGCGGCTAGTTTAACCGTGGTCAAGTGAACTCTCAGTCATGGTCAAACATGGTATACATGTATTAACGGTACAATACATGTATACATTAGTAAAACTGTAAAACTAGTTATCTTTACCAGTTGTATATTTGTGACTCGCTAAATAGTAAAATACACAGCACTTAACATGCCTTTGTCAACCCTGCCATGGGCGTTTTAATTTTTAAAAAAAGTTTGTTTCTAGTAATTAACTCGAGAGTGACGTCGTTCTCAGCTCCGAGTTCCGAGGCCACTTGAACGCGGCATGATAGGAGTTGTTGCCCCCCTCTCAGTTGTTGGGATGTCGTTCCAGACCATACTCCATACCAGTTGGTGGCGGTAATGCACCTTTCACTTGTTTGCCAACCGCCAATATAACTGTAAGAAAGAAAGAAAGAAAGAAAGAAAGAAAGTTGTTGGGATTTCCTGATCAGTCTTGACGGTGCGAACACCAAATGATTTTTTCTAACGCAACGGGATGAAAATCTAACTTCTACCGTATGGTATGTCGTTTTATGCTTTCTTTTTGTAAGTGATAAAGAAGACCAAAAGCTAACTATTCAAGAAAAACCAAAGCTGATTTTGTAATCGGCCTCGCGCTCTGTGAGAGCTGGGACGGGCTCGGTCCCACAGAGACTGAAAGTTGAAAAATTGTTAAGAAAGTGAATAGACCCTTTCAAATTTGACGTGACAGCATGTTGCTCAACCTTGTACAAGCAAAAGATCCTCATTTTACTATTTGCGTATTTAGATTTTTTTTTGACAGTGATTAATCCACTCCATTTTTTTATAACAGTCTATATTAATTACCTTTGTGGGAGATAAACTGCTATTACCATTATTGTGGTGATTAAATATGTATGTACATTTATTGGGTTGTTGTTGTTTCCAAGTTCAGTGTAGCAAGCCGGATGTAACAAAATGGCTGTTACTGCGTAGATAAAGAGGAAGTAAAGTTTAATATTCCGCAGAGCCGTCGGTGCGTCTGCCTTTTGTCGTTTACTATGATGGCTTGAAACACGGATCTTGTATTGTGCTCTGCATTATCTGTATGTATCTGTTGTGTTACTGTGTACAAAGCAAATTGCCACATCAGGGAATTATAAAGTCTTACTCTACACTTCACACTGCTTCTCTGTCACATTTTAGTAGAGTACTAATGGTAAGTGAATCACGTGATTTCCTGTTCTGAGAACACAACCTGATAATACATTGGGGGCTGTAGTACTTACAGCCATAAGTTATTATCCCACATTATTATAAGCTACATAGATAAACTTGCATTTCTACACTTCTTTCTCTACCACTATGCAAAACAATTATTAATGGAGAACTAAAAGATTTGTTTAGAGCTACTTTTCAGGCAAGACCAGGGTACAGTGCTGTACATTCCATTCCAAGGTATTTGGTGGGTTTGCTGCAAAACAGTAATCCCGCTATACCTTTTTGTACGAATAGTTTAAGGGGGAATAGCACATGGGCTAAGAATAAGGGGGTGGATGGACAAGCACAGGAAGTCAGAATATTTTATCTGAAACCAGTGGAGAAAATGTGGTGTAGACAGCTGGTGTACAAAACACTGGGCCCTTTTGACTACTTTTAATATTAGCTTTATATTTCATTTTTATAAACTGTTTACCTTGCCTTTTTTCATATCCTTATTTTCAGCACAACCTAAATTTATTTATTTATTAATTTGTTATTTATTTATTTATTTATTTTTAATTTAAAATACTGTATAAACACAACTGACCTACAATCGTACAAAAAACATAAAATCCAATTAAGAAAAACTTAGATTTTTTTATGCTGAAAACCACAAGTTGTTTTTTTTAACACATATTATATTCATAACTTCAAATACAAATCTAAATTGTAAATGTTAAAAATTTTAGCACATTTTTTGCAAACAACAAAGTTATATACTGTACACATCACAGGCCTGACACATTGATGCCTGACAGCAGGAGGTGTATCAGTGCAGACAGCGTTTACATTTCAGTCTCCCTTTTTTGCAGCATTTGTGACATTAGTCGCCTCATTGTTTTGACACACAAAACAAATGACTATACTACACACTCCAAACACGCTAAATGTCCCTCAAAACATTCCCCTCTTTCTAAGTGGTAAAATGCCACGTATTACCATGTCATGTGATATGGATCTTTTTGAGGCTAGGTGGACAACCAAGTAACGTGGTCAAGCGACATAGCAGTTTCAAATTGATACTGTAGGTGTAAGTACTCAAAATCTCAGGCAAGTTTGAATCTCAGTGACCTTGACCTCAAGGTCAGGGGTCAGAGGTTGTTTTTTTTTTGGAAAATATTGTGAATGTGATAATTTGATGGAAGTCATCTAGGATGTTGAAATTGGGGGCTACCACTGGACGCTTCCAGTATTTTGGTGATAGTTTTCAAAATTTTGACAACAATGTTGTATTAAAGAGTCCTCGAGGAATAAATACTGAAATTCTGAAATAGAAATACATACCTCTACATTCATCAGAAAGAAGTTGAATGAATAATCTGGAGCAGTGGGAGCACATAATCTGCACCCACAGTGGAGTTATTATTAAACAGGCAATTTATTGTCCTTAAAAAGCTTTAGGTAAAAATATTACTATGTTTAATATTGCTATTTCTTTCCCACAGCATCATGATCACAGTGGACATGGAGAATCTGAAAAACAAAGAGGGAGCTGAAGAAAAAAGACCAACCACAGCCAAGGAGGATGTTTCTTCAAGAGGACCAAGCGGCATGGAAGCGCTTACAACTCAGATCAAAGAGCAAGATGATTACAAGGATGGTACATACTGAAAAATATCTAATATTACTTGTATAATGTAATATTACTTTATTGTAAGCCTTTGCATGAAAAAATGTAGTGAAAATTATATGCATTTTAACAGAAGATGCTACTGCTTCCAGTACCTTTGTATTGGCAGGTCAGGGTGGTGGTTCCCATTTTTAAGAAGGGGGACTGGAAGGTGTGCTCCAACTATAGTCCGATCATACTCCTCAGCCTCCCCAGAAAGTTTATGCCAGGGTGCTGGTAAAGAGAATTCGTCAGACCTCGAATACAGGAGGAGCAATGCAGTTTTCATCATGTAACACTCGATCAGCTCTTGACCCTTTTGAGGATACTTGAGGGTTCACGGGAGTTAGCCCAACCAGTCTACATGTGTTTTGTGGACTTGGATAAGGCATTCAACCATGTCCCTCAGAGTATCCATGGTAGGTGCTAGGGCAGGGCAATATGGCCAAAAATATTTATCATGATATATATTTGAACATTTGCAATAACGATATAACTGACAATATAATTGACACAAGATAAAATACTTTACAACTCCACAACTTTATTAGTGCAAAAAAAAAACTAAATCAATGTATTTTCACTTAAACAAGCAGCTGTTTTTTTTTTATGTGAAATTCTAAAAATGTATCTAAAAATGTAACAGTGCAAATGCAAATTCCTTGCTGACAGTTTAACCAAAAGGCATTTCCAGTGGAAATTGGCCGACATATCCACATGTATAATATCCACAAAATGTAAAAAGAGGTTATACACACACAATACGGTCATATTATGTTGAAGGAGTTCGTATTACTCTGCAAGGCTCCTGCCTACAGTAGCCATAATGCTCCGACAATCCATCAAGCGGTGTGGGTTCGTCCCTATCGAAAGTCGTACTAAAACATTTCTTGACAGATTTTTTGCTGTGTAAGCATTAAAATTGGTTCAAGGTCAGTAAGCACAGCCAGAATTCATAGATAAGGGGGACTGTCGATTTTTCAGAAAATCAAAGGATTGATTTTAAGTGTGCCTTATTTTCCGAAAAACACGGTAATAACGGCCCGCTTGCATGCTCTACCAAAAAATGTACTTTGGTGGGTATCTGACGGATGAAAGCCAAACCAATTCCACACCACTGAAGTTGCACAATTTTTACAAACCAATTCTGGTTCATCTGTTTTATTCAACGATCCGCTTTCGCCCTTCTCGTTCTCCGTCGCTGCCATGCTTTTTCCGCCACATGCGTATGAAAACAAAGGCGCTGTGCATGCGCGTTTTACCCATATTCTATCGCGATATTTCATTTTCTTAACGTTGCCTAACATTAGACCAGTATTACCGTGAACAGTATAATGTGGCCCAGCCCTAGTAGGTGCTTCAAGAGTATGGGGTGTCTGGCTCGTTGCTTGTTACGGAAGCGTGATCAGAAATCCTAACATCAATCTGCATGTCCTCAGGAGAAACAAAAATCTCCCTTTGACTTCCATTTAGGCTTTTAATATGAAATAAGATGACACTCAGTGTTACAGTGTAAGGGAAAAGAATGTCTCTACAAAGTGTGGCATCTCTTTCTCTGAATCTTCTTAATTTCTGACTTTAGCTTGTTGGTTCAGTGACTGCCAGTCCGGTGAATAACTAATGCAAGTCTATTTAGCACAACCAACCAGCCAACTTGGTGATGTAACATTCTGTACTGACACAGGTTTTTGAGAAGTCGGGGCTACATGGAGTAAGTTAGCCTTTGCACGTGTAGTGTCTCATGTCCACTTTAATGCAATCTCCATGTGATCTATATACTTGTAGAATGGATTACCAGATACTTCATGAAAAAGGATATTAAAACTAACTGGAATGATACATATCCCTGCTTAGTTATATTATAAAACAAAACAAGAAAAAAAGATAACATTGAAGCTAATAATAATAACAATTAAAAAAAAAAACTCTGTCTAAATAATTTAAACCAATTTGAAATTAAAACAAAATGATGAAATATTTAAAGCATAAATTTATAAAAGAATGCAATAAGTAAAACTATTTTACCCTGCTTTGTTTAATATTGTGTGAAATCTTCATTTAATGAGATCATTGGGTTAGAAATAACAAACATAATTATATTCACAGGGAAACAACTGGAAAGCTTGTTGGAGGATGTGGGCTTGGAGCAGTACTACAGAGAGAAGCTATCACTCAGCCAAGTCCGTGAGATTAATAAGAAGACCATTACTGTTGGACTTTCCAAATGTAAAGCTGATGTTGCATGGCATTTTCTTAAGAAACTGATGATGTTTGATGCTACGGCGAGGAATACTGATGATGACGGGAGCAAAGACTTGATTTTTGAGTTTGGACTTGAAGATTTTGATGATCTGTTTGAGAGCCCAAACACAGATGACATGCTAAATCCACTCGACATAATCACTGCTCTCTTTCTGTGTTCTGATGGTCTTGTGCAGCAGGAAATGGCACTAAAAATGTCCATGTGTCAGTTCTCTGTTCCTCTGCTGCTTCCAAATTGTGACACCAATCAGTGCACACTCATGCTGTGGGCCATGAGAGACATTGTTAAAAAGTACAGACTTCAGTCTCTGTTAGAATCCAAGGGCTTCATTGAAGACAGAATCGTTCTCTCTGAACTTCCAATGATCTCTTTTGTCAGACTGGGTGAGTGCTCCTTGTCCAAGTCAGAGATGCTAAATAAGCTTCTGAGCAATTCTCAGCAACACCATGACACCTTTGTTCACCACAACATGGAGTGTGGCAACAGTCCAAAAAGAATATCCAACGGACTGACTGAAATTACTTGGTATCTTCCTTGTGGAAACACAAACATTGATATTTTCAGTCAGCCAGTGGCTGTAGCTAACCTTCATGGGGACATTGCTTCATTTGAAACACAATACTCCTTTCTGTGTCAGACATCTGCAGCAGTTTTTGTGTTCTTTGACCATTTGGACGCTGAGAGCAGTCTACTTACCAACCAACACCACAAGGCCCAAATCTTTTTGGTTGGTAACTGCGATAGAAAAAGCAACGAAGATGCTCTAAAAAACGTAGCTACTGAATTGGGTTTGACTAACAACAACATCATTATTAAGACAAAACAGAAAAACGATGCAGACTTTGTAAAGATTGTGAGAAAGAAAGTCAGAAAAGTAATCAGGAGATCAGATATGAAGATCAAAATAGAGCAGATGGCAGACGTTGCCCATGACCTGGGAATCCTGGTTGATGAAGACTCTCCAGAGTGCCAGACTGCAAAGAGTAACGCAGAGGCCATCACTGCAGAAATTCAAGACATCCTGAAATACAAAGACGCTCAGCTTCCATGTCAAGACCAAATGTGGAAAGAACTGATCTGCTTAAAACCGGAAGAATTTCGACTTCAAAAAGTTCAAAGTCAACTTCAGTTACAGAAAAAAGAACTGCAAAAAAAGCAGAACTCTAATGACATGTCGACAGCTATGACACAGTTCATCGATGCAATATCAAGCCCAGGAACAGAGAGGTTTTATTTCCTGAAATGGATGCGAATGAACCTGGATAACCTTTGTCGTGTAAAACTTTCTGAACTTCAGGAGAAATATAAAGAAAAATGCAAGAACTCTGAGAACAAAGAGGAGATCAAAGAAATTGACAGACAAATTTCCAACAGCTCACTGGGGACTGAACACTTCTTCCGTGAAATGGGTCAGATCTATGAAGCCTCACTGTCCCTTTCACAAACCGATCCAGCACGTCAACAGCTGCAGCATCTGCCCAAACTGTGTGCAGAGTTGTTGCTTGATGGATTTCCTCTTGAGCTTGTAGATGGAGATGCATCCAACATCCCTCTCAGATGGGTGAGTGATGTTCTCTCTCAGCTCAGTGACTTGGTGTCTCCAAACAGAAAGATACGTGTAGTCACAGTTCTTGGAGTTCAGAGCACAGGAAAGTCTAATCTCCTTAACACCATGTTTGGAGTGCAGTTTGCAGTCAGCAGTGGTCGATGTACTCGAGGTGCCTTTATGTCGCTCATCAAAATCAATGAAGACATGAAAAAAGTCCTAAACTGTGACTTCATGCTGATCATTGACACTGAGGGCTTAAAGTCACCAGAACTTGCACAACTAGACAACAGCTATGAGCACGACAATGAGCTTGCTACACTTGTTGTGGGGCTGAGTGATGTCACCATTGTCAATGTTGCAATGGAGAATTCAACTGAAATGAAGGACATCCTACAAATAGTTGTGCATGCTTTTCTCAGGATGAAAGAGGTGGGCAAAAAGCCAAAATGTGTGTTTGTTCACCAGAATGTGTCCGATGTTTCAGCCCATGAGAAGAACTTACGAGACAGGAAACTGCTCCTGGAACAGTTGAATGAGATGACCCAGGCAGCAGCCAAAATGGAAAAGAAAGAGGAGAACAAGAGCTTCACTGATGTGATGGAGTACAATCCAGACACTGGGAACTGGTACATTCCTGGACTCTGGAATGGAAACCCACCAATGGCACCAGTCAGTATAGGGTACAGTGAGGCTGTGTATGAGCTCAAAAAACACATCATCCAACTGCTGAGAAACTGTGAGTCATCTGCTAATGATATTTTGGAGTATAAAGAGTGGGTAAAGAGCCTGTGGACTGCAGTAAAGCATGAAAACTTCATCTTCAGCTTCAAAAACAGCCTCGTAGCTGATTCGTACACGAAGCTCTTTGCAGAAATTAACAAATGGAAGTGGGAATTCAAAAGAGAAACAAGAATTTCCAATTTTGGTAGAGGTGAAATAAAATCTGAAACATCTGATCTGAATGAATTTCCCAGATCTTTCAAAAGTGAAGCCTCCACAGATCAGAAAAACAAAAAACACAAGGCCAATAATATCTTCATCAGTGTATCCCGCTTCCTGAGAACATTTCTGCCACACAGAGTGAGCCATGCATGTAAATCATTAAGTCAAAAAAAGTCTGTAAAAATGTTATTCCATCACTGATCCAAGTTACTTATTCCGTCTCTGACGAGACTACCATACTAGATAAGTTGGCGCTGGCTCTGTGCTCTGTGGTCTGAGATCAGTGACAGTATGTGCTTTGTGTGGAAACACAGTTAGCATTACCAAATAAATGAGCACTCTCATTTATCATCTTAACAGATGAGATTATCCTTCATAACCACCTCGGCTAACATGTGTGATATACAAAACATTGGTAATGAAAGCCGTGACAATCCGGTTGTTCAGTGATGACGCGACGAATCCTACTTCCGGGCCTAAAGTAGTCTGCGTTTAATATGGCTTCTGTGTTGTTAACATGTTTAATGTTATGTATTTTCTTCTATTTGATCTCAAAAAGCTCCTAAAACAGTCAGTGATCCCTGTTGACCTCCCTCGGCTTTTATTACCACTAATCATTTATTTAAGCTCAGTTTTTAAAACCTTAGGATGTAACTACAGCCCAGCCCATGCAGCAGTATATGAATGACTAACCTCGTATTGTGGATGGATTATCTCAGTTGTTCTCCTGGCTGAAGTTTGGTCCTTTTACAGCATCCTGCCATGCGAGTACATTTGTTCCTGACCACCGAGAACACTCACGTTAACTTTTATCGAGTGGAAAAATTTTTAGCTTGTTTATATTATGCTAACATAGCTGTGTCGCTAGCGGTCATGTAGCACATCATTATATACCAGCTAGCCCAACTTCAGTAACCCTACAAACGTCACTGCTGTTTAGTTTTCTGTCTTCATTTATGCTGGAAGTGATAGCAGAGCTGTACGTTTTAATTTGTTTCCAAAACCCCGCAGTCAGGACATGCTATATTGTATTTAGATCGAGCTAACTTCCTGCTAACTTCTAACTCCGTTAAATGTTGTAAATTCCGTTTTCATGGATGCCTGGATGTTAAACTCAATTGTTACACCTGGTAGAGCAGAACGCTGATCATTTTATTAAAGATGAAAGACTTTAGACAGTTTTTCAACTCTCAGTAATACCATAGTGATCGTTTGATATATGGACCTGCAGCGGAGTTTAGGCTCAGACACGGCTAGTGACGTCAGACTGAACAATCGGATAGGGAGGGGAATGTCTGATTGATTTCAATTGGCAAGCTGGACAGGTGCAGGCTCCACCAACACGTTCAGATTAACAGCTCTAAAAAAATCACTTGCTTGATCAAATGTACAAGTCACCACCTTATTTTTGATTAATATTTAATCCTGCTGTAGATACATATAGTTAACTGTGTCACTAAGCTTTTTTTTATTTTCTAAATAAATATCATTAATAATAATATCCTGTCCTTGATTAGTGGAAGAAAATGGAAGTTTTTACGTTGACTTGTAATTCTGAGCTGTTATATGTGAATTCTAGCTGTTGTGGTCTTTTTTTTTTTGTATACTTTTTTAATCCGCTGTAAGGAAATTATTACTCTCTGCATTTAACCCATTCACCCAGTGAAGCATTGGGCAGCCAATCCAGTGTCCGGGGAGCATATAATTCTGATGGGTAACATTGTTCTGCAGAATAAGTACTTTGGATTACTTTTGATAATTTTTGTACAATGTCCAAATATTCGTTTTTTTATGAGTGAGCTTTTCAGAATGTTTTATTATATGAAAATGTTTTAGAGGTGAGAAACATTCAGTAACAGTGCAGCAAGAAACTTTCAATTTTAATCCTGTCCAATTTGTCTTTTTAAACAGTGGAAGGGTATTTGTTTTGATTTTTGTTGTTGTTTTTTATTTTAATTTTTTTGAACTGATATTTTACCTTATTACAATGTGATTCTTTTTTTAAAGCTTCGATAACATACATACACACACACACACACATATATATATATATATATATATATATATATATATATATATATATATATATATATATATATATATATATATATATATATATATATGAGAGAGAGAGATGTACACACACACACACATTTCTGTTGTTTGTTTTTTTTCATGTTCTATATAAATAAAATAGACTTGACTGACATTTTCACAATTCATGTTTGAGATATTTTCTTTTCAGTTCTAATAATATAATTGATATCACACAATTCAGTGGGCTAAATATAGTCCTTAATCAATCAGTCTATAATGACCAAGACCACTTTAACTAATGCTGAAGAGTCAACATGAGTTAAGACTGAAACATTATTCTTACCAGTGTATGAGCTACCTGGTTCCTCTCTGAAAGGACTGTGATAGTGAACTCTGTCTCTGTGCTGGAGGTCTGTGTCTGTTTGAAGGAGTTCCTTCCTCTAGTCTTAATTTTTGTTTGTTTGTTTGGGGGTTTTTTGCTGCTCATTCTGTAAAAAAACATTTTTTCAACAGACAATACTGTTTTCATACCTCTATATGGTGTTTTCTCTGCTCTCTACTTTCTATGTCTACTTTCTGATGAACAGGAACATATTGAGCTTAAAAAGAGAGAGACAAAGTGAAGCACTGATTTTTGCGCTAGTATTGATCCAATACCAGCATTGGTATTGATGCATGTCTACTGACAACATCATGCTGTGGAGATGTTTTTCAGCAGCAAGACCTTGTTCAGGGTTGAGGGAAAGCTCATGGGCACAGCATATAGAGATCTCCTCAGTGAAAACCTGTCCCAGTGCTAAGGACCTCAGACTGGGCTGAAGGTTCACCTTCCAAGATGACAGTGACCCTAAGCACACAGCAAAGGCAACACAGGAGTGGCTTAGGGACAACTCTGACTTCATGAATTTGGTAACTGTGATAGAAAGTTACCAAATTCTTTAACCAGGTTAGTGAAAGACAGGAGAAGAAAAGGTATTTCAGAAAGCAGCTGATCTCAGACCTGCAGAACGTCTGTTTTAAAGACTTACTGTTGCAGCTGCATGAAGAGGACATGAGATTTTCTCTTGACACAGTTAAATAAAACCTGATGAAGGTCAAAGGTCAAAACTGGTATGTTGAACTCAAAACATTAATCTGGAATTCTTTCACACATTTTTTTGCTAATAGTGTGTTATTTAGCATAAAGTATTTCAGAGTTATTCATACCAAAGTAACCAGAGAGGATCATGTATTTTTAAATATATAACTTTCTCCAGTAGATTTTCTTAGTGCACAGGCTGTGGTCAACTGTTCTGTTCTGCTGCTGCTGCTTTGAGGTTCACATCT
Source organism: Diplotaxodon limnothrissa (assembly GCF_057381915.1). Taxonomy (NCBI): domain Eukaryota; kingdom Metazoa; phylum Chordata; class Actinopteri; order Cichliformes; family Cichlidae; genus Diplotaxodon; species Diplotaxodon limnothrissa. The sequence goes on along the minus strand of NC_140598.1, from coordinate 61,892,203 downwards.
CTTTGTGGATTTACTCAACTGAATTGAACAAGACGTCAGCAGATGTTTCATGACTTGTCCTGGCTGATTTCCATCATCCTCTACACTGACAGTATACTGTTTTAGCTTTCTTTATTTTATACGCTATACAGTTGGTATGAAGGTGGAATTCAGTCATTCAGCATCATCATCCTAAATTCATCTTATTCTCTGCTACACTTGATGTAAAGTAACTATGGTAAATGGCCTGTATTTATATAGCACTTTACTAGTCCCTAAGGACCCCAAAGTGCTTTACATATCCAGTCATCCACCCATTCACGCACACATTCACACGCTGGTGATGGCAAGCTACACTGTAGCCACAGCCACCCTGGGGCGCACTGACATGACCATGAAACCACAGCCACTGTGCATTAGTCAAGCACACTGTTCTTTACTTTAATCCAGCACAGTACAGTACATTGTAGAAATCCTTTCTACAGTCACTGGTTTGGCTGAGTCTAAATACCAAGACTGAATGGTCTATCTACAAGTGCACACACTTCTTAGCAGTGCAAAGCTATCAACACAAACAGCAGTGTAGAGACGTCCAGGCAGCCAGCATGTGTCTCTGTAACCAATCAGAGAGCTCCTTACATCTCACAGCATGGCTAATATTCTGCACTTTATTTCATTTTTTCCATTCTGGAAAAAGTCACTTGGATGAGTGATGACACCCTTCTCCCACTGAAAACTCTACCTACAGATGAACAGAATCACCTTTTTGGGATTTTACTCCATTGTTTTACATAGACAGCACTCATGTTCTATATTTCTATATACAGAGTTGCAAAAGAGGAAAGCTGTACAACAAAAGTCCTTCAGGTTTCTAAATTTATGGTTTTGATTGCACAACAATCTGTACAGTCTCTTTAGAATTGTCACCTTTTCTGCCTGTATATAATTTTTATTTTATTGCTTAAAAGATATTAAAATTACAACATGATTACAAATTACATGATACATTAAGAGAAAAACATCTGGATTTAAACCTTTTTTAAACCTTGGTTGTGACGCCCATGAGTGGTTCTGATTCATCTGTAGCTGTTTTTGTGTAAGTAGGACATTTTCTCCCTCTCACAAACACACATACAGACATACTTGGTAAGTTCACAGATTTATTGTATTCTGTTCAGTAAAACTTGTCTGACATTTTGACCTATTTGCATATCGTTTCACTGACTGTAGGGCTCTGAGAAGGAGTTTTTTAGACTCCACAATTCAGTGTGAATTATGGTGAGAAATTGTTATTTTGATATTCTTGTGTACTTTTATGGTAGAATTGCAGTGAATGTTGTTTTACTCACAGCTATTTTCAACTTTTTTATTACTACTACAGTGGCATTAAAGCAGTAGTTGACACAAACAGCTGGACAGTTTTTATACTGAGGGTTTTTGGTAAACAAATCTGTCTGTCTCTGTACAAACTGTGCCCTGTGTTGCATTTTCATTTGTGTCAGATTTCACCTCATAACCCTCAGATTGTTCCATGAATACCTCACAATCTATTGGTGCGTGTAGGTAGGCAGCTTTAACATCCATCTCATATGAAAGCATGTTTTCTTGTGATGCTTTTGCATCAACACTCTAATACTAGTCAGGTTAGCAGCAGGGGAAAATGTTTTGTCATAATTACACGTATCTTCTGACTGTATCCTTTAGCAACATATCGTGCCTTGTATTTTTCAGATCCGTCAACATTGTTTTTGACTGTGTATACCCATCTACCCCCCACTGTCAGAGACATGTCAGTTTGTGTTTACGCTCTACTCTTGTTTTAGTCTAGAACTTCACCAGTCTGTGATTCTGTACCTTTCCACTGTTTGGTTAGTAGACCATATAGGCTGGACTGTTTTTGTCATATTCAACAAAAATTCCTTTCTTACACCTTGAGTCTAGTTTCCTCTTGTTCTGCCTGTAGCCATAACACACTGACCCAAATTTCGGCATCTTGGAAAGGTTTGGCCTTCTTCCTGTCAGCATTAAATATGGTGTCTGTTTTGTGCATCTCTTAAAGCATCTGTTCCTCACTACAGCTGCTGTTTGGTAACTCTTTCACTATTAGCATAATGGATTGGATTTATATAGCGCTTTTCAAGGCACCCAAAGTGCTTTACAATGCCACTACTCATTCACTCTCGCATTCACACACTGGTGGAGGCAAGCTACGGTTGTAGCCACAGCTGCCCTGGGCAGACTGACCAGAGATCACGCCATCGGCCCCTCTGGCCAAGACCAGTAGGCGGTAGGGTAAAGTGTCTTGCCCAAGGACACAACGACCGGGGATCGAACCGGCGACCTTCCGGTTACAGATACGCTTCCCAACCCCCTGAGCCACGGTCGCCCGTAGCATATACCTGGCCATATCAAAATCAAAATATCATCGGTGAATGATAGTGCAAACCTATATCCATCTCTGGACTCTGGGTCTACTGGTCCAGCTAGATCTGTATGTTCGCCTTGTAATTGGAAGGTTGCCGGTTCGAGGCCCGGCTTGGACAGTCTCGGTCGTTGTGTCCTTGGGCAAGACACTTCACCCGTTGCCTACTGGTGGTGGTCAGAGGGCCCGGTGGCGCCAGTGTCCGGCAGCCTCGCCTCTGTCAGAGCGCCCCAGGGTGGCTGTGGCTACAATGTAGCTTGCCATCACCAGTGTGTGAATGGGTGGATGACTGGATATGTAAAGCGCTTTGGGGTCCTTAGGGACTAGTAAAGCGCTATATAAATACAGGCCATTTACCAACTCTAGGGCAGCTTCGGCTCGTGCGTCAGGCTTCCTGTTCCTAGTCTGAATAAACTTTCCCTGTATGCACACCTCACAATGTATGACAGATTCATCTGTTTTACCTTTGATTGTCATACTATCAACAACACCTTGTAACCCACTCCTGAAGACCTTCTATGACTCTGTTGTGGCTTCTGCTATCTTTTATGGTGTGGTCTGCTGGGGCGGCAGCATCTCTGCTGGGGACAGGAAGAGACTGAACAGGGTGATCCGAAGGGCCAGCTCTGTTCTAGGATGCCCTCTGGACCCAGTGGAGGTGGTGAGTGACAGGAGAATGGTGGCTAAGCTGTCATCACTGTTGGACAACATCTCCCACCCCATGCAGCAGACTGTGACAGCACTGAGCAGCTCCTTCAGTGGGAGACTGCGGCACCCACGGTGTGGGACGGAGAGATTTCGCAGGTCTTTCCTCCCCACTGCTGTCAGACTCTACAACAAAGACTTTAACTAATCAAACACACACATCCACACATGTGCAATAACACTAAGTGCAATACTCTTTTCTGACATCGTTGTATTTTTACTCAGTTGTATACAGCATTTGTATTCTACTTTTATCCTATTGTATATTGTATTCTATTTTATTCTACTGTATATAGTATTTTATTTTATTATATTCTGTACAGTTGTGTATTGTATTTATTCTTATTGTATTCTAATTTTTGCCTCATAACTTTTGCACTGTCCACTTCCTGCTGTGACAAAACAAATTTCCCACGTGTGGGACTAATAAAGGTTATCTTATCTTATCTTATCTTATCTTAATGGCATCATAATTACAGTGCCCTAGTATTTCATGCCATGTTTACATGTCGTAACAACCCTTACACTGGTCTTCAACTTCAGCGTTTACTGTTTGTAAGTAGTACAGTCTGTTGTATTCATATATTGGGAACCTCGTACCATCTTTATGTTGCAGGATGTCTTTTCCTTGCTTGAAGATCACAGTTGCTCCATTGGAGGTAGCTGCTTTCACAGAGAAGATGTCTGGTGGGTATGAGGGGATGTACAATGCCTATTTCAAAGTTGTTTTGTGACACTGTCCCCTGCTATTCATCAAGCAAAACTTTGCCCTCTCCTCTTTGCTCTGCAACTCAGTTGCACTTCGTGCTGTCAGCCAACTCTACGTAGTGTGTCTTGGCCTGGAAACTGTCGTCGAATTTTCTGAACTTTGTTATATCTGTAACAGTATGCAACGTTGTAGATCCTCCTCATCATTATTGTGCATGTTAGACCGCCTCTATTACCTGTTGCTTGCAAATGCCTGTTCATGATAACTCAGTGACTTCTCACTTCTCCTAGCAAATTACTCTGAACCTTCAAAGGAAACTAGCTTACCTGGAAATCTGCTCACCTGTTGCTTGCAGAAATCTCCACCTCAACTTAGCTCTAACACCAGTTCTCTGTAACCTGTCATAGAAAGGACTTACCTGCTCACCTGACTGGGAGCTTTCTGAGTTTGTGTGCAGCTTCCTCCCACAGTCCAAAGAGCAGTTAGTAGGGTTAGGTTAAACAGTCATTCTAAATTCCCCATTAGTGTAAATGGTTGTCTGTCTCTATGTGTTAGACTATAGGCTCCTGCGACCCTGACAAGGATAAGCAGAACAAGATGGATTGATTTTATGTGTTCTTTAATAACCATTTGATAGCATCTCTGGTGTAAATGTCATAGGGATCACTTTCTCAGGAAGAAGAGTCATATGACTCGTGAAACACACCTTTTAGATTGGTCAGATGTTACCAACACCACTTTTATGTGCATGTGCAGAGGAAACCTCAAGCTTCAGGTTATTAAAGTTGGAACTAATGTGTTTTACTGACTTTGATTTTAGAATTGTCAAAACTTATTGTGGGTGATTTTAATTTCCACATTGATAATGCTAAAAGAGTAGAATTCTTGGAACAGAGTTTAATACACTGAATCATACGAACAGCAGGAAAAAAATACATACAGACATTTAGCAAGAGAATTACATAGCAGAAAGCAGGCAAAGCAAAACCCCGGGGTGTACAGCCTTAAGCACAGACAGTAGAGCAACACAGAGACGGACAGAGAGTAACAGCAGAGGGGAAAAAGTGCTGGGGGTGTCCTCTGGTCCCCTAATATATAGGGACCAGTATCCCCGCCCCCTGCTGCTGGGTAACTTTCCCAAGCGCCCAAACACAGCAGCAGGGGTCAGGTAGAGGCCAAGGTCTTGGCCAAAGGCCAGTCAGGACTCTGACTACCCCTTGCTCTGGCTTATCACAATAGGTCATGACACGGTCAAACATCACACATTAATCCTAATTACTAAATCTTACACAGCAAGTGGCTGTGTAAGAGCATTAACTGCCCCGTTACTGTAAAACCTTAATAAACCTCGGTGAAGCAAAATGTCTTGTGCTTAAGACTCTACATGAAAGTTAAAATATATATGTTCAGTGCACATAGATATATAGTGTATATAGTTACATAGTTATACATATCATACAAAAATCCACCACAGTTCTCATGGTGATTTGTAGTTCTTCAACTTATTGTGCATTTTTTTAAAGAGCTTGTTATTCATCCTGTTTAAAAGAAAAAAAACTCTCCTGACCCCTCTCTCCTTTCAGAATTTTAGGCCAAATTTCAAAATTGCCCTTTATCAGCAAAATTTTAGAAAATTGGTGTCCAACTACCTTTCAGAAGTTTTTAAGACTCACATTTTTAAAAAGTTTCAGTCCAAGTTTCACCAGATGCAGTTTACTAAAGCAGTTCTTCTTAGAGTTTGAAATTATGTTTTAATGCATAGAGATGCAACTGAATAATCAGTCCTTGTATTCTTGGATCTCACAGCTGCTCACTTTGTGTTTAAATTGAACAAAACTGTTATGGTCCTGGGTCGGTGACTAGGGCTGGGTATCGTCACTGATTTCTAGAATTGATTCGATTCCGATTCACAAGGTCCCGAATCGATTCGATCCACGATTCGATTCAATTCGATTCGATTCGATTTGAATCTGGGAAATGTTGACAGTCAGAAATATTATAATTCAGATCAGTACATTTACATATTTTTGTATCTATGAAAAGGAAGCTGACACACGCAAGACTTTATCAAAGGTGTAAGCATCACAGCAGATGCCTTTGTGTCAAAGCAGCTGAAGATAAAACACAGAAAAACATGAAGGTGATTTTCCTGGCCTGGGATTTTATACAAATATTCTGCAGTACATCAAAAACGAAAGAAAACCATTAATGAACATATGAACATTACCTCTGACGTTACAGCGGTTTTATTAGAGACACAGCTGAGCGTTTCGCATTTCGCATAATTTTAAAAAGTTTAAATTTGTTCAGTATTGAACGGCAGAAATTAGGTTTTCTTTTCGGAAGAATGTAAAAGGAAACAAACAGCCGACAGCGCTGTAAATAACTGTAGACTTGTGCGTAACAAGCAAGCGAATAATGCAGAAAACAGATTTTTAGACGGGAAACTGTTGTTGAAGTACAGAGAGAGAGAGAGAGAGAGAGAGAGCTGTGCATGAAGTGTAATTTTATCTGGTGGAAGCAAAACAGCAAAAGTCAGAGTGAATTCATGACGATGTTTATGTGAAGTGCAGTTTGGATCTTCTTTTGCTGCTGGTTCGGTCAATATTGTTTGGAGAGAGATAAACGAACAGCTTTAGAATCGGCGCAAAAAGGCCGTAAACAGAAAGCGCGGACCTGCCGACAGATCAGAATCAGCGAGCTGTCGGCTTTCAACCCCGACCGTGTCCGTGCAGTCAGGTGAGAAAGGCGACGTCTCACTGATTCTGATCCTTGGGTCCGCGCTTTGTGTTTACGTCTCTGTGCAGAATCCGTGTACCTGCTCTCATTTACTGTTTTAGCTGTTTGGTGGTTGTTGAAATTTTGTGAGGTTTCACCTGAGATTCTGGAATTTCGGGCAAAATACATTTATATTAAAAAATCGATTCAGGATTTTAATGAATCGATTTCACGTTATCCAAGCCAGAATCGATTTTAATCTATTATAAAAACCCACCCCTATCGGTGACCCAGTGTTTTTGTACTTTTTACTTTTGATTTCATCATGGATTGTGACTGTGGTTTGGTTTCTGTCCTGGTGTTTCTAGCTCCCTAGTTTGGTGGTACTTCCTGAGTTCTGAGTTTTAGGTTTTGTTATTTGACTTCCCAGTGTTAATTCTGTGCTCCCTCTGTTCTGTGTCATCCCTGCCTGTGTATCCCCCCCAGTGTAGTCAGGTCTCTGTGTAAAGCGCGTCTCTGAGTCTGTGTATTCGCGTGTGTTTTGAGTTTCCTGTTTTATTGTGAAAGTCTGTGTCTTATGCCAGTGTGTTCAGTTTGCGTTTCCCCTGTCTCGTCTTGGAGGGTGTGAGAGTGACAGTAACACTGAGATTGTTTTGAAATCGGATTTCATGTAATTTAACATGCTACAATAAAATAGATGCGACAAATACACAATCCAACCTGTTGTTTGCCTTTTATTTTTTTTAGTTCAATAACTCAAAGCTTGAGATGAAAGAAAGTTAAATCTTGCATTTACAAACAATGGTGAATGATGACTATAAGGTTAAAGTAAAGAAAATTAAAATTAAAAAACAAATCAGACAAAGAAAGTGAATGTAAGTTCTGAATATGGTTACTTACTCTGATAAGAAAACTTTCACAGGTGAAAACTGAATATGTAAATACCTCGGAAATAAAAACAACATTAAATTCTAATGATTTTTTTAGTCTTAGTAGAATAATACCTCATACAGACTCAGGTATCTGTGAGAAACATAAATGTATATTTGAAAAAAATATAAAATGACAACAAAACCAAAACAAGGCACATTTTGAGCAGATTCTTTTTCATTTCAGGTGTTAACTGCAAACTCATGTCAATGTGAGCAATAGTAAAAGAAATGTTCTCGTATTACGGTATTGTAGAGGCATAGTAGCTAATGTACATTAATCTACATCATAACAGTGATCTGATATCACATTATTGGATGTGTTCTCTGCACTTAAAGAATAGGAGGAAGAATGTAATTCCTCTTACTAGCTGTGAAACGACATTCTGAGACTTTTTTCTGCCTGATCTCTTGTGATTTGTTTCCAAGCTGAAGGGATATCAGCAGGTATTGCACTACATTTTTTAGCAAAATCATTGTTGTACTTTGCCATTATAAATTTCCAGTAGTCTGATGCTTCAAGGCTCGCATCTGGAGGGATTTTCCAGTCTTGAAAAATTTCCTTGTAACGCTTATAAGGGTGCCATTCATTGTTTGTAGCACTGCATCTAAAGCTGTTGTCACTGATCACGAGAGAGGAGCATATGTCAGTGACAAGTTTTTGTGTTCCTAGCCACCTGTAGTTACCCAGACCCTCTGGCCGATGCAGTAGAGCAAAGTGCTCAGTATGGCCTCCTCCTCCTGCGTCACAGGAAGCTTTGCAGAATGGACACTGTTTGCCACAACCAACCAGTTTGTTAAAAAGCTCATTCTGGGGATTCATTTTGAGGTGTTTTAGTTTCATTTCAAAGTTCAATGTTTGGAATTCTGTTCTGAGATCTTTTGCCATTTTATCCACAGACACTGTGAGCCAGCGAGCAAACTGTTCCTTGTCAGCATTGTTCAGGATCATGAAAGCACCAAGAGCATCCTGGGAAATGACCAGTTTATCACCAAGTTCTTTACAAATATCTTCAACAAATGTCTTCAAATCATCGCTCTTTCCTGTTTTTGCCTTGTTGATTGCACCATTTATGTGTATGACGCATGACTGGAGACATTGGTCCTCAAACTCAGACATTATTGACGCAGTTGAAAAGTGCTCCACTATTTGTTTGTGAATCCACATCTTGACATATTTCTCATATGAGTCAATATAGCTCACATAGTTTTTAAAATCATCCTTTGAGAGTAAATCCAGTAAAACTGAATACTGGAAGGACATTCGATTGCTGAACTGCTCACATGTCAGCATTTTATCAATGATGTTAGGACCCAGGGACTGACTGATAAAGTCTACAACAGCAGGCTTCAAGCATCGGTTGGTGAATTCTTCTGCCTTCTTCTGACACTGGTCTCTTTTATTAAAGATGTCTTTGAAATCATCACAAAACCTTTCCTTGTTTTTCATCAGACATCTGTAGGGATCATTTGCTTGGATGAAATCTTCGTGCATTTTCTGAAACTTTCTGGCTGCAAATCCACAGATGTGCTGTTTCAGAGAAACTTCAAACTCGATGTCTGTCCTAACATCTTGATTGTTTTGTAGTTTCTCATCAATCATGTGTAGGATCTCCTGGATGTAAGTGTCAGTGTAATTGTTTTTTCTTTTTACTGTTTCACTCACAAACTGAGTGCAGGTATCTATGATGCTGTCAGCCAGTTTCCGTACACTCATTATGTGATCTTGAATGTTGAAAAATTTAGCCATTGCATGTGTAGCTCTGCGAAGTAGGTTCTCACTTGTATATTTGAAAGGCTCTTTTCCACAATCCTGCAGACTTTTTTGACTTAATAATTCACATGCATGACTCCCCCTGTGTGACAGATTGATTCTCAGGTAGTGAGATACGCTGGTGAAGACATTTGTTGTCTTTTGTTCAGAAAAAGAAAGTTTCTTCAGAGTGTCATTCCACATCTTGTGAAATTCATTTTCCAGTTCTGTTTCTCCCATTTGGATATTCTTTTTCCGACATTCATCAATTAGTGCACAAACTGCCTTTTCAATCTCCTTTGTATCATTCTTCTTAATTTCATCAAGTTTTATCATTCCCTCTCTGATTTCTGCTGCTGCTGTGAGCTGATTAAACGCAGTTCTCTCCATTTCACACCGAAGGCTCGTTGCACTGTTTGAGAATTCCTCTCTGTATCCTTCTACAAGATAAACATGACCCTCTGTTTGCTTGAAATACTGTGTCACATTTTCTTGAAGTCTTGTCTCCCACGTGCACAGCACTGTGGAGGCTTCACTTTCCAAAGATGTGAGAAATTTTCTGATGTCAGAAAAGCCAGATTTGTCTGCAGTTGTACCAAAATTGGAAATTCTTGTTTCTGCGTTTGTTACCCAGGTGTACATTTCTTTTTTGAATTCCCACTCCCATTTGTTGAATTCTGTGCAGAGTCTCATGTATGCATCAGCTACGAGGCTGTTTCTGAAGCTGAAGATGAAGTTTTCATGTTTTACTGCAGTCCACAGACTTGTCATCCACTCTTTAAACTCAGAGATATCATTAGCAGATGACTCACAGTTTCCCAGCAGGTGGATGATGTTTTTCTTGAGCTCATATACAGCCTCACTGTACCCTGCATTGACTGGGGCCATTGGTGGGTTTCCATTCCAGAGTCCAGGAATGTACCAGTTCCCAGTTTCTGGACTGTACTCCATCACATCAGTGAAGCTCTTGTTCTCCTCTTTCTTTTCCATTTTGGCTGCTGCCTGGGTCATCTCATTTAACTGTTCCAGGAGCAGTTTCCTGTCTCGTGAGTTCTTCTCATGGGCTGAAACATCGGAAACATTCTGGTGAACAAACTGACATTTCGGCTTTTTGCCCACCTCCTTCATCCTGAGAAAAGCATGCACAACTATTTGTAGGATGTCCTTCATTTCAGTTGAATTCTCCATTGCAACATTGACAATGGTGACATCACTCAGCCCCACAACAAGTGTAGCAAGCTCATTGTCGTGCTCATAGTTGTTGTCCAGTTGTGCAAGTTCTGGTGACTTTAAGCCCTCAGTGTCAATGATCAGCATGAAGTCACAGTTTAGGACTTTTTTCATGTCTTCATTGATTTTGATGAGCAACATAAAGGCACCTCGAGTACATCGACCACTGCTGACTGCAAACTGCACTCCAAACATGGTGTTAAGGAGAGTGGACTTTCCTGTGCTCTGAACTCCAAGAACTGTGACCACCAGGATCTTTCTGTTTGGAGACACCAAGTCACTGAGCTGAGAGAGAACATCACTCACCCATCTGAGAGGGATGTTGGATGCATCTCCATCTACAAGCTCAAGAGGAAATCCATCAAGCAACAACTCTGCACACAGTTTGGGCAGATGCTGCAGCTGTTGACGTGCTGGATCTGTTTGTGAAAGGGACAGTGAGGCTTCATAGATCTGACCCATTTCACGGAAGAAGTGTTCAGTCCCCAGTGAGCTGTTGGAAATTTGTCTGTCAATCTCCTTTATCTCCTCTTTGTTCTCAGAGTTCTTACATTCTTCTTTATATTTCATCCGAAGTTCAGACATTTTTGTACGAGACAGGTTATCCAGGTTCATTCGCATCCATTTCAGGAAATAAAACCTCTCTGTTCCTGGGCTTGATATTGCATTGATGAAACATGTCATAGCTGTGGACATGTCATAAGAGTTCTGCCTTTTCCTCAGTTTTTCTTTCTGCAGCTGAAGTTCACTTTTGTAATCTTCTATATTTTTGGAGCCAACTTTTTTAAGCCGAAATTCTTCCTTCTCTAAGCAGGTCAGTTCTTTCCATATTTCACCTTGCCGTTGAAGCTGATCTTCTTTGAATATATGGATATCTTGAATTTCTTCAGTGATGGCTTCAGCATTTGTCTTTGCAGTCTGGCACTCTTTTGAGTCTTCATCAACCAGGATTCCCAGTTCATGGGCAATGTCTGCCATCTGCTCTATTGTCATCTTCATCTTTGAGTTATTAACCACATCTGTGATTGTTTTCCTCAGATCTTTTACCAAGTCTGCATCATTTTTACTTTTTGTCTTAATAATGATGTTTTTAGTCAAGCCCAACTTGGTTGCTACTTCTTTTAAAGCATCTTTACTGAAGCACTTGCTCTCATAGTTACCCACTAAGCACACCTTTGTCTTATGCTTTTGGTTGCTAAGTAGACTGCACTTAGAGAAATCCAAATAGTCAAAGAACACAAAAACTGCTGCAGATGTCTGGCACAGAAAGGAGTATTGTGTTTCAAATGAAGCAATGTCCCCACGAAGGTTAGCTACAGCCACTGGCTGACTGAAAATATCAATGTTTGCTTTTCCACAAGGAAGATACCAAGTAATTTCAGTCAGTCCGTTGGATATTCTTCTTGGACTGTCACCACACTCCATGTTGTGGTGAACAAAGGTGTCATGGTGTTGCTGAGAATTGCTCAGAAGCTTATTGAGAATCTCTGACTTGGACAAGGAGCACTCACCCAGTCTGACAAAAGAGATCATTGGAAGTTCAGAGAGAACGATTCTGTCTTCAATGAAGCCCTTGGACTCTGACAGAGACTGGGGTCTGTACTTTTTAACAATGTCTCTCATGGCCCACAGCATGAGTGTGCACTGATTGGTGTCACAATTTGGAAGCAGCAGAGGAACAGAGAACTGACACATGGACATTTTCAGTGCTATTTCCTGCTGTAGGAAACCATCAGAACACAGAAAGAGAGTAGTGATAATGTCCAGGGGATTAAGCATATCATCTGAGTTTGATCTTTCAAACAGATCATCAAACTCTAAGTTTGAATCCTGTGATTCATCATCAGAATCTGATTCACACAGTGATTTCACATTTCTAGCTGTCACATTAACCATCATCAGTTTCTTTAGAAAACACCATGGAAGGTCTGAGTTACTCTTGACAGGTTGATCAGTGATGGTCTTCTGATCAATCTCAAGTATTCTGCCAAGTGTTAGCTTCTCTCCGTAGTACTGTTCAATGTCCAGATCCTTCATTAAGTTTTCCAGCTTTGTCACTGTGAAAATAAACACAGAACAGAACATATAGAACAGGGTCATTACTTTTGGTTTAACATTTGAGGGACGTTATTATTACACGTCACAACGAGCTTTCAAACATCAAACTACACTCAACAAAAATATAAACGCAACACCTTTGTTACTGCTCCCATTCCCCATGGGATGGACGTAGAGACCTAAAATTCATTCCAGATACACAATATAACCATCCCTCCCAAACAGTGGTCACAAATCAGTCCAAATGTGTGGTAGTGGGCACATCTGCCATATTGAGATAATCCATCCCACCTCACAGGTGTGCCACATCAGGATGCTGATCTGACATCATGAGTAGTGCACAGGTGTACCTCAGACTGCCCACAACAAAAGGCCACCCTGGAATGTGCAGTTTTTTGCGCTATTGGGGGTCTGGGGACCCAGAACCGGTCAGTATCTGGTGTGACCACCATTTGCCTCATGCAGTGCAACACATCGTCGCATGGAGAGAGATGAAAGAGGCAAAACTGTGTGCCAAAGTCAGAGGTTGAAGTGGTCAGTGGTTCTTTTTGTTTTTTTGGCACAGCAGTGGAACACTATGTCAAAAGTTTGCACACAACTTCACATTTAATGTTTTTTCTTTATTACTTATATTTTAGATTCATCAAAATAGCCTCCCTTTGTTTTTATTACTGGTTTGCACAATCTTGGCAGTCTCTCGATGAGCTTCATGAGGTCGTCACCAGAAATGTTTTTTTGTTGGCCCCTTTGCCTTCACTCTGCAGTCCATCTCCATCTCATCCCACTTTATCCTCTTTCCTACTCATTTTTTTGTTTATAAGCAAACTCACCTTCTACAACAGATGCAACAGAAAATAGAGCTATTTTTTATTTTCCTTCTTTTTCTCTGATTCAAGCTGATTACATTGATTAGAATAAAAACTTAGACTGAAATAACATTTGTATTCCCATCTACTATTATTTTATTCTGACATTAAGTCTCTTCTCATATTTGTTTCTCAGGTAGAGCAATGATTTTCCTGGTTCCAACTGACCTGGGGTATGTTTAGTGATCTAAAAGTGTCGGTGTTCTTTACATCTCACAGATCATGGTTCAATGAAGAATTATCACCCATTTTCATTTAAAAAAAAAAGTCTTTTAAAACTTTTTTTAAAATGTACTTTGGAAGGACCTTCAAACAAATACAATAATTTTTTATGACATTGATTTTTTTAATTATTTTTTTTATTTTATATTTTACAATACTTTTTTAATGGAATAATTTTTCAGATCTCTCTCCCATCTCACAGCACTTGTCTCTCAATCATCAAATCGTATTACTCTGGACAAAGTACAAAGTCTCCAGAGACACTATGGCAAAAACAAAATATGCCTCTGCGTCCCACAGACTGGCTGTTAATTCATCCATTGACTTATGGACCCAAGCCAGCACAAGAACCCCAAATATCCATTCTTTCAATTCTCTCCCAAAAAACACCTTTTTAGATTAGTCATTCGAGAATGATTTTCTGTATTGAGTTGGGCATGAACAGCTCAAAAGCTGACTGATGTCTGTCACACGAGTCACTGCCATTCATGCTGGCCCTGGCATTGTTTTTATTATATTTTGTGCAGACAGTTTTGCCTGATGTGTATTTGAGGATGATGACCACTATATTCCACCATTTTCAGATGTGATTGTCTTGCTTGGAGGGATATGGATAGCAGTTTCCTTATTTGGTTTAGAATCATTAGATTCAGAATTAACCTCAAGATGGTCTTCATCTTCAGACACATGTTCCTCCTCTATGATCAAAGCTGAGTTCCAGAGCCTCCAGGGCTGTCAACTGTGTATGTCTGCTGTGTGTTTGTGCTCGGAGTCTCACAATTTCAAAGAAACGAGCAGTGTTAGGTCAAATTGACCAGCGCGTGTGTTGATTACAGTTTTAAAGCCAAGTATAACACATTTCAAATTCAAAAATACTTGAGACACTGAAGCTGTACTTCAACTTTTACTAGAGTATTTTTTAACACTAGTATTTGTACTTCTACTTAAGTACAGAATGTCTGTACTTTTTTAAGTATTTTGTGGTTTGCTCCATTTTCCAACAGCTATGACTCGCCTCTTTTTTTTACCTTTGTTTCCAGATGTCTCAACAGACTGGCCTTTGAGGTCGTCCATTTCATCGGAGCCTGAATAATGTCCTCTGGTCTCACGATTCTGTGTGTGAAGCAGTTCATGTAGTTAGTCTCAGTTGTTGTTAAAGCTGCAAGCCGGCAACACGTCAGTTTGTGCAGTTCTGCAGAACAAACAAATTGTATAAAGCTGATTATTAACACCCATATAACACCTGAACATGGTGTTGAGAGAAGGATGTTATGTTTAATAAATGCATTTCTAGTGTTGACTTCATTTTAAAAAACAATTATGAGTCCCTCGCTATAATGCGGTTCACCTTTCGCAGCCTCGCTGTTTCACTGATTTTGTTTGTGCAATTTTGCATGCTTTTTTTTTAATAAACAGTGGATTATGTTCTGTGTCCCGATTGATTGATAATGGTCTACAGCCAATCTCCTCCGTACCGTATCTCCTGTACAGTACAGAATGAGTTCAGCTTCTCAAATTTACATAAATCTTCAATCGCTAGCAGTGTGACTCTGAAGGGCTGTACTGTATGTTTATAAGTTTTCTCCCCAACAAACACAACAATGTCGACGAAACGTTTTGCACCGTCGAAGGCACCTGCAGTAGCACCCAAAAGGCAGAGGAAGATGCTAACCATCGCACAAAAAGTTGGACTTCTGGACATGCTAAAGGAAGGTAGAAGTTACCGTATTTTTTGAATTATAAGTGAAACAAAACAGTCAGATAAGTCAAACTTTACTCAACTTATTCTTCTTGCTTCCTCCATTGATTCAATAATGTTGAATTCTCTGGCAGCTGCTCTATTTCCATGTTCTGGACCTGAAAACAGGCTTTGATCTTTGGTTTCATTCTACAGGGTGGGCCATTTATATGGATACATCAAACTTATTGGTAATGTCACAAGAAAAACGATGGTGTGCTTGGTTTCAATGTAACTTTATTCTTTCATAAGTTATTTACAAGTTTCTCTTTGTTCACAGCCATTGACGTGTCGAAGAGGTTAACACGTGAGGAGCGGATCGAAATTGTGTTGATATCTGGTGAACGCAGTAACCGGGTCATTGCAGCAGATTTCAATGCAAGACACCCTACGAGACCACCCATCTCCCATGCTACAGTTAGCAAACTGCTTGCTAAGTTTCGTGAAACTGGTTCAGTGTTGGATGTGCCAAAATGTGGACGCAAGAAAACCGTCACTAATGAAGAAACATCAGTGGCTGTCCTATCTTCATTCAGCAAGAGCCCACAGCGTACTGGAGAGTGGCATTAGTCGAACATCCCTTCGGTGGATATTAGCTACTCACAAATGGCACCCTTACAAACTCCAGCTACTGCAGCATCTCAACGAGGATGACCCAGATCGGCGCACAGAATTTGCAGAATGGGCAAAACAAAAATTGAAACAGGACCCTCAGTTCACGCAGAAGATTTTGTTCAGTGATGAGGCAAACTTTTATGTGAATGGTGAAGTTAACAAACAAAACCACCGCTATTGGTCTGACACTAACCCACATTGGATGGATCCCTCCAAGACTGTTGGACCAACAAAAGTGATGGTTTGGTGTGGTATATGGGGTACAACGATAGTGGGTCCATTCTTCATCAATGGAAACCTCAAGGCCACTGGATATTTGAAATTGCTACATGATGATGTGTTTCCCTCTGTATGCACTGAAGCTGGCACGTTCCCCGAGGTTTTCCAGCAAGATGGTGCACCACCACATTATGGCTGCCAGGTCCGAGCATTCCTAGATGAACAGTTTCCTGGAAAGTGGATTGGTCATCGTGGGCCAGTTGAATGGCCCCCAAGGTCTCCCGATCTGACACCCTCAGACTTTTATCTTTGGGGTCATCTGAAGGCAATTGTCTATGGTGTGAAGATACGAGATGTGCAGCACCTGAAACTACGGATACTGGATGCCTGTGCTGACATTTCTCCTGCGGTGTTGTTATCAGTGTGTGAAGAGTGGGAGAAGAGGGTTGCATTGACAATCCAACACAATGGGCAGCACATTGAACACATTTTATAAGTGGTCAGAAACTTGTAAATAACTCATGAAAGAATAAAGTTACGTTGAAACCAAGCACACCATTGTTTTTCTTGTGACATTACCAATAAGTTTGATGTGTCACATGGCCCTCTTCCTATTAAAAAAGTTGTATCGAAGATGGCCGACTTCTAAATAGCCACCATGGTCACCACCCATCTTGAGGAGTTTGCCCCCTCACATATACTAATGTACCACAAACAGGACTTTAATATCACCAACCATTCCCATGTTATTACGGTGTATCCATATAAATGGCCCACCCTGTATAATACTTGACTTATTTTTCTACGAAGGTTTGAACTTTGAGGGTGTTTGAACAAGAGAGAAAAGTGTGAAATTGTTCATGCCTGTCTGAGAAAAGTGTATAAAGTGTGCAGTGAGGGGTTTTACAGCCTTAAAACATCAATAATGATTGTAAAAAATAAAGCTGGCTACTTCGCAGATTTCACCTATCGTGGGTTATTTTTAGAACCTAGCTCCCGCGATAAACGAAGGACCGCTGTATTTTAGAAAATACATCAAATACATCAAAATACAATTACCCTCCACATATTATCTTACATGCACTTATTTAATGATGCACAACATATCATCTTACCTCCATTGTGGGTGCAGACTGTCATCCAACTGTTGTTCTAAATTACTCAGGCTCCATCTCTGAAAGTGATGAGAGACAGGTCTAAGTCTGTATACTCCATGGACTATATAGCATTTTACAGAATTCAAGCTTTACAAAAAAATTCAATCTGTTTATAACTTCACCAGATATAAGAACATCAAGGCTTTTCTCTTTCTTTTTGCTTTGCAGGAAAGCCTACAATATAATTCGGCTCAGTGAAGTACCTGCTTGTTCCTTTATCCAACTTGTACACTAAAAATTTATCAAGTACAATGCAAACCAAAAAGGTAGTTTACCTCCAAAATAAAATGGAACCCTTTAGAACATAGTATAAAATAAAGTATAAAATATGAAAGTAGGAAAAAACAACATGTCCAGAAGTGGGAAGTAAAAGTATAAATACTTCATTACTGGACTTAAATATGATTTTCAGACATCTGCATTTTACTTAACAATAAAATAACATAAAAGACAATCCTACTGATGTATCAATCACTGTTGCTTACCTCACATGCCAACATGGAAATTTAATGCTTAGCTGTAATTTTTAACAGATGCTGGATATAAACATGATGTATGCTGATGAAATTATGCTTTTTATGTATCATAAAATGTCCTGCAAAACAAATTGAAGTAACTAACTTTATGTTATTCAAAAGTTGTATTTAAATAACAGACAGTACAGGCTAAAGTGGTTAGCTTGCAGTACTGTGATGATGATTACAGAGATGCATTGGTGCAGAATATATGTGATGCCCACAGTTAGTGTTAGATTACACTAAGAGTAGCAGACATCTATATAAATTTAAGCTGATGTCTTTACTAGTTTTATACTATGTAGAGGGCAGAAAGTAGCCAAGACATGGCATTCACAATAGAAATAATTGCGACTTATTTCTGAATGATTTGTTTCCCCACACTGTTACTACAACACCAGATTTTAGGGTTTCCCCATACTAGGGTTGGGTGATATGTAAAAATTTTCCAACAGACAATCTTAAGTCCAATAATCGACGATGGGCGATATATTCGCGCATGCGCAGACTTGGGTCGGGTGCATCCTTCGTGGCCCACCATATCCCTGAATTCATACCGCGGCCCAGTTTCCAACAATGGCGGCAGCTACTTAGTTTTAATGTTACTCTTATTACTCTTTCTGGGTCACAAAATAAATTAAGATATTTTCAGGCGAGAATGTAGCTGTGTAAACTTCAAATATCTACTCGGTTTATCAAGACATCACATATTTGCAAACGTGCTCAGACGTGTTCGGAGACACATAGTACAATAAGCGAGGTACTATTTTTTTTTTGCCACGAGTTCATAGTAGCTCATTGCTGCAGCGTTGTTTGCTCCCCACCTACGTAGGAGGCGGGCCTCTAATCCATTTGATTGGTTAATGCTGTGAAGGGCTCTATTCGACTGGTCAAATGTGTCAAGGGGTTTCTTTGTTTGGTAAATTCTTAAAACACGTGTGTAAACATTTTAGGGTACTCAATTATCGCAGTTTACGCTGTGTTTTGCGATGGGCCCATCGCACAGGCTGATATCGTGATGACAATAAATTTTCGATTTATTGTGCAGGCCTAGCTGGGTATCGTCACTGATTTCTATAATCCATTTGATTCCGATTCACAAGGTCCGATTCAAATCAATTTTGCCTCAGACAGTCAGAAATATTATAATTCTGATCATTTATCAGCACTGACACTTGTGAGACTTTATCAGAGTTGTAAACACCACAGAAGATGTCTTTGTGTTAAAGTAACTGAGGATAAAACACAGAAAAACATGAAGGAGATTTTCCTGGCCTGGCTACTTATAGCAGATAACCTTAAAAATATTCTGCAGTAGAACAAAAACTGAAGAAAACCATGAATCAACATATGAACATTACCTGATGCTGCTGAAGTGAAGCAGAGCAAAGTTACAGAGGTTTGATTAGAGACAGCCAAGCGTTTTGCAATTTCGCATATAATTTTAAAAAGTTTAAATTTCTTCAGTATTGAACAGCAGAAATTAGGCTTTTTTGTCCGAGGTCATTTAAGTTAGAAAGAAAGAAAGAAAGAAAGAAAGAAAGAAAGAAAGAAAGAAAGAAAGAAAGAAAGAAAGAAAGAAAGGAAGGAGGCCGACAGCGCTGTAAACAAGGTGAGTAGTAAGCAAACAAATAATGCAGAAAACAGAGATCTGGGATGGGAAACCGTTCTTGAAGTACACCGAGAGAAAGAGCTGTGCATGAAGTGTGATTTTTATCGTGGTGGAAGCAAACCAGCAAAAGTAAAAGTGAATTAATGATGAAATTTATCAAATGTGAAGTGCAGTTTGGATCTTCTTTTGCTGCTGGTTCAGTGCGTTTTGGTTGGAGAGAGACAAAACCTGCAGCTCAGAGTCTAGCACAAAAAAAGATGTAAACACAAAGCGCGGACCCAACACATCAGAATCAGTGGGATGTCGGCTTTCAGCCCCGACGGTGTGTCTGTGTACGTGCCATCGGGTGAGAAAGCCGAGAAACAGAAAAGCTGATTCTGATGCGTTGGGTCCACGCTTTGTGTTTACGTCTTTGTGCAGAATCCGTTTACGTGCTTTCATTTGCTGTTTTAGCTGATTGGTGATTGTTGAAATAGATTGATTAGAATAGATTTGTTAGCTTTAACCTGAGCTTCTGGTGTTTCTGGCAAAATACATTTATAATTAAAAGTCGATTCGGGATTTTATGAATCGATATCGCTTTATTCAAGCTAATCACCTCCCACTATCTACCTGCACTTTCAAACGTACACACGAAGGACTACAGGAATATCTGGACCACGGCCAATCAGAGAGGTCCCGCCCCTGACTATCTCGGATCAAAACTTTTCTTAAGTAACCCAAAAGAACTGATTGGCTGACCTGGAATCCCTGTTACCCATAATTCCAAAAGCATCAGACATGACTGGAACAGGTCTGCAATATTTTTTAAAGTTATTTTCTTTTTAATAATGTTCCCCCAAAGTAGGATTATTAAAGTTAAATAATCTTTATTGAATTACATAAAAAACTTATTACTTATCCCTTACATATACATACACTTAATTGAGAACACTCATAGCACTCCAGAAGTCCTAGTTGAGCAAAAGTGACAGAAACACGTGGTTCCTCTTATATTTTCTCCTGCAGAATAGTGATGGGTCGTTCGCGAACGAAATGGCTCTTAGAGCCGGCTCTTTGACGTGAACGACGCGAGCCGGCTCCTTATCGCGAGCCGTCATGTGGGTTTGTTTTTTTTTTTTTCTTTCTCTCACCCTCGCTCTCTCGCACTTTTTTTCCGCTTCACTCTGCACGCGAGCCTTGTGCTTTATGCTGGGCAGAGGGGGGAGGGGCGGTAGTTACACTCAGTAGCACAGGAACAGAGCCAGAGAGAGAGAAAGAGAGGCAGGGACAACAACATTAGAAAGGTATAGTAATCATCCACAACTATTTTCGGTTGCAGATGATAAAGGATTCAGAAAGTTTATTCATGCGGGCCCATATGACAGAGAATATGCATCTTCTTTTTGTTTTCATATTATAATTTATATTTAATTGTGTTGTGGTTTGCAGTGTTTTGTGTTGTTTTCACTTTAAATTTGTAAAAGGAAAAAGCTGAAAATTTAAATAGTTAAAAGTTGAAATGTGAATAGTTGATTTTTGTATTATATGATTTATTTATTACATTTTATGTGGAGTGAATAAATAAAAGTATATTTACGGTGGCCCCTAGAGACAAAGCACATACAAACTTCAAATCACGTACGAACTCTGAAGCACATACAAACTCCAAAACACGTAAAAACACGTACAAACTCAGAAGCGCGTAAAAACTCAGAAGCACATAAAAACTCAAAACACGTACAAAAGACAACAGAAGTGCTCCAGGATGCTAGGCGCAGTGTTGAGCTTTTGTTACCTAGTGGCTACACAAGCCAAGAAGTACCAACAACCGGATTTGGTGTGTGGTAGTAACAGGTAAATGAACTTTTTTTTAAATTATTTGAATATATATGAGTGCCTGTGTATAAATACACAAACAATATACACATGCTTTCAATTGTGTAATTTAAGTGATCTAGTAGCTCTGCTTTGGAAGTTCAGTTCATGCTAGAAATGTGTTTTGGAGTTTGTACGTGTTTTGTCTCTAGGGACCACCACATATATTTATATATAAACATATACAAATAAAACCACTTTTTTTTACGTTAGTAATTCCTTTTGTGCATAATTTTATATTATTGTTAACAATAAATTAATTAAAGCAACAAAACAACCTGAAGATGTCAGATGTCTATTCATATTAATGTACAGAATTCACCTGCTTGCTGCTACTACTGCACATTCACCCAGTGTATATACTATATATATATATATATATATATATGATGTTCTTCCTCTACACCCCCCCCCCACAATTTTTGCACATGTCGAGGAGCGTGTCAGGCCACATTTCACTGTGTGTTATACTTGTATAACTATGCATGTGACAAATAAAGAACCTTGAACCTTGAACCTTGAAGAGCCGGCTCTTTTTAGTGAGTCGAACCGAAAGAGCCGGTGCTCTAAAAAAAGCCGGAAATCCCATCACTACTGCAGAAACGATTCAAAAAGTTAAAGTCTGCTTCCTGGTTGTGTCACGCTTGCTGTACGAGAATAAAAAAAACGGACGCTTCAGTGAACAGATTTGAAGTTTTCCTATCGTGTACTCAAAATCGGCCTTTAAAGAATGAATTTTCATGTGCTAACACATATCTAGGTGTAAGACAAAAAAATTTTTTTTCATTATACAGCATCAACAACTACAAATGAATTATATTCGTACACGAACCGGTGAGACTTACACATCTGCATCACTCTATTTTCGTGTGCCGAACGGTTTCCATTGTGTAGATACGACAATATTTTGTATCTCCGAGAGAAATCTGAAATATACCATAAATCAACGAGACTGTGATCACACATCCATCATTGAGAGAATGATCTATGATCACAGGGGAAAATCCTAATCAAAACTCTAAAAACGAAACTATGGAAACCCAAGTAAAGCTCTATGCGTGTCATGTAACATACCATATACACATACCAGACAAAACAACATCAAAAAGCTACCCACCTTTGTATTTTTCACCCCTTCAGGCTCTTGTTTTCTCCTTCATGCAGTAGATTTACAAGCAAACTTTTCCGTTACTGTAGAGCACAGAAGCACATTTCACTCGCCTTCTAGAACACTCCTGTTACGCGGTTTGATGAACACTTTCACTTCCGGTTTCATGACCAAGCCACTGCACTCACCCTACAGTTTACACCAATGACTGTACACCGATGACTCTGACCACTGACACCAATGAAAAACTACTAAAGCGCAGTCTTCTCTTTCTGTTTATTCTGCGCTGTTGCAGATCTTTACTGGAGGCAAAGTGAAGCTTTCTAAAGGATTGAAGCTTGTATAGAAAAATGGTTCATTTCTCGAAGCCAATACTATTTAGTGCCCTCTGGTGGTCAAATATATGAAGAGCAGCTTGACTCTACAACTTGAAATTAACTGCTTTATTACGACTGCCGACTCTTTTATCAGGTGAATTAAGAGCTTTGTTTGATAGAAGCAAGAATATATTCCAAAAGCAATTTTCCTAACTTGTTTTTTTAGTCTTTCCAGCTTCAAACCAATGACTGTAGAAAACAGTTTTCTACAGTCATTGCTTCAAACAGTCTCAAGGAGGCAGTATTATTTCCGGGTTATGGGGACTACACTTCCGGTGTTATTTAGCGAAGAAATCGCTGTACATGCTCTCGGCCATGATATAAAGAAACTTTTTAATTTGAAGTTGTCCTTTGAAGGTGAGTTTTCTTTACAGACGAATTGCTCTGTTTCGACGCTTCATACTAAATTAGACGGTTAGCTTACCTGAGTCATAGCACTGCTGTGTAGGGTTAGCCCTCCTGTGATATTATCGAGTCGATGCAAGAGGACTGCATAGGCTAGAATAGAATTCAACTTTACTGTCATTGCACATGTCACAAGTACAAGGCAACGAAATGCGGTTTGCATCCATCCAGAAAGTGCTTTAGACATAATATAGGTATATTACGAAATATATATTAGCAATAATATAGATATATTACAGAAAAGGGTCTGTTATAGGTATGAGGGTACAAAAATATGGGTCTATTATGGGTATGCTACAATGTACACAGTATGAGGGTATGTTATGAATAAGCTATAACTATAAGTATGTACAGGCTGTAGTGAGTGTACAGGCTATGAACAGGATATAAATATGAAGCTATACAGAAATATGAAATATAAAAAAACTATACGGAAATATTAAATATAAGCTATACAGAAATATGATATGAACTATGCAAGTTAACCGTTTATAGAATTATAATTATTGTATTGTACAGAATGATTGTCTAGACAGCATTTACAGTAGTGCAGTTTAGAATATAGAGATATGTGGATAATCTCTACAAAACTACTATATAACTATATATATATATATATATATATATATATAACTACTGCGCTCTGCATCTAAAAATTCACTTTAAACTACACTACCATTCAAATGTTTTAGAACACCCCAGTTGTTCCAGTTTTTTATTGAAAATTATGTAGTTTAATGTCTCACAGCACTCTGAAATGAAAGCATAGTACAAATAAGTAATTGGAGTTAAAAAAAAAAAAATAATCATGGAGTCAATTTATAGACCAAAATGTATTCTAAACTTCTTACTTTTCAAAGTAGCCACTTTTGGCTCAAATAACAGCTGAACTCACCCGTGGCATTCTTTCTACAATAGAAATAAAATATTCTTCAGAAGGTTCTTTCCATATCTGTTGCAGAAGTTCCTATAAATGTGTGGCACTTGTAGGTTGCTTTGCTTTCACTCTTTTGTCCAGTTCATCTTTTAAATCTGGAGACTCATGTTTTCAGGGTTACCATCTTGGTCTTTTTTCCTGAGGTAGTTCTGGCATAACTTGAACTTGTTTCTGAGTGTCTGTTGATAGTGAAGGAAGCTGTACTCACTGACAATTTGACATTCTCTGCAATTTCTCTGTAGGGAAGACCTACATTTTTAAGTGTTATGATGGTCTGTCTCTTTTGTATTGTTAATTGCCTTTTCCCCACCATTTTTGTAGCAACACACTACTTTCTGCAGTGCAATACTGTTCAACTGATGCTCACAAGTGTGTTCCAACACTGCTTTTATGCAGACACACGGGGTTGTAAGTAATCCAGAAAAGCTGGAACCCCAGTAGGAATTAGCAGCACCAGCTTTCAAGGCTTGATCAACTTCCACTGCTGCAGAACAGCTTTAAATTGTTAATGCATTTTGTGTTCTCTGAAAAAGACCTTTTGTATAATTCTGAAATGTAAATTATTTTTCAGTTTTGTTTAACCTTACTTTTTTAACCTCTGGCAGCTCACCACTTACATTTGTACCATTTCAAGCTATTTATTGGACTTGAACAACTTGAATTGCAATAAATAACTGGAAAAATTGGGGTGATCCAAAACCGGTAGTGTATATTTAATCCCATTTTAAAATCTGTATTTAATTTAACTGTACTACAATAATATATTTTAGAAATGCTCATCTTGTACAAAATATCCTCTCATGATAAAATGGCTGATTACTACAAGTTATTGTTCAATGCTCTGCACAGATGTGAGGTCCTTTAGATTTTATTCTGAGATAACAATAAATTCAGCATGACCTCATGGCTGCTGTACTGTCCACGCTTAATAAATGCAACATTACTAAACACAATCCTCTGTGGTTGGACTTAAGTATTTATAAAGATGTAAGCTTACGCAGTTTAAATCGTTGGAACCTTATTTAATAGATCCTTCATGCTCAGCAGGAGGGAAGGAGTCAGAGAGAGCAGATTAGGTTCAAAACTCTTTTAACCCAGCAACTGACCCTGTGTTTATGCTGTTGGAGGTGAAACAGTGAGTTCCCCTTATCTCAGGGGCAACAAGAAGTGGCAGTGTTTCCAGTAGCTTAATTTGTGTTTCCTAAATTTCGATCTTGATTTAAAAAAAATGCTTGTTCATACCTGCTTTGTATTATTATTTTTTTATTGCCAGATACATCCCAAATATTTTATCCGATTAAAGGTATCCTGAGGATAATCTGACCATGTTACACCACCTTCTGTTGTCTTTCCTTAGCTTCTTCGTGTGGCCCCACCTGATACCCCAACTTGATCCCCTGGCACAAATCTAAACATGACGGAGCCACGCAACCCCAGTATGTCCTCCATCCCTCAGACGGGCCCTGCACACACAGACTCCAGCTCACCTGCTGTTGAGATGGACCCAGTGGAGTACACTCTAAGGAAGCGTCTTCCCCGGAAGCTCCCAAAAAGACGCAACGACGTCTACGTCAACATGAAGACGGACTTCCGCGCTCAGCTGGCGCGCTGTCAGAAGCTTCTGGAAGGTGGGGGTCACAGAGAGATCTGTGTTCACGGCTTGGGCCTGGCCATCAACCGGGCTATTAACATTGCCCTTCAGCTGCAGGCCAGCAGTCAGGGGGCGCTACAGCTGGCAGCCAACACCTCCACAGTGGAGCTTGTGGACGACCTGGAGCCCGAAGATCCGGACGAGGCCGGAGAGCCGATGACGCGTACACGTAACAATTCGGCCATTCACATAAAGGTGTTCTATCCTGACGCTCAGTGACCAATCAGGAGGTTTCCTGTGGATCAGCCTGAGATTCTCCATTAGTCCTCAGGCTCTGTTTGTTCCCTCGTTAACCAGTAGATCACAAACACTGAGTTTATGTGGAGAGCCACCTTTGCTATTCTTGTATTGTATACATTTTTCAGCCTGCATGCTTTGGAGCAACACTAGTGTGCACTATAATTTATACATATGTGGCTGTGCCAACTTTTTTTTTTTTAATGTGTATAATGTTTGTGTGTTCAGGTTTTAAAGATGCCGATAAGAAAGCAGCAAACAGGTGTTATTGTTGTAAATCTCCACTAGGTGGCAGTAGCAGCTACAATAAACATGCCAGGAAGTTGTTACTCTGCAGACTAACTTCTATAGCTCCATCACAACAGTGTTTTGTCAAATTGTTTACAGTGTGAGTTCAGCTGAGGGTCACTGAGACGTAGACTCTGTTTAAATGTGATTTGTGTCTCTGAACTGCTGCTCAAAATGTATATAATGAATGCTGGATTGTTTGAAATCTGGGTAAAAATAAAAACTTGCCAGAGTGTATCTTTCTTTAACTGTTATTTCTGTATTCGTGGCTGGAAAATTTGTATGTGGAACCAGTAAATTCTGCTGTGGCAGCTTGTACTTGTGCTTGCTTGTTCACCCCATCGAGAGGGGAAAAAAGGCAAAAATAATGAACGAGATGCACAAACTTCCCCTTTGTTGTGTTTCCATCCATCCTTTCTTTATCCGAGAACAACATTTCGTATTTAAATAGGGAATCATACAGTGATGGGACAAAACAACACAAAACAGGAAAGAAAACGCATACAAACATCCTTAAAAACATCTTGCACTTGCACGACAAGATATAAAAATAAGGGAAAAAACAAGGAAGAACACTTAACTAATCTGAAACAGTTGAGCATCCATTTTACAGAAAGCCTCGAGTTCCCAGGGCTCGCTGATTGCCTGGCTGAGGTTTGATGACGAACAATAGAGGGAGGGAGAAGACGGCGTCGCGTCAGCCTCTGGAAAACTATTTGCAATTACAGCCACACAGGATGTAAATTGTACGTTTTTCCAGACAGTCTGGCTATCAGCGTGTAGAGACTGGGTGAGTGTAGTCAGGCAAAAACAACAACACGGACAATGACGTAGCAGCTTCACAGTTCTCATGTAACCCTCCTCACTGACCTCTCACACCCCCAAACTCACTGGAACTGAACATCAGCTATGTAAGCCTTTGTTATTTGGAAAGGACATGCAGTGTCAAACAGCCAATCAGGTACACACAATCATCAAAAAACTAAAGAAGAAAGAGCAGCAAACACCTTTGCAAATGTGTTCAGTGTTACACAACAAAACATGACAAAGAGCCCAACTAGCATGTTAGACCTGACACTACGTCAAAGATTGAGCTTAAAGTAGAAAAATCTGTATAAATAGTAATTCCTCAACTTAAAAATATATTAAAATATTCACTGAAAAAAATCTGAGAGACTGTTTCTGTGAGGCAAAGTTGAAAAATGTGGAAACCATGAGTGAGGCCACGTTAGTTTCTGCCTCCAGTAGTGAAATTGATGCCCAGGTGTAGTCAGTATTAACTGGGTGTTTCCCTCTAAAGAAATAAGTGTAAGGGTCAGACTCGCTGAAAACAGACGCACACGGACGACACTGAAACGTTCAGTCTTAGCTCACCCACACTGAAGTACATTCACACACAAAGTGCAAGAGAGTGCCAGTAAAACAGCTATTGGAGCAGTGCTTCCCAAAAGCATCACTTTGGTCTTTGTCACCGTGTCCATGAGTCACATCTACTTTCCAAGGTGCGTTCATCTCCTGTCCATCCAAAGCGTTGCTGAGACAGTCCTATCCTTTCAGCTCTTCCTCTGCATGCGACGACTGCTGCGTCTTTCTCATTCCACACCGCTTCCAGCAGCGTGCAGGTTAACCAGTGTCACATTTCTCCTCTTGCCTTTGGAAACACAAATTTCTTCGCCCGGGATGGGGCGATCGGTCGATCAGCTGACATCTGGCTTGCATGCCTGTGCACTTGAAAGAAGAAGGTGCACTTTGCCTCGCAGGAAGTTGACGTGGACCTGAAGCAGATCTGTTGCTAAGGACACCCTCCATGTTCCCTCAAGGTCTGTTGCATTTGCTGGTGGTGTAAATTCCTGAAAGAGAATACAAAGAAACACGATGTGACCCCTGAGTCATGTTCTTACGACAGGAGTTTGTCCTTCAGGACAGTTTGGACCTGAATGTCTGTGACTGTGCTCCGTTTGTCTGTTGCCAAAGAAAGAGTCTCTATTTCACTTTAATGCAGTAAGTGAGACCATCTTAGAAACAAATGCACTGTCTCTAATCATCAAGTACATACCTTTCCCCACATTTTCCAGATTTTTTAACAGTAATATTATTTTTTATATGGTTTATGCAAAGTAGCAATGATAAGAATAAAACATGCATCACTCTTCTGCAATGCCTTTTCCTAATCTTGCCCAGCACATGTCCAGAGGCGTAGATGTGCTGGAACACAGTGTACTGATGCTTCACCAATTTTTCCCCCAAATAACAAAATTCGAGCCAACATTCACAGCTGGCTCGATTGGTTATCACAGTTATTAAGACAGACAACAACAAAAAATGTGGGGTCAAAGTTGTGATCGTGGTATTTAGGGCTAGATTTACTATTCTGCACAGGTGCAAAAACTTCTTTTCACATCAAAAATCTTGTTTACCAAAGAGCATTTCCAAAAATGAACCATAGGGGTGGAAGGACTCACGGTGCACTAATTTATATATAAAGATGCAGTCTGTTCCAATATTCAACTACTAAGAGCCGCACAAATTAGTGGCTGCAAAGTTAGCACACGCAATGAGGGTCAAGTGATGTCCTAGTAACAGTAATATTGTGGAGGCTCAGGTTTTACACATCAGTTTCTCTATGGAAACAGTGTAGCACTTAAGATGAATGAAAGGAGGCTGAATGTTTATGATATGAGGGCCCTTTTTTTGCTGCAGCCTGTAATAAATAAATGTAGTATTACATAGTTTAAGATTCAAACACTGATAGTGACACACTAACAAAGTCCCATTAACAGCTGTGTGCACACTTCTGTAAATATTTTAATTATGTATCAATATTAAGGTAGAAATGCAACCGAAAGCCTGAAAGTTCAGCTCAGTCTATTCTGCTTGGTTTCATTCACATATTAACATCATAAGTGAAGAGCAGGAGGGGACTTGGCTCTAAACGTGCAGTGTGAGAACACGGGGAAGTTGCAGGACAAAGTTTTGGCACTGCACTCACAGCTGGAGCCATCTCCCAGAGTACCAGTTACTCACTCGTTCATTGAACACAAATCACATTAACTGTGACAACCGAACAACACATGCTTTTTTTTTATGTTAAATTTAGTGTTAAACTGTTATGTTTGTGTTCTGAGAGGGAAATTCCAAAAGTAGCTTTTAAAGCACCCAAAGATGTTTTACTTTGGTGCAGACTGTCTGTGCAAACCACAAATCATTTAATATCCGTTTCTTTTTCTTCTGCTCTCAAATCTGTAATATACTATTGACCTTGTAGTACCATATCACCCTATTAGAGCGCTTCACTCTCGCTCTGCAGGCCTACTTGTTGTTCCTAGAGTATTTAAAAGTAGGATGGGAGGCAGAGCCTTCAGTTTTCAGGCCCCTCTTCTGTGGAACCAGCTTCCAGTTTGGATTCAGGAGACAGACACTATCTCTACTTTCAAGATTAGGCTTAAAACTTTCCTTTTTGCTAAAGCATATAGTTAGGGCTGGACCAGGTGACCCTGAATCCTCCCTTAGTTATGCAATAGGTGTAGGCTGCTGGAGGATTCCCATGATGCATTGAGTTTTTCCTTTCCAGTCACCTTTCTCACTCAACGTGTTAATAGACCTCTCTGCTGAATCACACTTGTTATTAACCTCTGTCTCTCTTCCACAGCATGTCTTCATCCTGTCTTCCTTCTCTCACCCCAAGCAGTTGCAGCACATGGCCCCGCCCCCCCTGAGCCTGGCTTTGCCGGAGGTTTCTTCCTGTTAAAAGGGAATTTTTTCCTCCCATTGTCGCCAAAGTGCTTGCTCATAGTAGGCACATATGATTGTTGGGGTTTTCTCTGTATGTATTATTGTAGGGTCTACCTTGCAATATAAAGCGACTGTTGTTGTGATTTGGTGCTGAATTGAATATACACTACTGAAGTGTCAAACTGCTGCAGTTCTCTAACTCTGATATTATCTTTGTAAATGCATGCAGTAGAATTCAAAATTCACCAGAGAATAGGAGAGGGAGAGAGATGGCATCATAGTTAGGGAGTGCATGGACATCTATCCCACAGGAAGTAATGTGAAAAGAGAGAGTAGATGTGTCCGGGGAGGAGAGAGCGGTGAGCAACAAGTAAGGAGTGATAAGCATGGTTAGACAGAAGACTTCATATATTTTTAAAGTCAGTTTGATCCCATTTGCTTAGTTATAGTTGAATAATGGTCAAAAATGTAGAGCTTTAGAAGCAGATAACTCAAAAGTGCCTGACTGATGTGCTCCACTACAAATAGCACTGCACCTCTGCACATGCCTGACCCGACTAAATTAGCTGACTGCTTTCAAAACCCACTACCACAGCTTATACTGCTCATTAAAGAGGGTCTAAATGGACAACAATCAGATATCAAAGCAAGATCCCCTTTGGTTGTGAACCAAATATTGCACATTTTGGCACCTGACCATGACCATTTGCCCATGTACACAGTGACAACACAGTGATGTTTGCTGGGCAGCTGCTGACCTGTTATTCCTGAATTACTACCTGGGAAGCTTCTCCAACTCACCTGGATGTTGAGACTACGCAGCACAGCGTTGATGCTGAGCAGGTTTCTGATGGTGTTGTCTATGTGACTGTGCATTGCTGTGTTGGTGACCGACGTCTGTAGCGTGTTGAGGGACTGTTGTAACAACCATAAGCCAGTCTGCACCTCCTGGGCTTGTTCCTGTGCCTTGCAGGAAAAAAAAACCGGGGGCAGGATTTAAAGACCATCCCTATACTAGAACAAACGGAGCCAGTAATAATGATCAGATTAGAAACGAACAGGTACTACGGCTTTGCCCACAGGTCGACTGAATTTGATAGCTGATTTAAATCTGCTGCTTAACATCCAGCAGTCATCAGTGATTACTTACATTTTTCTTCTCCCATACATCAAAGTCTACTGTAGTCTGGGGGACGGTGACAGACTGGGACAGGCCACAGCCTTCTCTACATGACTTCTGCAAAAAGAGAGAGAGAGTATTGATGACTTCAGCAGACAAAGAGTCTTTAGAGGACAACATAAAGCAACCTTCAGCTGCTCTCAGGTTTTAATGCATGCATACATTTTCCTCTCACCATAGCACCTTCTGCGTCTCGTGCTTCCTGTATGAAATGGTTCAGGACCCTCAGGTCACAAATTGGCCTCAGTGGGGATGACAAGCCTGGCTGGGTCCAGTCCAACACTAACAACAGCAAGGCAAGCAGTCCTGCTTATCACACACAACGGACACACAAACACATTTCATCAAAGTCTGGCGATGGTTTGATACCACTTCACATGTCCAGTACCAGCACTGAAACTGTGACACTGAGTTTCTTCTGAGCTGAAAACACGTTTTACATTTTCATTAACAAAAGAAACGTAACTTAGTTTTCAAACCATCCGCTGTGTTTCTAATGATAAATCTGTCTTCATTGCATGTTGCAGTTAAGCATTTACATAATTTTTATGCTGAAATCATATCAGATTTTTCTCTACCATCCATATATACATCTTCAAGTTAACAGCATGGCTTGGCGCATAATTTGCACTTGTAAGTGTCAGGGTCCTGGGTCTGAGCAACCCAGGATCCCTGAGCAGTTATGAATTATATTATTATTATTATTATATGTATTTTGGTGTTGCTGCTGCTCTTCTCCATGCTTGTAGATGTGAATGTGTGTGTGTGTGTGTGTCTGCGGGTATGCTTGGAGGATGGAGCTCAGCCACCTGCAGGCCTGAGGGGTGTGGCCCTGCGGAAGGACTGGCCACACCCGAAGTCACACACCTGCTGCTGATCAGGCCTCGTCAGGGGAGCTACTTAGGAGAGAGTTGGAGCTCCCACCGACGCGGGATCATTTCCTTGAGACTCCACGTTAGTCGTCCCATTGAATTGAGTTAATGTGTGTAAGTGTATGCCCGCGGTTATTTGTGTCCTGACGGCTGCGTCTATTGTTTCCCGCAGGAGGAGCGTGGAAGGCACGAAGAGCAGCGAGCACCGGGGGGTGCTGACACGGGAGCGGAGAGCACAGAGACACGAACTATTCACGCAGAGACACGACACGGGAGTCTGGGAGAACACGGGGATTTATTGTTGTTTTTGTTCCACTCTGTAAATAAACACACTGCTTGAACTTTGAGCTCCGCGCCTGGGTCCTCCTCCTTCCCCACATCCCCACGGTCTGCCAGCCAGACCGTGACAGAAAGAGGGCAACAGCTGTGAGAGAAAGTGTGGGAATACTGAATAATATAAGTTTAGTTTAAGACATAACAGCCATATTATAATCATGGCACTCAAGAGGACTTCAGATATATAAGGGATAAGCATAGTCAAATATAAGCACAATCTAAACTTTTGTGTATGACACCACAATGTGCAAGTGATATGCACATTAACAGTTAAGCATGGTTCATTGTTTCACTAACATTTTAAAATGTCTTTCTCATGCGGACTCTGCAGGTCACCCCTCAGGTAAAGAGCTGTGAGGCTGGTAATTTTCCATTTGTTTTACTTCTCTGCTTGTTTGTAGGTCAACTTTGACCATTCTTTCATGACATGCTTCACGTCAAAATAATATTTTATTTAGGGGAACAGGGAGAAGATGAGCCTCTTGATGTTTTTGTGCATCCGTCTAACCAGCATGAGCAAACAAACAGAAACCTAAATCCAGACCGATACAAAATATGAAGTAATCTAGTTCATAGAGCAGCCTAACGTAACCAGACAAACCAAGAGGCACAGGCTCTGATGCCAATGGCTGGGAAACTTTACAAAGAAGCAAGCAGAGCAAATGTTCTACATAGTCTTAAAGTAACACTTCTGCCCAGGTCAGGTCCATCATTCTGAAAACAAATTATAAGAAAAAATAAAGTATCTTAGTAAGATACTGTACCTCAGTGCTCCTTGGTACTGGTACTTCAACTATCTGTAACTCTACTGGAAGGATGGAACATTGATCCACCAAACGATATCGTCTCATTTGATGTTTGAGCGCGGTCTAGCACGCCAGCCCAAACTCTACCATTGGTGTCCGACTGGGTTAAGAGCTGGTGCCTACAAAGGCCACAGCAGATGATTTACAGAGATCTGCTGAGGAAACAAGTGGACCTAAACCATGCAAGCAAAATAACCACCACTGGCTAACAGAACCAGGTCAGATCATCTCAGTGGAGCCATCCAGATTCTTTTTTTCCTCACTTATTACCCCTCTGGGAATTTTCGTACATATAGCCGCATAGCCAGGGATCCTTCAGAAAAAGTAATTCTACCAAGTGATAAAATCGTGACAACTATTTTAAATACACAACTACAGAAGAGACATCAGCTAAAGGAAAATGCACTCAAATGCTGAAGAACACAAAACAATCTATTTATTTGTTGTCACACTTAATCCCTGCTGTCCTGTGACCTGTGTTCAGTGTGAGAACATGTGAGGCTAGAGGACTGTGTCAGTTAGCCAACAAAAGCCTTTCTAGGAATAGTGTACCTAACTTTGATGCATTGCTACTGACTGAGCTGCTCAGTCTTAGTATGTGATGCATTACTGTTTAAGCTGTGTCACAACAGCATGATTCGGCAAATGAAACCATGTGATCTGCTGCATTATGAACAGAAACCTGCAGATACCATGACAGTGCAGGAATGACCTTGTTTAATCCTTGCTGTAACAGGGTATTTCCACAGCTGGGACATTAGTCAGCTGTGTTTCTAACTTTTTCCCATGAGCATAAAAGAAACTTGTCACATTCATAGAAATCAAGCCACATTCTGAACTCTAACGATACACTTGGAAATCTTGAGGGTCATGTGGGCATCAGCCTTGTTCCTCTGTGCCACATGTTGAATGCGCTCTTTCACAGCAGCCTGGCTGTGTGACGCAAAAGCATGACAGAAAATACAGATGATTTTCCCAGGCAGATGGGGCTGATACAGGTCACATTAGGTTCTCAGACCTCCTCATAACTACAACAAATTGAGATGGTTTCCAATATTAGATGAAGTCTTTTGAAAGTGATAACACAAGAGAAAACATCAAGAAGAGGTCAACAGCCCTCTACACCTCCCGTTTTCCTCGTTGGCAGTGACATGAGGATTGTCAGTGGCACATCTGCTTCTATATAACTGGAATCTGGGCTTTTTCACCCTCAGTGACAGAAAGTTTAATTGTTATTTGAAAAATAACAACATATAGTTACCAGTGCAGTCTCTGATAAAATAAAATATGCAAGTTTGAGAGGCAAACTGGTCTCTGCTTCTTTTTTTTTCATCCGATCTGGCATTTGTTAGTGTGTGTGACTCAGCTTGAGGGTTATCAGCGAACTTTTCAACTCCACCACTGCCTACGTGAGAATTCATCAATCTAAAAAGTGTACGCACATGCATCCACTCTCGACTTTCTCACCACGATGGTGGAATTTGCGGCCCAGGACTGCGGCCAGACTGGAAGTTAACAGGTTCGCCTGCCAACGGCTGCCAAAACCATGTTGCTATTTTAAATTGAAATCAGCAGTCCACAAGTGGCAGTACTTTGGATAATGGCAAACTTCAGGCCAGGTATGTGACAGATGCTTTGCAAAGGTGACCGGCCGACTTAAAGTTGGCACTTTTGGTATGCGTTATTCTATCTAACTCTCACAAACACGTGCAAAAAGACTGTAGCATTTTAGATGGCACACAGGGCTGATAAGGAGATCCTATTTAAAACACATATCACCAGTGGAATGGTTGCTGCTGAATGCTTTGCAGTCTTCTACTTTGAACAGGTCTTCCACATGATAAAGTGCAGAGTTGTAAATAGGTAGCTATCAGATGACACAGGTCTGACATAATTTCCTGTTCTGCTGGAATCCCTTATAGCGGTCACCCTTTGATAACCCTTTGCTCTTTTCTGCTGACTTAAGTATGCGATGACTGTGCCAGAAAGCACAGATTCAGCTTGCATGTTTGAACATTTTCCAGTATGCTGTGTCACGCTAGAGAAACGCAGTGGAGATGGATTTCCCCAATGAACGAGACAAAAAAAAAGTCCTCAATACTCAGCACCTCATGTAGAGCAGCGATTTGCAGTAACAACTGCTTCATCAGCAGACTTTTTTTTGTCATAAACATGCATATTCACTCCATCATACATTTGTTCCACCAAATACAATTCATTGGCTTTATTTCATTTTTAAATGTTAGTATCTTAAATAATCAAGAGCCTCTGGGTGTATTACAGTCTTAAAGCACGGTTCAACGTATAACTATGCTACAGGGAGTAAAGCACAAAAGAAGAAAAATGACAATCCTGTAGCACAGGACTGTCATTTTTCTTCTTTTTCTTCTTTTGTGATCTGCGAAAAACCGGAAAAAGTAGCAACTTATCTCCAGATGCTTAAATCCCAAACCCCAGAACCAATATTCTTCCATACAGGATAAGCTGTACATCGAGAAGCCTAAATGCAAGCATCCATGTGTCATCAGCGTGATGAGCGTGTTCAAAAATGCCCAGCACAGAGACCGCTGTGGCACGCAGGTCATGCACACCAAGCGAGGCACCAAAATAGAAATCTCACATGCGCTCTTACCTCTACCTGTTTTCTGCAACATTCGCAAACAGGTGCAGCATCTTTAAAACACATCGTGAAACAACTAAACACATGCGCAGGCGTCACGATTCAGGTTCCGTCCAACAGATCCAATACACCACCAAGTGCGCTGGTCTCTGCGCGAATCCCGACCAGCGTGCAGGTCCGTGTAAAAAAATAGGTGCGTGCAGTCACCTTCCACACTTTGCATCACCGCTGTGCTTTGGCAAAACCTTTTATTTACCTCCCCCAAGGATATAGTGATAACATGATAGCCCGCAAGAACGACTACGCGCCTTTCTACGTACCGCGGTGACATTAAACATCAACCCACCATGCAGTGACTCATTGCGTAAAGAGTGAAAATAGAGTAACTAGTAAAGCCAGAGTACAGAGAAAAAAACATGAAGGCATGCCCATAACTCACTGGGAAACTCCATAGCGGCATCCGCATAGCCCCTCACAGGGTCCTCGCGGTTTGGCCCATAGGTCCGTCTATTGCCCATTAATTGGAAACGAAGCTCTTTTGTGGATCTCTTGTGCACTTATCCGGTAGGTGTTTCTAAAAAGTGATGCCGTTTGATTTTTTTTATTGATGACTTTGAAAATATAGTTGCATTGTTTTAGTGATGACAATATAAGCCGCTCCTCCCTTAAGGCAAAATGTTTTCTTTCATCGTTATCCAAATAATAGCCCCATCGGTGTTTAGATAACAAAAAGTAAATAATGCCTCAAAAAAAGCCGCGCAGACACTTCCCATTCATTGTCTGGGTGCTTTCAGAAACGCTCATTAGAATATATTTATTGCCGAAAATGACAAAAGAAAACTTCAGAAATGCTTTCGTTTGTTTTCTCTTTCTTTGTTTTATACGCCGTTTTTCATTAAAAAAGCGTATTTGTTTTGAGGTGGAGTTTGGTAAAGAGGGACGGTTTTTTGGAAAGTTTACATACATTAGCAGCTTAACCCCCCAAAAGTTACGTTTTCTTAAACGACTTCTCTTTTGTTCTATGTTAATAGATTTTTTTCGGGTCTGTGTTTTTATGTTTCACAGGTGATTCTCACATAGACACTCTGTGCCCACCAGCCTGTGACCAGGTAAATTGGGTCATGTGTAAAATGGGCTGTTAAATATTTATCAAAGACAAATTTTGAACAAAGAAGGCAAATAGTTTATTTAACATTTAGATCTCAAGAGAATAGTGTTTGTGTTTATATTTTATGTAGAAATATATTATTAATCTATTTTGTGGCTTTGTTAGTTTCCATTGCTCTGTAATGAAGGATATTTGGTTTCACTTTCCCGTTTCTTGATATTCCTCTGCTCTTCTCACCCCATCTTCTAGCCACTGATTGTATTTCCTGTCTGAAGTGACATCCTGTCTCTGTTTTGTACCTTTCCCCCATTTTTTAACATTTCTTCCCTCCGGAAGAAAAAGTGATAGGCTTTTTTTTCTTTTTAAAAAAAAATTCCATCTACCTTATCCTCTAGCCTATCCAAACTGAGAAGTAAGGTGCAACCTGGATAGGTAATTGCTGTTTCTTAAGTTATTACGGAAAATATGTAGCATTTCAAATATCACTGCACTACCTATTTTATCGCCCCATCCCTGAGCTACCGTACCTTCCTTAGCAACCTTAGACCAATAAAACCAGAACACATCAAATACATTTTTGCAGCACTTTAAAAATATCTAAGTGAGGAGGGGAAATGAATCAAGTTTGTGTTCTTTTTGGTTAGCAGTGATTTTTCCTTGAAACTCTCAGATGGATGCCATTTTTGTCCAATCACGTTCTTTTTGTTGAATCATCAATACTGAACATAACTGAGGCAAGTGAGGCCTGTACTTCTTTAGACGTTGGTCTGGGTTCTTTTGTGATGTCCGGGATGCGTCATCAAAGCATCTTGAAGTATTTTTGGTACGCTGGGTTTCACCACTGTTCTGTGTTTTAGCCTTTTGTGGATGATGGCTCTCATTTTGGTTTTCTGGAGTACTGTTAATTAATGGTTAATCAAGGGGGACAATCACTTTTTTCACTCATGGTCAGTTGGTTTAAAAATGTTACATTTTTTGTT
Source organism: Diplotaxodon limnothrissa (assembly GCF_057381915.1). Classification (NCBI taxonomy): domain Eukaryota; kingdom Metazoa; phylum Chordata; class Actinopteri; order Cichliformes; family Cichlidae; genus Diplotaxodon; species Diplotaxodon limnothrissa. The sequence continues at coordinate 61,854,262 of NC_140598.1, read as the reverse complement.
ACATTTGTTAATCTCCCTGTTATCTACAATTCTGTTGCCATCTTTTATATTTGGGGGTCAGTTTGACTCAAAAATGATGCATTATTTATCCAAGAAGTTACCATAGCATGAAGAAGCATGAAACAAAACACATTTAGAAGGATTTTATTCATTATAGAGATGAAAAAAAGAAACAAAAAAAACATATAGAAAGTCAGTTTTGGCATTGTGTCAGACTGTTTAATAGTAGTGTTCTGTGGATATGAATGTAGATCTTTAAGACAGCCATCACCAAATGAACTTTATAATAGTATTCCAGATGTGGTCTAGGTGTCCCTCATCTCTCACTATGAATTTCAGCATGTCTTCACGTAAAGTAAATGCTTCTGAAGAATACTCCTTGCATTTAGATTTTCATAGTTCTGGTGCTTGCTGTATAGGAAAACTGGAAGCACCATGGCTCGGTGGGAGGACATTTTTCATTTCCTTGATGCAAAAGATAACAGTGACTTCATCAGGCAGTTTTCACTCTCCTCAACATGGTAATTCTTCGTATTCAACAGCTCCTCCTATAGCATGAGTCTAATACGTCACACATTGCAGTCACTTTGTCACTCTCTCTGGCTCTGCCTCTAATCAAAGCATATGGCTTGGGAGAGCACATGGAAGCCTGCAGAGACATGGTGAGTGGAAAGACTGACCTTCCCCTGTCAGCATTCCACAGCGTCGCTGCTTTCACCTTCTGACATGTACCCTCCTGTCCAAATGAGGAAACCACTGAAACTTTCAAGTGGGGCACAACCAAGTCTTTCCTACTGTTTCCATAAATGTGCCTATTTCAGCCTTGTTATCTCTACTTTTCACGATGCTGCTATTTATCTTGTATCTCGGAGATGGCTGATAGCTATGCTGAGAGTGGTCAAAGGAGCTTTGAAAGAAAAGCGTCTGGACTTCTTTAAGTTGCTTGAAGACGTTTCACCTCTCATCCGAGAAGCTTCTTCAGTTCTAAGGTCAAATGGCGGAGAGTCCCAGATTTAAACCCAGTGGGAGTATCCCCCCAAAGAGGGACAAAAGGACCCCCTGATAGTCCTCTAATCACATGAGCCAAGGTGTGAAAACGGGTGTGGGTCACAATCAGCCAGGGTTTCGGGTGAGCTCATTGTGAAACCTGACCCCACCTTATCATGCGATTTCCTGAGGTCAGATGGCCCAGGATGTCCCCAGACGCCTTAACGCCCACTCACATTTGACCTTAGAACTGAAGAAGCTTCTCGGATGAGAGGTGAAACGTCTTCAAGCAACTTAAAGAAGTCCAGACGCTTTTCTTTGAAAGCTCCTTTGACTTCGATGACCTGGATGACTGAGAACCTTCACAGACATATGCTGAGAGTGAAATATTTTTTTTGCAATTTTTGAAGGTAATGTAGCTGCTACGAGTTGAGTGACAGGAGGGACAACACTAATGCTCTCATTCTTATAAGATGAGGATCTCTCATAGTTAACATCTGCAACATTAGGCACATTCTTCTGTCAGTTTCATTATCCAATAGCATCTAGAAAACTGGAAGGTTTTCTATCAATGTGAGAGTTTGACGGGAGTACGCATGCATGCATGAAAGAATAGCACAGAAGCCTGTTGTGCAAGCTTTTATATAATTTCTTCTCGTCTATGATATTCAAACGATCACCTGCCAACATCAGAACAAATTTTACATCGAAACAGTTTGACACATATAAAACTTATTGCATGGATCTTCCCTCCACTGTGTTTGGCAACTCATTCCTAGTTCTATTACTACGAGATTCATTAGGTCAAGCACTTGAATCAAGGCAGCTCTTTAGGAAGGCATGGTCTCACTGTGCACATCTTGTAACCTCCAAATTGGTAGACAATGTAGTACATAGCTCAGAGGAAAGTATAACTTTCAACACCCCCAACTTCCCACAACCAGTGACATGCATCCTCAAATGTTACAACTTGCACTCATTCAGGAGGAAATTCTGAATGTCCTTCACGTCACTGTAAAAACAAACAAACACACATAGAAAAATAAAGAACAGACTTAAATGCTGAAATAGTTCTTTGTACAAGTTCTAGCTTTACATTCAGCAGGTTGTCCTTACCTGTGATGAGTGGGAGACTCTTAGCTGCCATTTTCAACTTGATGATTCTCAATGGAGAACTTTTGCTCTTTCCACCCAAGAAGCCTCGACTCATCTCGTGGAACTAGAAATGTTTTGGAACTTTATAAATAATTTCCCTTTTAGTATAATAAAATTCTCAATTTTCTCGGTTTTTGAGACATCTTAATTTTTTTTACTATGTTTAAAACTAGTTCCATTTAATCAAGTGCACAATGAGCTTAGTGTTATTTAGTCATTTAAGCTACTTATTGCTTTACAAAGTCTGTTAGCATGTGTTAACCTGAACTTACATTAAATATGCAAAAAATTTACAAAGATTTGGTGCATTTCTCTCTCCAGTAGAGTTCAGAGACTAGATAAAAAATAGTCAATTGTACCAACCATCACAAACCTCTAAAAATTGGAAAATAAAATCCCTATGAACAGTGTTAATCTTGAACATTACTTAATCTGTGGAAGGTAAGTAAAATTTGTTGTGAATAGTGCAGTCGAGCACCATTCACAACAAATTTTACTTAAGATACTATTATGCTGCTGCAGCAATACCATTTAAAAATCACAACACATTCAAATTAATTAAGTTCTAACCCCACCATGACCACAACCTATTTAAAGTTTCACTGAACTACATACAAAAACATAAATCAAAACTGACCCAGGCACATGGAAGAGCAATCTCATCCATCATCTAAACAAAGCATCTGCTACAGGAAGATGAAGGCTATTTAAAGGAAAGTGTGAGTGTTGGAGTTCATTCATGATATTCTTAGAATAGTTTTCATTCAATATGACTTCCTCATGAGACAACGAAACAATCAGAAGTAGGACAAACATTAGGAACCAGAATGGCGTTACTAATTCTGTGCACAATAATGAATTTAATCAGTTTTATTTACTAAATAAGATCAAATTGATATTATGTCATGTGAATTGTAACGATTCAGCTCAATGCAGGTCTGTTAAAAATGTTATGCAGCACTCATTCTCTGCACTTCAGTCAGGGGTATTTGTGTCCAGTGCCCTCGTGCTGACAGTCCCTTTGGAGCCAGAGTATAGGAAATATATTGAAATTTCCTGGAAGTCCCTTCTGTGTGTCATAAAGGAAAAGGGTGTCCTTCAGGGGCCACATGAAAAAGCTCCGTCAGACAGGAAGTAAAGGTATGTTTGCATATGTATTATCGTAAGCTAACAATGCAATGGTCCCAGTATGCAAGGTCCCAGTATGACATGAGGGTTAAGTGACACATACAGCTTTATTCACAAATACTTGGAAACCCTGATAAGCTTACATACCCCCACGCTTACCGTTTCAAAATCCTATGTAAGCTGCACGTATAACACACACACAGACACACACACCGACACACAGAGAAGTTAATAACCAGATATTAACTATGACCAGTGATTCACTACAACAGTCATGATTGTCCTGATGTCAGTAAATAAAAAAAATAATATTAAAAAAAGTTTCTCAATTCACTTTTAATCAAAAGCCAAGAAAAACAACTGGAACATTTCTGCATTTGTTCCTTTCCTAAACATGCAACATCTAAAACACCAGCTGGAGGACACGTATGAACTTAAAACAACTTGATTCAATGTATTTCAGGTATTTTTCTAAGTTCATAGATATAACTCTAGACCCAGATTCTGAGTCAGCTTTAATTGTACATGTCAATGCGGTGCTAAACTGAAGCCAGTGCTGACAACTGTGCTGCACTGTTTGCTCAAAGGGCTGTTTGCTTATGTCTGGGCCAACATGAGAGAGAGAGAGAGGAGAGGGAGACAAGGTACGTGCTGCGAGCCATGCTTCATGATCAGAGCAGAGGATTGGGGTGGGAGGTGAGGGATGTGTGGGGAGTGCGGGGGCAGGGGTGTCCAGTCTCAGTGACTCCTGGTTTGGAATAGGACACAGTTATTGAATTTAGGATGACATGGAGGAGGGGAGATGTAAAGTTGGGATGAACCCAATTGCACATTCCTCGTGCCATGAGCTGGGGGAACTGCAGGAGACGCTGCACCGTACTTTATAGGAGACAGCCAAAGAGCACAGCTGTTAGCGTATGTGTGTGTGTGTGTGTGTGTGTGTGTGTGTGTGTGTGTGTGTGTGTGTGTGTGTGTGTGTGTGTGTGTGTGTGTGTGTGTGTTTCACTTTCTATCTAGGTTTTTGGCTTGGACCCAGCTAGGTCTACTCCTCTGGCGCGCCACAAGACAGGAAACTGACATAAAAGAACAGGGAAACTCTCCGTGAGCGACACAGGAGCCGAGGCAGGAGCCAAGACAGTGGTCACTGACAAAGTCAGAAGTTATTGTTTCAGGTTACAGGCATATACTGTGACAAGAACTGTATGTTATTGGAGTTATTGTGATTCCATTGTAACGGCCACAAGCTTGGAAAGAGTCCCGGGACAGGGATTTCATCAGTGAAACCAATGCCTTGACCTAATGCTGTCATTTAACCTCCAGTGGAACTCCATGCTACTGTGATCACTTACAGATATTCATTTGTACTGAATGCTCCTCCTGCAAATAAAAGGGGGATACCTGTAAAGGGAGCATTTGACCTACTAACTAGAATTGGGATATAAGGATAAGCTTGTGTGAACACCTGTGCTTCTAGCAATCTAGAAACCATCAGCTAATCTACTGAGCCTCCTCTAGATGCAAAGACCAGTTTTATTGTTCCAGTATAGCCAGAGTGGACAATTAATATGTACTTCAAGGTATCCAGTCCAGAAGGCTGCTCATGAATGCAGACACACTTTTTAAAAAGCTAATTAAAAGCTCTTATGCTGAATGTATACAATCCAGTATCAAGAAAGCTGCAATCCTTAATCCGAGGAAGAGATTGGCAACTATCATTTCAGATGTGATGCAACATCACGAGTGACCTAAACTGCATTCCTTACTCTGTAGCTAACTCTGTGTTTTAGCTCCTCAGATTTTCCCTATTATCTTTTGTATAATTCTTTGAAAGCATAACCACTTATTTTCCTTACATTTAGTCCTCTTCCTGTTGCCCATCTGCCCTCTTTGGTATTTCTTCTGACCTAACTGCCCCTAGTCACACTCCCTCTTATCTATTGGCCACTCATCACTTGTCATTTCCACTTAATGCCCTTTTCCCTCCTCCCTGCCATTTCACTGACTTGCTGGCCCTCTATGGCCTGAGATTTAGGTTTAACATTCCACCTCAGCCTCTTTCTTCCATTTACATTCTTCACTGTGCTGCTGTTCAATGAGCACACGTTTAACTTTGACTCTTAGTTTTTCTGGTAAAGGCAGCAGTCCCCAACCTTTTTTGCGCCACAGACCGATTTAATGTCAGACAATATTTTCACGGACCGGCCTTTAAGGTGTCGCGGATAAATACAACAAAATAAAATAATACGACCGAGACAGAAACTGTAGTATTTTGTAAATATAGTCATAAACGTAAATTCACTGTGTTATTGTGTAACTTTATTAGCAGCGTCCTCCTGAAATATGCCAACAACATTGAGAGTAACATCCTCCTCTCTGCCCCTTAATAATGCTCTCTGGTCGCTATGGTAATGCGAAAATATTTCTTTCAAAATAAGACACAACTACAACACGGGAAAAGACCCAGGGAAACTGAGTTAATAATAAAAACCCTGAAAACCATCATTTTTACACCCGAGCCTCAACTCTCGTGGCCCGGTCCCAGTCCGTGGAGCAGAGGTTGGGGACCGCTGGGTTAGACCACACATTTTGACTTACAACACCATAAGCCTAAAACCATCCAACTTTAATTGAAAACCTCATGGCTCTCGGATACAATAGTTTAAAGACGCCAATATTTTCCAAAACAAAGCACTCCCTTAATTTTGCTTACCACCTATCCAGGCCAGTGAACAACGCTGTAGCCCTCATTTTTTATTAGGTCTTCAAACAGATTCAGTCAATACAGCTCATAAAGCACTTTGTGAGACTGGCAGAACATATCTGAGTGTATATTAAGCTATAGCCCAGATTTTGTGATATCAGATAGCATAATGTCATCTGAGCTCCAACTGAACACAGGAAACTCTTCTCATTCTACACAGGACCGTCCACTGGATATGTGCAAATCTCATGATCATCAGGCAACATATACAATACAATAACAAGCAGACAGTCTAGAAGCTGTCCATCTAAATAAAGGATAACAGCCAGTACGGTACAACCAGAAAGTACATCTTCAACGTCAGTGAGGGGAGTTTTGGAATATACATGCATTTGCTAACTAACTTATTCTGCAGCCATTAACAAACACCAGAATAAACACCCCGAGGCTGCTTTTATTGTTGCTGGCGACTTCAACCACACCAACTTAAAGACAGTCCTCCCCAGATTCCACCAACATGTCTCCTGCCACACCAGAGGAGACAAGACTTTAGACCATGTGTATTCCAACCTGGCTGGAGCCTACAAAGCAACACCCCTCCCCCACATTGGACAATCGGACCATCTCTCCCTGTTCCTCACACCTCGGTATTCACCACTCATCCAACGTGTGAAACCTGCTGTGAGGACAATTAAAGTGTGGCCAGAGGGGACAGACGCAGTGCTCCAGGACAGATTTAAAAACACAGACTGGAATATGTTCACCCACACAGACCTGGACCAGTACGCCTCATCTGTACTGGATTACATCTCCAAAACCACAGACAGTGTCACCACCCAGAAACGGATCACCATGTACCCCAACCAGAAGCCTTGGATGAACCGGGATGTTCGTCTCCTCCTGAAGGCCCGCAACACCGCCTTTAGGTCAGGAGATGCACACGCCTACAGCACAGCCAGGGCTAATCTAAAGAAGGGCATCAAAAAAGCCAAACACCATTACAAAAAGAAGGTAGAAGAACACTTCTCCATCTCCAACCCCTGACGCATGTGGCAAGGACTCCAGACCATAACAGACTACAGGACCACCAAACCCTCCCCCGCATCCTCTGATGTCTCCTTCCTCAACGAGCTCAACAACTTTTATGCTCGTTTTGAGCGAGGGAACCCCACAACCACAACCAAAGCAGACGTGACGCCAGACCACCAACCTCTGACTCTCTCCCCCACCGATGTAGGAGCGGTGCTGAGCAGGATCAATGTCCACAAGGCTGCAGGTCCCGATGGAATCCCCGGGCGTGTTCTCAGAGCGTGTTCTGGGGAGCTTGCAGGAGTGCTCACAGACATATTCAACCTGTCCTTGGCCCACGCTGTGGTACCGGCCTGCTTCAAATCCACCTCCATCGTCCCGATACCCAAAAACTCCAACCCATCTTGCCTCAATGATTACCGCCCAGTAGCACTCACCCCCATCATCACTAAGTGCTTAAGCAGCTGGTCCTAGCACACTTCAAATCCTGTCTCCCCCCCACCCTGGACCCCCACCAATTCGCATACCACCAGAACAGGAGCACAGAGGATGCAGTCTCCATCGCACTGCACTCTGTCCTCTCACACCTGGACAACAACAACACCTACGCCAGAATGCTGTTTATAGACTTCAGTTCAGCATCAATACAATCCACCCCTCACAACTCATCAGGAAACTGACAGACCTGGGCATCAGTTCCCTCATCTGCAAATGGTTACTGGACTTCCTGACCAACCGCCCCCAACATGTCCGGCTGGATAACCGCTGCTCATCTACCATCACAATGAACACCGGTGTACCACAAGGCTGTGTGATGAGCCCTTTCCTCTACTCCCTCTTCACCCACGACTGCAGACCTGCTGATGGTTCCAACACCATCATTAAGTTTGCAGATGACACCACGGTGATTGGCCTCATCAGTGACAACGATGAGGCCGCCTACAGGGAGGAGGTGGATCGTCTGGCTGAGTGGTGCAACAGAAACAACCTGCTGCTTAACACCGAGAAGACCAAGGAGCTCATCGTGGACTACAGGAGGAATGCTGACCCACATCCACCCATCCACATTAAGGGGACGGCTGTGGAGCGTGTGAGCAGCTTCAAGTTCCTGGGAGTCCACATCTCCAAGGATCTCACCTGGACGACCAACTGCTCCAAGCTGGTCAAGAAGGCTCACCAGCGCCTCTTCTTCTTGAGGACTCTGAGGAAGAACCACCTGTCCTCAGACATCCTGGTGAACTTCTATCGTTGCACCATCGAGAGCATCCTGACCAACTGTATTACAGTCTCTTACGGGAACTGCTCTGCCTCGGACCGGAAGGCGTTGCAGAGGGTCGTGAAAACTGCCCAGCGCATCGCCGGAGCACCACTTCCTGCCATAAAAGACATCTACAGGAAGCGGTGTCTGAAAAGGGCTGGGAAAATCATCAAAGACCCCAGTCACCCATCACATGGACTCTTCACCCTCCTGCCCTCTGGGAGGCGCTACAGGAGCCTCCGGACTAAGACCACCAGGTACCGGAACAGCTTCTTCCCCACAGCTGTCAGACTCCTGAACTCTGCCTCCTGACATCTGACCCACGTTAACACATGGACTGAACATACACACACCCCAATGGACAACTGTACCCTCAAACACACAATAATAACATGGACTGAACCACCACTCACAACCACCAGCACTTTATATAGCCTCTGTAGGAATTATCCACATATCTCACTTATCTTAACTGCACTACTGTATAGCTCTGTGTAAATAATCATTCTGTACATTCGATAATCTTTAATCCTACAACTGTTTACAACTTGCATAGTTCCCATTTCTGTATAACTGTATATCTCAGATTTCTGTAAAGTTATTTATCTCATATTCTGTATAGTTTTTCATATTTATATCCTGTTCATGTCACGGTTCTGGGTCCGTTGGACCCAGTATTTTGAGTTTATTGTGTTTTGATTTAAGTTTGCATCAGGGATTGTGTTCTTGTTCTCTTGTCGTGTTATGGTAATGTTTATGTCTATTATTAGAGTTCCATGTTTCTGTTTATGTGGGTTTAGTTTCATATGTCATTTCAAGTCTGTCTCTGTCTAGTCTGTGTCTTAGTAAAGTGTGTTTTGTTTCCTGTTTTATTGTGAAGGTCTGCGTCTCATGTGAGTGTGTTCAGTTTTACCTTTGTCTCGTCTTGTTGATTATTCCCAGCTGTGTCCACCACCTGTGTGTAATTCCCCTGTGGTTCTCTGTATATTTAAGTCATGTCTTCCGTCATTGTTGTTGCTGGTCCGTCTGTGTTTCCACCCTGCCTCATCTGTGTGTTTCCCTGCAGTCAACCATCATCTGTTTCCGCCCGCTCTCATTCAGGTTTGTGCTTTGTTTCCCAGTATAGTTTAGTTCTCCGTGTTGCCGTTTGCCTCTCCTTTTGTGTTCAATAAATCACCTTTTACACCTTCACGACTGCCTGCGTGTGGATCCTCCTTTTCCTCCTCCGCACGGCTCCTCTCACTCGCCGTGACAGTTCATATCCTGTACATAGCTTGTACTCACTACAGCCTGTACATACTTATAGTTATAGAATATTCACAACATACTTCATACTGTGTACATTATAACATACCATAATAGACCCATTTCTGTAATATACTCACATATCTATATTATTGCTAATATATATTGTAATATATCTATATCACTAAAGCACTTCTGGATGGATGCAAACTGCATTTCGTTGCCCTGTGCATGTGCAATGACAATAAAGTTGAATTCTATTCTATTATTTACTACATTTATTTAAATCCAGTAACCTACAGCAGAGGTTTCTAACTTTTGTCATCCAAGTTCCCACACAGATGGACTTGAGTGGCCTTTTATCCTTAAAAAAACCCATTATTTGATCTAATTTAAAATGCATTTTAAAACTCTTTTTAAACATGATCTTAGCAGTAAATCTACAGATTAAGCCAATGAATAGCTATCTGTTACTTTCAGCTTTTTTTCCTACCTATTCATTTCCAAACCCCTTTTAGTCTGCCTCTCAGTACTAGTGTACTTCTGTGCCTGGTTGGGAATCGCTTCCCTCCACACAAAAAGATGCCTATCATTCTGGACATCACGCTGCTTTTGGACATTCAGGTCACTGTCTGGTTCATGTCGTCTCATCATACAAACAAAGACTGAAATCTGCTTAACCTGTGTATAAAACACTGATAAGATGGACCAACAAGGCAAAGAAGGAACTTCAAGTTTGCTTTGACTACACAGACTAGGTCGTCTTTGATCCTGCAGCCACTGACCCCTATGAGGTGACTGACACCGTGACCTTACATATCAGCTTTCGTGAGGATGTGTGCATTCTCACTACAATGAGACGTGTCTACCACAGTGACAAGCTATGGTCTCCTGACCTGAAGGTCATCCATGAGGTCAGGGAAGAGGCCCACAGAAGACAATGCAATCTGAGCAGCTACGCAAAGCTCCTGTGCCAAGCCATAAAACTGGAAAACAGCTAGACTGAAGCATTTTTGACAACTGGTCAAAACTGTCCTTTTCTAACATTTAAATTAGTCACTGACCTCAGAGCGTTTTACGACAGGTTTGATATGTCCATCCAAAGATAAAGATGCAGCAAACATTAAGCTGTAACACACTTTCAAACATCTGGAGTCTCCAACAGACTCAATTAGCACAGCTGCCCTCCACATCTGCTTCCTCTTTACAGTATTTTTACCCCATACAAGACTCTGTACAGCTTCTGAAGTTGACCAGTGACAGCGTGTCTTTCAACAAGGCAGCGTATAGTAAGATAACATCAAAAGACAAATGAGAGACTAGTTAGAGAAATAATAAGAAAGATGCCAGAGAGAGTTCAGACTGTGATGATGAAAATAGTCATGGCAGTTATTGACTTTCAAGCTCGTTGGTCTCTGTTTTATATGGTGTTTACACGTGTTTGCCAAAGTTTCAATAAATCGCTGCACCTATTTCCCATTTTCCTAGCTAAACATAAAAAGAGGGGTTGCTCAACACTTTTGCACAGTGCTGTAGACCAGGGGTGTCCAACTCCAGGCCGCGAGGGCCAGTGTCCTGCAGGTTTTAGATATCACCCTGGGTCAACACACCTGAATCAAAGGATTACTTCATTACCAGGCCTCTGGAGAACTTCAAGACATGTTGAGGAGGTAATTTAGCCAATTAAATCAGCTGTGTCGGATCATGGACACATCTAAAACCTGCAGGACACCAGCCCGCGAGGCCTGGAGTTCGACACCTGTGCTGTAGACCATCTGGAGATTTAGTAGACTTAATTTGAGGAAGTTAAAGTTAACTTTAAAAATCAACTATTAACAGTTACAAACATAAAAAAAATCTACAATACTGCACTAAAGAGCCTCATTTCAGGTATTTCATTCACAAAATTATTCCTTTACAAAAGAATAACATTGCTCTGAGATCTGTGACACAAGTTAAGTTATTCTGCATGAGAGAAAGGAGAAAACATCCCTGGTCCACAACCTCCCTTTGTCAATTTTATTACATTAATATAATAGATTATATTCAGGGATAGAACCAGGTGTAGTGTTGCAGTGATAAGATCACACAGCTCACTGTGGTTTCCCATTTGGTCCTTAATGTTTCCTTTTACAGGACTAGATTAGTGTTTCCACTGCATATGGCATGTAATGAATCACTAATCACGCCTTTAAAAGTTTGTTGATTTTACCCCAAAATATGGATTTAATTGTTCCCATCCCACCCCCACATGCTGTACTTGTATTGTGCTTTATTAAATAGCTCAGGGTAAAGACCTGTTATAATCAGTGTCTCCAGCTCATCTCAGCAGGGCACTGAACATGCCAACTGACATTGTGAATACCATTATGGCAGGGTTGTCCAACTCCAGGATTCGCGGGCTGGTGTCCTGCAGGTTTTAGATGTGTCCTTGATCCATCACAGCAGATATAACGGCTAAATTGCCTCCTTAACATGTCTTGAAGTTCTCCAGAGGCCTGGTAATGAAGTAATCCTTTGATTCAGGCATGTTGACCCAGGGTGATATCTAAAACCTGCAGGACACTGCCCCTCGAGGCCTGGAGTTGGACACCCCTGTATTATGGTATTTTGTGAGAAAAGAAGCAAGAAGTGCTTGCCTCTGCTCCTCACATAGATAAGATTTGTTAATTTGTCTATTTTCAGGGGAAAAAATAGATTATTGATGTTATAGAAAACACAGCTCCAAAAAGACCGCTCTGGGTATACATTTTTACAATTAAATGAATTGATCCATAGGAAAACCACTTCATTATCAGTGTTATTCATTGTTCAGCTCCTCAAGTTTGTCTCAAGAGTACCTGTACCTACCTAATTGTGCAGCTAAAAAAGGGGTTTTCAGCGACTGACAGAGATGTGAACAGGGCCAACTGTCTTGTCAGCCTCGTCCTTCGTTTCTGTCAAAAACATGTACAATTCTTGGAGACATGAACTTATTTACATTAATCTGAAGGTTAAAAATGTCAGCTTAATGTCTAAATAGGCACAATGGCAACTATTGTAAGCAATCCTAATAGATTAATGAATGTTTGGATATTTCTTGTGATGGCCCTTAAAGCAATAACACAAACTGAATGTTTCAGAAAGCAAACCGGCCTCATACATTACATCACCTGATGTACAGTCTAATGTCATACTCACCACATCTTTCTCCATCACTGTTGTCTGAATGAAGCTGTGAAAGAAATTAAGGTAAAGGGACCTGTCTAAATGCTGTCACTTTAACAAATTCCTGAACACACCAGTAGTACAGATACTATATTGCATTTAGAACAACTGGTAAAAATAACCTCAATGATTGTGTATATTGTGTTTGTAAAGGGATGTCCAACCTGTCTCCAGCTGAGTCGTGTGTCACCAGCAGACAGGTTAGAGCAGCATTCACACAGGTCACTGTCTCCCTCTGTCGTACGCTGGCTGAACAAAAGACACATGCTGACCTTTAGATGGGAAACTACACCTTTAACAGTACATCTCTCATCAGTGGATGTGACCTGAGATGAAACTGACAAGTATGAAGATATGAAACTGCAATGTTTAAAATTTTAGAAGCCTAAACTGAAGGTGGGCCTGTGAAAGAAGCAGGTTTTTTTCAAGCTTGCTATGTAAGCTTTGTTTCAAAGTGGCCATAAGATGGCAGCTGATGAACATCTTTAAACAGAAACATTAATTAAGCACACTAGTCCAATATTTAATTCAACAATATTACAGTTCTTCCCTAACGTTTTCTACACAGGCAGTAATTTAACCTTTTTTGTAATTTAACCTCTGTACACCACCTCAGTGGATTTTGAATCAAACACTAAAGATGTGACTGAAGTGCAGACTTCAGACTGACTGACGGGTACAGTTTCAAGACCACTGATGATGCGTTCTATACTTCAGGATTTTTATTCACATATTAAATAGAAACCTTATATTTAAATCTATGTTAGTTTGTACTGTTAATGTTCAGCCTCTGATGCGGGTTTGTGTATAAAAATCCCTAGAAATATACACCTTTATAAAACCCTTTGAAGTGCACAAAGTCTGCACTTCAGTCAAATATTGACTGACTAAATCCACCATGGTGTCGTACAGACACAAAAAAAATACAAAAACTGCCAATTGTCCAACAAATTATAGAACGAGATGAGTTAAAGTCATTTATGGTAGAATGTAGATGGAAAGTCTGGCAGTAAACTGTCCATAAGACATGTGTAATGCAGGAGGACTGTATCAGACTTGGACATGATGTGTTTTGTGTTCTATTCACAAATGACTACAACTGTATTGACTTTTTTCTTATAGTCAAAAGAAAATACTCAGCCCTGATTTGTGATAAATCTGTAGCCTTGCAAGGAGAGAGGGTCAGGCTTCAATGTAGCTACGCAAGAGTCGACATATACAGTGACAGGAGGGTGCATCAGGGCCTCCACTCTGGCTTCTAAAAGCACTGCTTCCCCCTGCTGATACACTGTGGAACTACACTGAGAGGTGCACACATCTGTGGAACAAGTTTTCTTTCCAGTGCCTGCTTCATTTAGACTCCACATACAAACAATATCGCCAAACTAGAGAATGAATAAGACTTCAGTTTAACCTGCCAAGATATGAAGGGAGAACTGCTGCAGTCCAAAGACACTGACCGTGGATGTCATTGGTTCCCAGGTTAGGCTTAGTGGTTCTCGACTTACTTTTTGCTTCCTGTATTCACACAAAAATTACACACAGGTTATGCCAGTGTTTGTCATCATATAAACACACAGGCGTTGAACTCAGTTTAATCTGGACAAGTTTCTTGTTACTGTTAACCGTTTGAACCCTTCAGACACCGCTTCCTTTGGTCTGCAGGAGCTTTCCTGGGACAAGTTTTCTCCAAGTTGAAAACACTGGGGACTGAACGTCTGTCCTGGGAAAACTGATGCTTCTCGGCTATTCTCACTTTGTTTTCGCCGCATCGCATTTGAAGTGCTTTAAAGAGTTTCTACATTATTTTTGGGGCAAAACGCAGATATACCAAAACTACGAAAATGTAGGCGACACCGGTGTGTTTTCCCTGGGTAGCCATTGCCAAAGAGAAAACCCAAGGCCTGAGAAATAAACGTGGTTGTACACAGGTGTACTGCGCCGTGCTCTCGCGCGCTGGACCGTGGATTCTACTTTCAAAGACTGTGGGGGGAAATACAAACATTTTTATTCACGCTATACTTAATAAAAAACAGGTGCTACATTAAGCAATTTTGTTTTGGTGACCTTTTTTTTCTTGTCAACACACTGCATCCTAATTCTATTTTATCAGTACACATATGTGGAAATATTCATTTCAAGATAACGATATTTTCGCACACTCGAATATTTGTTTGTTTAGTAGTAGTAGCAGTCGTAGCCTACAGTAATTTCACTTTCAAACGACTGAAACCGGTGACTTTTTGTGTTTAGAAACAAAATGAAACGAAAAGACCGAAAGGCTCTTGAGGGCATAACTGTGAGTGGAACCAATGTCAAGACGGAACTCAGTTACTCCTCTTAGTGTTCCGTAGGGATAGTTATTGTAGCTGTACTTAGTAAGCGTCGGATGTTTTGAAACTGCTGACGAGTGTTTGGATGTATGTGTTTGTAAAAAATAAAAAAGGACAGAAAAGAGGAAAAACATGGATAAAAAGTCCGTGCCAGCGCCGTCAGAGGAAGAGATTGACTGGGGAGGAAGTGGAGCAGGAGGGAGCAAAAATTTACAAAAGGACAAAACTTTATTGAAGAATGTGCACACTGGTCTTCCTAATCCACCTTCGGGTGCTATAAAATGTTCTCTAATAAAAGGAGACTATCTCTACTTCCACTATGGATGCGATGGACAGGATGACAGAGGCTGGGGATGTGGCTACAGGACCGTTCAAACGCTGTCTTCGTGGATTTGTCATAACTGCTCTCCGCCTAAGAACCACTGCAGGCCGGTACCAAGCCTCCCCGAAATCCAGCAAGCGTTGGTAACAATGGGGGACAAAACCGACTCCTTTTCAGGCTCCAGGGAGTGGATAGGAACATTTGAATGCTCTCTAGTCCTCGATCATTTCTACGATGTTCCCTGCAAAGTGGTGCATGTCAGAGGCGGAGGGGCCGAGCTGGAGCATGTCGCAGTGGCTGAGCTCCATCAGCACTTTGAGAAGCATAACTCTCCAGTGATGATGGGAGGAGACAGAGACAACTCCTCAAAGGGGGTATTGGGGGTGTGGACCGGGGATAAGGGGAGCTATTTGCTGGTTCTCGACCCGCATTACTATGGATGTGACCTGGACAGGACAGAGCTGCAGAGGAGAGGGTGGGTGGCATGGAAAAGAGTATCATCTCTGGATCAGTCTTCATTTTATAATCTGTGTCTGCCACAGACTGCAAGACTGCTAAATGTGTTTTAGACATTCAGTATGGTTGTTTCAAAATGAGCTGCAGTGCCATCCTGTGGTTAAACTCATTAAAGCTCTTGAAGAGCAGCAGTACCAATCGTATATGTTGGTTTTTGTTTTGTTTTTTTTATTAGAAATTTGAGGATCAGTTAATTTCTTGGTCAAAACAGTGTGTTTGGCTTCTCAAATGTCTTCATTTTGTGTTTTTGTGAAAAATATTTTTCAGTATTCTACAGGCCTGCATAGACCCTTGACAGCTGCTCATTTTTATTTCACATTTTGTGCACAAGATCATTTACTACAAATGCATGCGTCTCCTGATCATGCTGGATACACAAAGCCATCATAAACTGAGGAACATCTTGTGATCACCTACACATGATATGTGCTGGACAATGCTTCAATATGCACTGAGAAAGAGATCTGTACGCATGTAAACATATTAAATGAGACAAGCTTCATTTAGGCTCACTCAATTCTCCGTTTTATTCCTTCCATCATATAATTTAATTTGACATGACATCTGGGTTCCATTTATTTCTCGAGCTACATTTCTGCCAAGAGATCAAAAGATCACCTTTTATATCATTTATCTGATACACAATCTTTATAGAAAATCTGGAAGTTCTTGTCCACATCCATCCTCCCCTTGAGGAATTTCTCTAGGTTTTTGAGAGGAACCTCCACCATTTGGTTGTTGACACGATCATTTAGCCCATATGCACCAAAGACAGGGAACTTATAGCGCACAAAGTACGGCGCATTTTGGTCGAACTCGGTGCAGCAGTAGGCCGACCACATGTACTCGGGCACAGCTACCCGGTCCTGGTTGTTGCGACGGATCGTGTGTCCAGAAGTGGTGACCCCGGTGATCACAAAGGCTTTGCCGCGGCAGTAGTTGTTGAGGCGCTTTCGGACGATGTCTCGGTGTTCCGCCCAAGGACCCATGTTGAACTCCCTGATCTGAGGCACCACGTTCGTCAAGGTGTAGGTGGACGCCTTGTCTAGAGGGTCAGCCTGATGCTCATCGGGATTTAGTTGGCCGCGTTCATACTGAACCACATCGGCGTAGTCCTCCAGGACTGCCTGGGAGTCCTCAAAGTTCATGTGCATGTTTGCAGACTGGGGGAAGGGCTCCATGTTACTGCTGCTCTTTTCTGAGGCCAACTATGGAGAGAGAGAGAGAAAATAAAAAGCAAAGTAGTTTTACTCACAGTTTGCACACTCATTTTTTTCTGGGAATGGTGCAAAGACTCATGGGAATAGAGATGATATGATGGTATTGTTTGCTTGTGCGACTGTTTAAATAGACCAGTTGTCCAATAACTCAGTGGAAATGTGAATAAGCTCATATCTTGTCACACTTATACAAATATAGTAGACAAAACTCATGGTATGTGGGCAAAGAGTTGAAGTTATACTTTTAAAAAGATAATCTGTTTATGAAGATTAACCCCAACCTGACACACCAGATGGCTGCCTCTCCCTTAGCCTGTTTCTGTCGGAGGTTTCTTCCTGCTAAAAGGGAGTTTTTTTTCTTCCCACTGTCTCCAAGTGCTTGCTCTTCGTCTGATTGTTGGTCTTTACCTTACAGTATAAAGCAGCTTAAGGCAACTGTTATTTTGATTTGGCTCTATATAAATAAAACTGAATTAAAATAGGAAGACAAAAACAGTATAACAGCATCCAAAGGGTTGAGAGTCAGCTACTAAAGCTTACAATAAGCACAGCCATGAACTGTAAACTCTGTTGTAGTTTACACAAAGCACCGTTAAAAGTTGACAAATCTAGCTGCCAGTGCTTTTCTGCAATTAAACAGCCACTTCTTACAGAAAAGAAACGAACTTTTGTCATTTTTAGAGAAAAATGCCAAATTTGCATAAATGGTAATGGAAACACTATCTCAGTGAAATAGCACACAGAGCTAATAAAGCAGCTTATCTCAGCTTTACATTGTTTCTATTACAGTAGCATAGTTGCTGCAGTTCTTTAGCTGCTTGTTAAGAAACATCAGGTGATATTGCCTTTACACTTCCAAAAATGTCAAGAAATCTCCAATGACTGCATGTGAATAGATACAGAGTACTGTGAATATATGGTATATATAGTGTGAATAGTATTATGTCAGATATATAGCACACTGTATGGGCAAACATGCAAAATTGAGAATGAAACCAGGCTTCTGTTTTATTTGTTTCATCCTTGACTGAGCTCGCAAGCACTCTCACCTGAGGCTCGAACATCCAAGGGAAATCCACCTTCTTCTCCCCGTCTGACTTCTTGAATGTATAGGCTGAGTAGATGGGGACGTGTTTGTGTGAGTCGTACAGGGTGACATAGCGGGGTTTGTCCTCATACCGCTGGCAGATCTTCTTAAAGGAGTTGCTGAGGTATCCTCGTGGTGGTGTTCCCATAAAGAGAGAGTCCTTGCAGCGCTCCGCATGGTTGAAGTCTCCCACAACTCCTGCCTGGGACACTTCAAGCAATCCACACATTAGGAAGATCATGGCAGCTGCCGTTGCTAAGGCACAATTTGTAAATGTAGGTATCATCACTGCAGCTTTTTTTTCTCAGCAGCTCTCTTTTGTGTCTTTTTAGATGTGTCTTCTCTTGCTAATGTGTCTCTAATTCACCTGTGACACACCACTGCAATCTACTACTGCCTAACAAGTACAGCCTCTGTCCCAGCTCTATCACACCCCACATTTCCCTTCATGCCTCACCTGCACTTCAAGCGAGCAATTCTCTCATTGTAAAGGCTTTTCCATATATTCAAATTCCCACGAGTGTCGTAGCAGTAGTTATCAGTCACTGAGAGCATTTTATTACTGTAAAGTGCAGAGGACAAATGGCACTCACTTCAGACCTTCAATTCAAAAATAGCCTTTCTTCCATCGTCGGCCTTGTTGCAGTGAATGAAGCTGAAGTTTAATGAAAGAGTAGAAATGGGAAACTCATGTTTTAAAGCCAGTTTTTGTTTAAAGTGTAGAAGGAGTCTTGCATTGGAGAATTTCCACATATCAAGTTTAGATTTTTCATTTCAGCAGCAAATTAAAAAGCTCTATCCCATCATGAGCTGGTGCTGTAACTTAATATGCATATGACGTCTGATGACAGGTTTCAAATTGCCCAGAATATGTCAAAAACAAAAGTTCAGAGACAGTTTCATTCAGTGGTTTATTCCTGTGAAATATATGAGAAAGTTACATTTTGTTACATTGCAAGAGTGTTTAAAGTACAGTATGGCCCCTCCCCCACACCTTTCCAACACGTGAACAACCTACTAATGTAAATCCTCCCCTCCCCCCCCTCCTTGATAGCTGGCTATGCCTCTGCCTTCAAAGTAAAGGTTATGCAGAACAACAAAAAGTACACGTGATATCCAGTGTCAGCAGATTTTATGACCCGCTTGGAAGCTTTTGTTTTACCTGATGTAACGTGTCATATAAATTACCATGCACAGTAGAAAAAGCACAGGTGTAGATAACAAAAGAAATTCTGGTTGCAAATTTCATGGATACTGTTAGCGATAGCTCACTGTCACACTGTTATAATTTAGCTGGATGTTTTGTTGGCACATGATGGCACCTCATTTTACTTACAAACACCACAAAGATCAGTGACAAATTAAAGGAAAAATTAGTAACCTGTATATCTCTTTTATGGTTTGGATTCATCTGTCCTCTTTGAAGGGGCACTGCAAGTTAAAAGAAACTTTTCTATGATTGCAACATTTTATTCTGATGGGTGTGGTCTCCTCTATGATGACAGTGCCCCAATCCAGAGGGCATGAGGATTACTGAATGGTTTGATGGGTATCAATTTAAAGCAGTTCATAGATTATGGCCTCTGTAATAACAGGATTAAAACCCAATTGAATAATCACAGGACAAAAAATCATAAAAACACCAAATAATAAAGGGAATAAAAAAGATACAGGAACGTCTGTTGAGAGATTGATGTTCCAGAGACCAATGAGAAGGTACACTGGCACTCTTCTGGTAGGACTACTTTTTTTTGTCTTTCTTTAATTTGTCAAATGTTGAAATATCTCTAAATATTTTCCCTATGCAGTTTTCTCAGGTGCTTGTATGGAACAGTCGCCCACAAAGATCTGAAAGTTCTGGCTTACAAATTCTGTCTTCTTGAGAAACTCCTCCAGTTTCTGGACGGAGACTTCCACCATGTCATTGTTCTCATCCTCGTTGAGGCCATAGTAAGCAAAAGATGGGAATTTATAACGGTTCATAAAAGGTGTGTTGTGGTCATAGTCAACACAGCAATATGCTGACCACAGGTAGGTGGGAACTGCAATGCGGTTCATGTTTTCCCGGCGGATCATCTTGCCAGAGGTGGTGACCCCGGTGACAATGTGCGCCGTTCCACGACAGTAGTTGTTAAGCCTTTTGCGGATCATGTGTTCCTGTTTGTCCCAGATTAGGTTGTTGACTTCAGGCACCACGGGTACCACATTGGTGAGGGTGTAGGTAGCTGCTTTGTCGTCAGGTTCATTCTGATGCTCGTCCGGGTTGAGCGTGCCGCGCTCGTAAAGGATGGCATTTGTGTAATCGTCAAGAACAGCTTGGGCATCTTCAAAGTTCATGTGCACGTAACTCCGTGGAAAGGGCTGCATCTCGTCTGTTTCAGAGGATGTGGACAGCTGTGCAGAGAGACAGACCCACAGCAAATGAGGGCACGAGCATGACTGAATGCGATTACATGACTACGCAACAAATTCTTACGCACATTTCAAAGCAGTGAACTTTCTAGTTTTCTTTACCTGAGGTTCGTACATCCAAGGGACATCCATACATTTCTCCCCTTCTGAGCGTTTAAATATGTAGGCAGAGTAGATCGGTATATGGTCCACAGTGTTGTACAGAGTCACGTAGCGTGGCTTTTTGTTGTAGTACTGACAAATGAACTGGACGGAGTGGTGTTCCAGTCCTCTCGGTGGCGTTCCCATGTAGAGGAATTCTTTGCACTCTGGAGAAAGCTCTTTTTCCACTTTGCCTATCACTGCTAACATTATGCTGAAAAGTAGAAAAGCTGTCTGTGCCCAAGCTGCCATAGCTAGGAGGGATCCTGAAGCCACTCTGGTAACAAGTTAAAGCTGTTAAATAGTATGTTAGGTATATTTTTGAGCTCTGCTACAAATGACTGCGTGCGTCTTTATGCTCAGTAAAACAGCTCATACACATTTCCCACTCTGCTCTCTGTAATCTGGCCTCAGTATGCAAAGTAATGCCATCTTTATACCTTATCATATCCACCCACAGCTGGCGAAACAGGGACTATGGCCAATGGTGCCTCACACTGGTTAGAGTAATGTTATTTCTTTGAACACATCCTCCCAGATGGTCAAGCATTTATCAAAAACACAAAGCTATACTTGCAATTTTAAAGTGCCTTGGGTTTTTAAAGACCGTTGTGCGTCATTATGAACTTTATATTTGCTACCAATGAAGTGTATACTCTACTCTACTACTACTGATATCACTGACAAATGCAGAAAAAATACAAGTTAAGTATATCAGGGTTACATTAACGTACATTTTTGTGTGTGTACACTCATGTTGTTAAAAACCCACCATCTGCCTGTTCTGCACAGCCTCATTTTTAACAGGCACGGTCACATGTATACAGTGAGTGTATCCTTACAGCCATCCTTTTTTTCAAAGTAGTAACTATTAATCGCTGCATGTGATGCCTTTAAGGTACATGTGTAAGGTTTGGGTTTTTTTCTTTTTACAGAAACATGAGTTACACTCTCGCCTAAGGATGTAAATGCTGCAAGTACAGAATGCAGACTACTAAAATGACTACAATTGCTATGATATCAAGACTGTTATGACTGTTGGTAGCTGTAGAATTCCCACAGAGCTGCATAAACTTGCTAACAGCTATCTCAGCCCCACAGTTATTAATTCTAACTGCCTCAAAAATAATAACTTGCAGCACAACAACAGGGTAGTAACATGAAAGAACTTTTATTTGCAAAATTAAGAGATTACTAAAATAAAATACAGAATAAAATACATTATAAATAAAATACAGAATGATTGTGCCACAAAAGAGGCATATCCTGAGATATCATTAAAACCAGCTTATTTGTGTCCTCTGTAATGGACATTTGTTTTTGGTCTATAGCTTTTCACTCATTTGAGCTTGTCCTGATGTACTAAATAGAGGAAATCCTGGGCTTTCCATTGATATCTCATGTGTTTGGGTGGCCCCTTTTAGCTCCAAAGAGGAAGGAAATCACAAAAAAGTTCAAAGTTCTTCTCAGGAAGATATAACAAAATCAAATACGTGATTGTGACCAAATGCATATTTTCAACACTTTCCAGACATAGAAGCACTCATTTTTTCCAGCAGCAATATGTGACATGCTGTTTTCTATCTGCTGGTCATCCTGTGAAATGCAAAATAATGAAACATTTTTGGATAAAGACAGAATATAAGTTAAAGATACTCGTGGTTGCTCAGTTCTTATATATGGCTATAATTTTCTTTCCATGGAGGAATTTCTGAAAATTGTATTTTACTATATAAATAAGTGCACATTTGAGCTTTATTTCTTCAGCATTACCATATACAGCACAGGTCAGTAACAGTCAAATTCTTCTCCGTCACCTAGATCAAAAATGAGGTAGAATATTTAAGCACAATGTTTTAAATTTGGTTTGAACATCTGGACTCTGAAATTGAGCACTTTAGAGTTCATAATACAAATAGAGTCGAGGAGAACAATAGGTGGGATAAAGACAAAGATGTGGACAAATTACAAGTCAGGTCATTTTGGCTTGAATGTATTCAGTTTAAGTGCAGGAAATTTTAACAGCTATGGCAATTACCCCAGGAAGGATTTAATAAAGATGCCATTGGGTTCATAATTTGTTTCCATAAAGGCAAGATTAATAAATTGTAACAATTCAATGGCTCTATTCCTTTCTAACTGAATTATACTTTAATTTATTCAATAACATGTGAAGCAGGATTGCTCAACACTGTAAAGTTGGCTTAGTCTTGTTTTTGCAATAGATGCATTTCAACATTCCTGCATTACTCTGCATCCTGTTAAAAAGTCTGCAACTTTTTTTCATGTGTGAAACCCTTTTTTATTGCCAGTGTGTGAAACAGACTGCAATGTGACTTTAAAATATACTGTTTGTTAATTTCTGTGTTGCCTCTAAGAGCCTGTGAGTGAGACAAGGACATGACTATTATGGTCACAATGCCTCTCCTCAGCTCCCAAAGATAGCACTGACCAGCTTTAGCTAAGTATAGCATACAAATGGACTCAAAATAGAAAACCTTAGCAAGCAAGCAAATTAGCATTAGCCAGCGAGCTGCCAGTTTCTCCATAAAAGTAGGGTAAGCTAACACTAGCCAGAAAGCTAATGGCTAGTTTTATCTAATGAAGCCTGTCTATCTGTAGGACAAAAACAGCAGAGAAAGCAGGACAGACTTCAAGTCAATTATAAAGTTTTTCTAAAACCAAGTCATCTTTCTTAAAACACCTCTGGGTAGTTGTTTGGGCTTTTAATTTGATTCATTAATTGCTAAACATTAACTTTAACAAAATAATTGTCAGATTTTTTTAAGTGGTTAAAAACACTGAAGAATATTTTTTAGAAAACATGTTTTCCTTTTATTCAGGTTTTCTCTGAGCTGGCTCATGTTAGCTAACACTAGCTTGGCTACTAACTGCAAGCTAGCTTTTGACAAAATACTGTTTTTCATGTAGAAGATCAACTATGAAAATTCCATCATACTAAAACATTGGTAAGGTCTCTCTTCTTCTTTAAGGGATTTTCTGCCACACATCCCTTGTAGAATATGGCTATGTCACTGTCTATGTCAGTCTGGCTCCTTAAGAATGTCTCCAGAGTCTTTAGAGGTACCTCGACTACACTAAATCCAGCCTGTTCATTCAGTGCATAGCCGCCGTAGCTAGGGAACATAAACCTCACTTCATATGGTGAGTTATGATCAAACTGTGGACAGCAGTATGCCAGCCATAAGTGTTTTGGAATGATGAGACGGTCCCTGTTATTACGCTGAATGGCAGCCCCTGAAACAGTCACCCCTGTCACTACAAAAGATTTGCCGTGGCAGAAATTGTTGAGACGTCGGCGAACGATGTCTAAGTATGGGTTCCAAGAGGTTTCCAGGAAATCTGTGATCAGTGGAACTATGTTGGTCAGGGTGTAAGTGGAGGATTTGTCATCTGGTTCTGCTTGGTGCAAGTCAGGGTTTAGTGGGCCACGTCGATATCCTACGGCATCCGTGTAGTCCTCTAAAACAAGCTGGCTGTCCTCGATCAGAGGGGGAGTCTTTTCACTCAGGGGAAGTGCCTTCATGTTACTACTCTCATCATTTGAAAGCAGCTGTAAGAAGAGGAAGTAAAAGAAACATGACATTTAGCAATTTTAAAGTCCTCAATCCACAGGGCAAAACACTTAAATAAGAGCAGTAAAGCCTGGAAGCATCTTAATCTAAGGCAGGTATTACACATCATATTTCACAGCCTGATTGTTTGTTCACATGACAGTTAAAAAAAATATAGGTGTCAGATTCTTAATCCTGTGTTGCCAGATTCAGGTCAGCTTAAAAAAAAGAGCCAGATCCAGGAGGTCAGATGTACCTTACCATAACCCAACCAACCCTATTCTGGATGCCGAAACTGAACACACACACATCTCTCACACTAAAATATAATTGGAAAGCTGGTTGGCAGGGATACCAAAGTAATTATGGTTTATAATGACTCACATCAAATGAGCTAGAAAAAATAACTTGCCTTAAGTGTGCTATGGATGAATACAGTGAATGTGCTACAGAAGAAATGTTGAAGATAGACATTGATTTTAAAGATGTTATAACATTAATATCAATGTTTTCTTTCACTAAAGTGATGAATAAGAATATGTATCAACATTCCAAGCTAGTCTTTTAAGTTATTAAATCATCATGATTGAGCGATTATTTCAACAGTACAATGCTGTCAAAGCTTAAAACACTCACAATATTGAGATATGTGCTTATTCAGACTTAGTGAAAACAGATGAAATATGGTGATTTATGTGAAATCAATATGTAGCAAGGAGCAACAATTAGTCAAATTCAGCGCCAGAAGGTATTTCTTTTAGCCTTGAGTCCAAGGCTGAACCAGAGCCAGAATACACCAAGCTTTAGCACTTGAGGCAATTTATTTCTTCTGGCCCATTGGATATGAGTCATTATAAACCAAACCTACTTTGGTAACCTAAGAGGCTCTGTTAATCAGCTTTCTTAGAATACATATTTAGCCAACACAAACAAGCTTCGACTTTAACTCTCATCTTTCAAACTGCCAAACTGTGTCTTTAAAATAGAGGTGTGTTTGAGGGCATGTCTGGGTGATTAACAGCTTATACTGTGCTGTTGGGTCTTTGGTAACAAGCACCAGACTGATTTGAAGTAAAATTAACTCATGTAAACTAAAGTAACTCTGGGAAAAAAATATAAAAATTCTAGTACCCGGTATATGCACTGTTCTTGTATAGATTAGATTTTTTAAACAAAATGTTATCATGCCCCAAAACATGTAACATCTCTTCAAAAAGTGGCAAGTTATAGCTACTGTGCTGCTCTGAGGCTCTACCTGAGGCTCATACATCCAGGGGGTGTCCATCCTCCTCTTCCCGTCAGACTTCTTAAAGATGTAGGCCGAGTAGAGGGGGAGATGGCGACTGCTGTCATACAGTGTGGCGTAGCGAAGTTTGTCTGCATATTTCTGGCAGATCCACTTGAGGCTTGTTCCTCTGATCCCTGCAGGCGGGGTCTGCATGTAGAAGAATTGGCTGCACTCTTTGAAGCTCTTGGACACAGTGGCGCTCACCAGGTGGGACGCCATCAGCAGGGTGATGGGGAATAAAGACGTGAAAAACAGATGCATCCTCACACAGCTGGAGTTGCCTGAAGAAAATATAACTGGGTTATTTCTTTATCGGGTCTGACATGTTTGCTATGGCTGTTGCGCACCAATAAAAGACCGAGAGACTCAGACTCCATACTCCGGTTCGGCTTAACGTGTCATCCTGTATCAGCATTTCCTTCAGCAGGCTAGTACAATGACAGCTGGACAGAGACGTTCTATGCAAAGCAGCAGTGGCTCAGGTTGGCCTGGTTGGCTGGATACCTCACTTATCTGGTTTAGTCATGCAAGTCTGCACCTTTCTACCTTTCTAAAAATTACATCACCATGTTCACTCTATAGGCTAGGCTTCCTACACCCGTGTGTTGTTGTAACTTTATATTTTCTATATTTCATGCAGCACATGGTCTTATCAGTATGCACTATGTAAAAATGTAAACTCCAAAGATACTGGACAACCTGGATGGATGATATGGATGTTGTACAATATAAAACGTTGGGGTGTTGTAAATGTAACTCAAAGCAGGACACAATGATTTACAAGTTACTTCCTCTTGAGTTTGCAACTAGTCATAGTAATGTACTTCTCTGACTTTACTTTATAATTTGTGTTATCGCAGTTCGTTTCTAAATTAGGATTCCTTAATATTAGAAATTTCCATTATCATGCTCCTGCACTGGTCGTCTCCTGTGGCCTAACACTTCTCTGAATCGAGGATGGGCTGGATTCATTTGAGCTCCTGAAGTCCTGTTCTTCTGTCAGTATTTAAGGACCAGCTCCACCACCAGATTGTCGTCTTCACTAGAGTGGTGATCCATCTCCTTGATGACCTTTGCATTCTCCAAGCACTGATGTCCTCTTTTTCTCAAATTCCTGTGACTCTCATGTGGCGGAAGAACAAACCATCTGCAAGATGCAATCACATCTCACCGTCAAGCTGGTCCATGTTTTCAGGAAATCCTTGCTTAAACACTCACCTCAGCAGCTGACTTGCCTGCCCATCCTCCAACAATTAGGAAAGCCTGCAGAGATCGGATCAGTGGCCCTACCCATAGTAAGCATCCTCACCACCTTCTGACACCTTTCATAAACAGCTCAGCATCAGATTCTGTCCGGACTGACTTTCTTTTCCTCTGTCCTAGGGTAATTCTACCAAGTAGCTGGCTCCATTCCCGTGGATCCGCAGTTCCTCTGTTTTTGCTCAATGCTCTACGACATTAAAGCCCCTTAACAGTCAAATACTCACTCTTGGGTCTTGCTTCAGAGTCTGTTGGTAATGGCTTTAAACGCCTTGACAAAAATCTCCGTAGCCAACAAACATAAAAACTCAATTTAATGTTTTGAAGTAAAAATTAATTCCTGGACTGTTAAAAACAACGGATTATATTTTACAGTGTTCTGTCTTCTGAGATTAAACACTATGTCTATATTAAATATACATATGCAGCATGTGAGGTGATGTAAAAGTGTAAATAACGCAACAAAATATCTAATTAACAATTGAATCACTTCCTGTCTGTAAAAAAAAAATCTGAAGAATGAAATAATGTAATGTTTGGTTAGTAAAAATATCACTTTACATTGTACCACAGTGTTCTACTCTTACTTCCAGCTAATGTAACAATAACCTTTTCAGAAATGCTGAAATGGTCCAACTGAGAATAATAAACTCAGCCGGCTTCTTCCTGCACCTTTCATTCACAGCATCTCAAACAGTGCTGCTGGCTGTGTGCCACGAGGCCCACTTTCCTGCTTCACTAGCCAAGCTGAACGCTGCAAGAACAGCACCTGGGACCAGGCTAGCTGGACATGGCTTTGATGTGATTTTTGTGAAGCATAAGTGAGCCCATGTAACTGACATGAACATCTGGCAGCCTTCACAAAATCCTTCATAGGGGGAAACTCCAGAGGTGTTAGTGCGGTTGCAGAGAACTGGGTACGCCTGAACCCAGACATGAGCAATCATTCTGCATGAATCCAGTGTGGAATTCATAGGACGATGTAAAACCATGACAAGCTGGGACATGACCTGAAGACCAGAAAGACGTTAAGAATGAACTCTATCAAGACTGGTGATATTAAAGGTTGGGCACTTCAAAAAACAATTACGTTTCTGCAGACAGTTTGAGCAGAGGTTCAATAATGTGGTGGTAGTATAACTAAATTCCTCTGCTTAATCAAAGCCTTCAGAAACTTTAAGAAAAGGTTGAGAGGCAAACAATATACCACCATCTACAGCTGCAACATCCCCTACCAGCTGACTGGTAGAGGGTCCACTGTCTCTGTCAAGGGGGCCAGTGCCCACATGTTTTCCCAAACTGATGGTGTTATTAACCATCTGAACATTGTCCAATATGTGCTTCATTTGATTAACATTGAGTTGAAAACTATTTACTTTGCAATATATGGCATATTGGAATAAAATATTAGAGAATCCACCTCAAGAAAAGCTGATATTGTTTCAGTTTGTTTTTTAAACAAACTGAAGGTAATCCACATTCCATATTGAAATTTGCAACTAAGTGTTTTGATGACACTGAGATAATATGAGAAAATATTTATATGCAATGAAATTAGTCATCTTCAACCTGTTTTCTTTCCGCTGTCATACAACAATTAGAAGTTGTAAGATTTTTTTGTGCAAAATTATCATACATACTATTGTAACTATTATTCGTTTTTAGTTTTTAATAAACTACATTTCTGAAATTTACTTTACCAGCAACTGAAGAGGGCAGGACTGCTACTTTCATCTTCATTAATCCCCATTTAAACCATCCGGTTGTGTGCACACTTGTGCTGCTGTGCATTTAACAGCACCCTCTAACGACTAACTCCCACAACTACCGCCAGAAAAGCATTGCGCATGCTCAGTAAGTGTTTGCTGCCAGCACTGCGAGGCATACAATTCACTGTTGAAACAATATTTAACTGTGCTTTTACGCTCAACGCTACTGACAGCAGCGTTTGTGAATGCAAGTTGAATGGAAGTTAATTTCATTGCTATTCTGTGACTGTTGCCTCGCGAGTTTGCATTGCTCTGGCTGTGTTGTGCATTTAATACAATTGCGTGCTAACAAATGCTTTCGCTCGCCAGCTTACTGGCTAAATAACCCTTCCGGACGTTCTGCCTGTAAAAGCATCGCGGCGTGCAGTACACTCCAGTGTCCAGGCTGGTAAATAGGGGTGTGTTTGCCCTGCTACAGCATTGGTTAGGCGCTTGTCAATGTCCAGTCACGTGGTGTCACACTGACGGCCATGTTTCCGAAACACAAACAACAAGAAGAGCAGCGACTGGGAGCCAGCAGACACATACTGATACGCAGAAGCGACCGTTGGTGGAGAGGGGAAAAAAATAATAAATAAAATACAGAGCACGACTTTCTGAAAGTACTATTCTGTCGAATGAATACGTTTACAGTGTTTAAAGAGACCAATGCATTCGATAAATTGGCTGTAGACACGCCGTGCAGACAAGCAGTCTGGTAGCTATAAACAGTGAAGGTAAGCCATGGTTCCTCTTTGCTGCCTGTCTTTTAGCTAGCTGGCTAACGGGAGCTAACATGCTAATAGCTTCTGCAGCTCGAACGGGTCGGTGTTATCTGTCATGGAAAAAAAAAACATTTTCACTGAGTTGTTTAAGAGCTAAAATTCTGTTTCTGCTGTTGTTTGTTTTGTTTACAACGCATTAGTACCGACAGCGGAGTGGCGCTGGTGGTCGTCCGCACATTAGCGGAGCAGGCCGGGGACTCAGATCCCAATACTCCGCCCCCTTTGCCGACATATCTGGTGTCATTTGAACCTACAAGCCAAGGCCTTTACGATCAGTGCATACCTTGTGCTAAGTTACGAAGCAAGCTAGCTAGCAACTGCTCATATGCAATAGAAATATGATATCGAGGCCAGTGAGGTTGTAACTAGGGCTTTATTGCACTTTGCCCACAAATCAGTTCGCTCTAATTGGCTTGAGAGGCGAGCAGGGTACGCGCTAGCGTAGCTCGCCACAACTGTCGGTAGCTAACGTCAACTCCGACTGTTCTGTTTAAATGTTAGCCACATTTAGCACCATCGGTATAGTTAATTTAGTCAGAGTTGCAAGTTTGCTTGCACTTGTATCACTTTGAGCCACTGGTACCGCTCCCTTTTACTCAGAGTGGAATCTTTATCCCGCCACGTTTTGGAGTGCATGAGTTTTGCTAATATTCATACGCACAAGAAATCCCATATTCCGACCTTGCATTATTTATTTAATTATTTATTTATTATAATTTTTTAAGCAAAGTTGATACAGGGTATTAAACGAAGTTAAAAAAAAAAGTCTGTTGGACGGCGCATAAAAGTAAAGAAAAATTTGCCATATCTGCTAGGAGCTTAAAGAGCAATAAAGTGTCATTTTATTCGGTGAGGTTTTCTCTGTGAAATTATTTTCTTTCTGGATTTCCCTTAAGCCATAACTGATCTGGCCATTATAACTGGAGCCTGGTATTACAGGTGTTTTTATTGTGCTGCTTTTAAATTGACAATTGGTACACCTGCTAAGTACACCTGTTTAAAGTACAGTACTCATGTAAAAAAAAAAAAAGTACTTTGCGTTCTGATCAGGAGCCTGAACATGTCTGACAAACACAAACTGGGAACTGTGTGACTGGAATGGTTTGAATCCTGTTTTAAAGGGCGTGTTTCAATTTTCCTGTTCACACATGACAGTTCATTAGGTCCTACTGTCTTTTAAATTCATGTAGAAGTTTATATGCTTTTGGTTTACAAATGCATAAAATGGTCTTTTCCCCCAATAATTCAGAAGAGAAATTTAAATTAAGATTTTATATTTGCTGTATATTGGAATGTAAACTGGACCTGCTCAGTATCTTCCATTTGTCTTAAACATGTCTGTATTGCAGTGTTAATAGTTTAATGTGGACTGCTCTTAAATCTGCTTACTCGGTAATTATTAAATTCTCCTTTTTACATTTTTCTGTTTTCTGTCTTTAAAATCTTTACCAGTTGCAGTGATTATGCACTGAGTAGTTCCATCAATTTGTATTGCCTTCTAAAATGATAATGAATGTAATAACTAATGTAAATAAGGCAATCATATCTACTGGCAATGTAGCAGATTTCTTATAGGTACAAAAGTTCAATTAAGACCTCGATTTTCCTACTTTTTTTTCCTTTTCTTTTTTTTAAACCAAGAAAACAGGGATATGTGAGCAGTGGGGCTTTTTTAAAAAAACTGAACTTTAGTAATACAATAGGAGGATGTACTGTGCAGTTGCTAGGAAATTGCATTCATTTGTAGGTTGAGTGGGTTAGCGGTCTTTAAACAGGTGAGCAGATTAATTAATTGGTTTTGGACATTTGCTTTAAAATAACAAAGGCCAGCATCCTAGCTGCTAGGATTTCCTGGAGAGAGGTTTAGGTGAAAAGTTTAAAAAAAGTTTCTGTCTGTATTTGAGATGCTCTGATTAAAAAAACAGAATTTATTAAATTTAACGGAGTTACAAGTTAACAGGAATTTAGCTCGCTAGTTTACACCTAAACATTTCATACCATGTTCTGACAGAGATCTTTGAAACTAATTAAAACGTACAGCTCTGCTACCACTTCCAACATAAATGAAGACAGAAAAATAAACAGCAGTGGCGTTTGCAGGGTTACTGAAGTTGGACTACCTGGTATGTAACGTTATGCTACGTGATTGCTAGCGACACAGCTATGTTAGCATAACATTAGCACAGTGAAGCTGGAGGATGAACGCCAACTTTTTTCCCACTCGATAAAAGTTAACGTGAGAGATTCTGGTGGTCAGGGACAAATGCAATCGCATAGCAGGATGCTATACACGGGCCAAACTTCAGTCAGGAGAACAACTGAGATTATTCATCCACAATACGAGGTTAGTTATTAATATACTGCAACAACATGGGACTAGAACAGCTGCGAGAGAATTCAACATTAATGAATCAATGTTACGGAAGTGGAGGAAGCGCAGTTTTTGGCTTTCCCCATATTTCAAAAGTGCTTCATCTCTTTGCTATGACTGTCGCCCGCCATAATTTGCAGATGATAATGGTTTTAGCCGGTGCGATGCTTTCAACCAAAACAGGCGCAGCTTGATGACATCATCAACATGCGCTATCGCGATAGAGCGATATAGTCAAAATCTCTATCGTTGGCCAAATTTATATCGTTTCTGTCGTATATCGTTTATATCGCCCACTCCTAGGCAGCAGCATTTATAAGTGTAACTAAATGAAGTGCATTTTCCATCCTTATTTTCTGGTGAGCTGTCACTGATGGCACGTGTACTAATTTGAATTGTGAGTCTAATGAAACAACATGCGGCAGCGTTTATAGTTAAATGTTAGTGACACAGTTAGCCCAGGTAGTGTTTTCCCTGGAAGTTTTAAGCAATCGTGTGAATAAGTGCGTAACACTTTAGTTTAGCAGTAAATAAAGTTAAAGAAGCTGCACAATATTGTCACATTAAAAAAAAAGCAGTATTTTTTCCCTGGTATTTTCTATCTAAGGCTGAGCTTTTTAAACAGGTGCTTAAGTCTCTTTTTTCATGTAACTGCATCAGTAATTGCCTAATTTCCATCCACTTTGTTCTTCTTTTTCATAACAAGTGCAGCTAACCATGCTAGGTTGAGTCATTTGTAGCCTGGTTGTAGTTGGCGGTGTTTTTTGTTCTTTTTCTTCAAGTCATGAAAAGTTTGTTTCCACCTTTGGCAGGAGCAGTTTTCTTGCATATTTTTTTTTAGCATAGTGCTTTGTTGGAGGTTGTTTAAGTAGCTCAGTCTTTAGTTAAATAGTCGTTGGAGAATGACATGTGACTCTTGCTCTCAGACATGTCTGGGCCTTGTCTTGTTGTAGTGCACACTAGGGATTGTAAATGCATGCCTTACTATAGCAATGATATTGCACTGTGGCGGTTTTATAAGATGTGAAAATATTTTATACCAATATTATCGTGAAGGATGGCACAGCCCCAACTGTAAGAATAATAAAACCTACAGCTTCTCTGAACCAGTGTGTGTCATTGGCTAACATTATCAACAGAAGAGCTTCTTGGCTCTGTTGCAACAGGGTTCATCTAAAAAAAGGAAAAACAAAAAAGGGAGAGGAAAAATTGGCTTCAAACCATCGTAGCCAACATCATTTTATCTTCTTTTTTAAAATTTATTTATCTATTTATTTTCACATAGATTGTCAGTTGTTGGGAATCTTTTGTTTCAGTTTAAATAAATCAAACTGTAATAAGCCTGAGTAAAGTTTTCTTCTCTTCATGCTTTCCTCATGTGCAGTATTTACTACCAACATAACTAAGCGTGTAGCAAAACAGCGCATTAGAGGGCAGAGAAAGTAGCATCCGTGCAAATGCAAGATGACAAAGCTAATTTAAAACGAAACCGATTGAAACAGCAATGTCTATTTTCTCTAGTTTGCTAGCACCATGTAGCCAATCTCTGTAAAGTGCGTAGGTAACCTTGCAAGTGTCGGTTATATGCAATGATGGCCATTTAATAAAATGTTGTGAAAACTTGTGAACTTAACCTTTTTTGTTCAGCGTCTGTGGTGAGGGAATATTGAAGGAAAGTAGTCACCAAGATGGGAAGAAGCTGGAAAATATGGCTTGTGTTTAGTCATCAGTGTGCGAACCTAAGTGGTGTTCATGTTAAAGGGGCAATATATGTATGTATGTGTATGTGAGCATTTGCTGCTGAAGTTTAGTTGCCTGGATATTGCTTTAGTTGCCATGACATTTTGAGGAATCATTCCCAGCCAGCTGCATGGTTTAGGAAGCATCTGGTTCACAACATGACTGAAATAGACTCGGTGTATTTCAGGATGGAAAATCTCCTGTGAGCAGCAGAAATGTTGGAGTATGACTGAGTGCTATACTAGAAATAGTTTTCATTTATTCAGTGAAGGAATACCACAGCACTTTCCCCTCAACTCAGAGTGCTGCAACACATTGATCAAATTGGGTATCTGTTGGTGAGTCCCAGGCACGCTGCGTAAATGGTATGTCGAGTCTTTGCGGAGAAAATCAAATTATGGTTCCTTCACTCACTTACAACAGAGGTGGACTGCCAAGCGGTGAAAAAGCATCTCAAGAGCAGCAGCTAATTTATGAAGTGTTTACTTCTTCCCATTTTTCTTTGAAATTTTATATTTCTCTCATTCTGTCTCTGTTTAACACTATTTTGTTTTCTTTTTTTTTTTTCCAGTGGTGCAAAGGGAGGAGGTCAGGAAATAAAGGAGTTACCTAGAAGGTCTCCGTCAGTCCACATTTCAGTTGGAGCGAGAGAAAACGGCACAGAGGGAGTGAGAGAAAGGAGAAGAGGAGTGCGAGTCGCGTCTGCTCTTGGCAGCTGTTCCAGCAGCCTATTTCATTGTTTTTTCGGCTGTTATTTTGTTCCTGCGTTACGTCTTTTGATCAATCAGTTCATATTTTTA
This sequence comes from Diplotaxodon limnothrissa, assembly GCF_057381915.1. Classification (NCBI taxonomy): domain Eukaryota; kingdom Metazoa; phylum Chordata; class Actinopteri; order Cichliformes; family Cichlidae; genus Diplotaxodon; species Diplotaxodon limnothrissa. Next base: position 61,819,954 of record NC_140598.1, on the reverse strand, counting down.
ATGTTAATGTGAGATATAACTGCTGTAAAAAAACAAAAAGGAAATCGCAAACAAAAAAAAAGAAGACATTATTAGCAAGAGTGTTTTATTTTGTTCCATTGTTAATTTCTAAGGTTCTTTTCGTTTCTTTTTTATGTTAACAACCTTTTTTGGCTGTGAGTAGCAGGAGCTTCCATTCTCCAAACTTATCATTGAAAGCCCTTCCTTAGTTAGGACCTGATAACCTGGTATTCCTCAAGCACCTGAAACTGGCAGCTATTCTCTTTGTGTGTTTGGGGAGCTCTGTGACCACAGCTTAAGCACCACTCAGCCTTCTAGTCACCTAAGCCTAACTAAAGCCAGCCAGCTCGAGCCTGGTCCAGCCCAGTCCAGCCTGCTCCGATTATCTGGACAGGGTAAGGAACCGTTTTCTTTTGTTAACCCTCCTTTTCAAAGTTGCATTTTATTCGTCACAAAAAAGAAAAAACACAAAGAAATCTGGATACTTTTTTCCTCCTTAGATACTCAGTTCTGTGTGGACGTGAGGAATATGACTGCTGAGACTCTTAACTTCGGCCCAGAATGGTAATATTTGTATTTTATTTTATATTTTATTATTTATATATTTTCAATTTTTTTTATAAAGAAATATTTCCCAGAGGAACCAAGTGCTTATTTTGTGTTTGTTTTTATTTGTGGGGGAAAATTAAAAGCGGATGAGTTATGCTGAGTGCCATTCTGTTTTTTTATTTTTAAGGAAACTTTGGACATAATGAAATGTGCAGATTTAAGCAACCTCCAAATGACCTTCTTGAATGTGGCCGTTAAATCGCAATGGCAATTTGCTTAAGTCTTAACGTCCTGTGTCAATTGGACTCGTTCCCCTGAAAATGACACTAGGAAAAGATCAGGGGTTAGTGAAGTTGGTTAGGTTATAAGCTGCTGTTCGATCAAATTCAGCTCAACCAAAACGGTTCAGAGTGTCCGTACCAAAAACCATGAAAACAAAGGCCCAAAATGGAAGCGATGACCTGAAATACTTAGATTTTTTTTTTAATGGTCTCTCATTAAAGTAGAGCTGATGTCTTTTGGTTTATGAGTTTTTGTTGGACAAAATGAGTTGTGTGAAGGTGGCACCAGCATTACCTGAGAAAATCATCGTAAGAGTAAACCGGTATGAAAACGGCTGTTAGAGATGCTGTTAAGTAACCTTAGCTGTGCAGATGGCATAAGCAGCCTTCATTCTTCAGTTGGCTTCAGGGTGTTGACCTATCCTTTGTGTTTGGATTGGCAATGTGACCAAGAAATGAACACTTAAATTGAAATATAAACATTTGTAATGTCATACCTTGGTTGGATCTTTCTGCAGTTTGAATATATAGGCGGCCAAGTTACCACATAAGACAATATGTTGTAACAGGAGAGAGCATGCAGTTCGTTTACAAGTGTGAATGAATCATGCACGTGTAAACTTTAGTTCTCCCCTGAAGGCCTTATTTTCTGTTTGATCAAACTTCAGTTGGATAAAACAGACTTTGTTGTGGCTTTAGTCACCATGTTAGCAGGTAAGCTAATGGTTACCATTAGGTGAAATTACATGGTATGCCCAAAGCACATCAGCTACCTGGCTAAGCCTAGCTTCGCTACTCACTTTTCATAAGTGAAATGTTGTCTGAAGTCAGTTCTGTTGTCCTTCTCTGGAATGTGTGTTTGAGCTTTTGTGGACTCGGTACTACTCTTGGCTAGTGTTGCTCACTGTTGGCACTGGGAGTAGAAGAGAGCGACACTAATGGTAGACACTACGAATCAAGCATAATATTCTCGGATTCTTACAATAAATTCTCGGTCAGTCTTCACATAGAAATCATTACACAGGTTCTTAAAGGCAACAAATAGTACAGAGGAAGGTCTCAGTTTTAAATTCCGTTACAGTCTGTTAACACATGGAAAAAAAAAAGACGTTGCTGAAGACGTTTAAACTTGATATGAAAGTGCTTTTAAAAATGAGTCTTGCTTGCAGGCGCCCCGCCGTGGTTAGTCATTTCAGTGGTAACAAAGTGTCGGTTTTGTCACTGCTCTCTCCTGTCCATCTCTCTTTCCTTCTGCTGTTTCTGTAGCTCAGTGAATGTTTGTGCAGCGATTAATGGGGGGGCGTAGTCTGCAGTTTGGTAGCTCTCCATCTCTAACGGCCCGTGACTGCTGTGTGCATTCTTGGTGCAGTGCCAGTCTCACAGAATATTTCTGCCTTTACACATCTGCAGCTGCTTTGCTCTCAGTGGCTCTCGTAGCTCACTTTCATCCTCGTACCCTTTTTAATATAGTTACAGAGCGGCCGGTTCATGTGCTCGCCACATACAGCTGCCTGACCAGCATGTTTACACGTCTTTAAAGGCCAGTTAACCTTACGAAATTATTTAGACCATTCGAGCTTTAGTTGGCAGCGCAGCCTGCAACTATGTTAGTCATTGTGGTCAAATTCAAAGTAAAATATTCGGCCATGCTTTTAGGTTGGTGTAGTTTCTCTTACTCCAATCTTTGTAAGACTCTCAAAGGATTATTCATGTAGAGATTTAAGTGTGTAGAGGATATTTGAATCCTTGTTAGGGAGGAAAGCTCATGTTTTGCTGCAGGTAAATGCAGGTGGGTACATATGATGCACAAATATTTCTTAGTAACCCACCCACTGGCTTGCTTCCTGAGCGCTTCTCTTATTATGCATATTAGTTGCTGCTCCACTTATTTTTATCCTCTTTGATTTGCTACATGCTACCAACTGGGCTTTCATGAAGCTTCCCTTTACCTTTCTACCCCCCACACCCGCCTCTCCATCTCTGAGCTGCATATGGTTTTGATGTGGAGCTGAGAGTCACTGACACACTCTGTAGAGGCATGTGAAAGGAGCCATTGTTAAACAGCAGGCCTTGGAAGTTGGCCAGCTAGTAATAGCTTTTTAAAATGAAATCTTGAGATTGGAAAGCTAATATATCGTCAGCATTGAGCCAAGTGTGTTCAGGGGGAGCTGTGTGGGAGGAATTTGTTACAGAACATTTACTAAAAAAAATTTCCTGCTGCAAGATGAAGAAAAATAACTAATAGCATCCAATTGAGATTAAAAGGAATTGTGTCAAGGTTACACAATTGCTCTGATTTTCGTGTGTGCGTGCGTTCAGAGCCAACTGGGGAATTTGCACCAAGTTATTTATAAAGCTTGTTTTTTACATTACATGTCAGAGATTGTTATTAGCTTGGGGGGAAAAGTAGAGCAAATACACAGCTTTGAAAGCTTTAGCATGCAGTTGCAAAACACCTATTTGTTGTACTGGACAGTCGCTTTAATTCCTGTTGTTGAAAGTAAAGTACTTTATCCTATGTCTTTTAATCACAGGCTCCGTGCACTGTCCAGTGGGGGGAGTGTGACGTCTCCCCCTCCTTCCCCCGCCATGCCAAAGTACAAGCTGGCCGAGTACCGCTACGGCCGAGAGGAGATGTTAGCACTTTATGTCAAAGACAACAAGGTTGGTTAATAGTTTACTCATTCTCTATTTATTACAGTCTATACCAATGTGAAACACTGAATCCCATTCACATGGGGCAAAAATGATGTAAGCTTACAGTCACCTGTTGACACAAGGAGATGGATATCAGCTAAAGCAGCGGTCCCCAACCTTTTTTGCGCCACGGACCGGTTTATGCCCGGCAATATTTTCACGGACCGGCCTTTAAGGTGTCGCGGAAAAATACAACAAAATAAAACTAGTACCGCTACTGAAACAAAGAAGAGTTATTCATAACACACGTGAAAAGACCCAGGAAAACCGAGTTAATGATAAAAACAATAACAAAATAACGCTGAAAACCGATTAAAAACCCTGAAAATCACACCTGAGCCTCAACTCTCGCGGCCCGGAACCAAACCGGTCCGAGGCCCGGTTTATGAGATGCCGGGCTTGGAGTACATTGACAAAAACCCTGCCTTTAATATCTGTCTATAAGCACAGAACACCGAACTGCAGTTCACCCCTGTTTGTGAGGGGCAGTCAATCAGAAGTAATTGTCTTAGAGAAGAAGAGAAGAGAGGATGGCCTTACAGGAAAACTGCTTCTTTCAGACAGAATAACCCGACGGGCTGAAAATAAGGCTTACTCTGAATTGCGACTCATACAAAGCAGCATAAATAGTGTAGAACAATAGGACTTCTCTAAAGTGGTGTATAAGTCTGTATCCTTAAACATATGAACATGTTTGAAGTCAGAGTTCAAGTTTTTAAGAGGTGGTTTTGTCCTCTTGTTGTTGCTTTTAGGTCCCAGAGGACATGCAGGATAAGGAGTTTGCTGCTATTCTGCAAGAAGAGCCCATGCAGCCACTGGCACTGGTGCCTCTCACTGAGGAGGAGCAGGTCTGCACCAGCCACACTCTCACAAATGCATATCTGCAAATGTTAAACTGTTTGAGCCCTATCTTGTGGTATCTCACCCTCATACAGATTCAGTTGACAGATGTGCCTGTGAGCTCACATTCCTCACATTCCTCTCTCCTTTTTTTTTTTTTTTTTTTTTTGGCTCGTTCAACTCACTCTGCAGAGGAACTTCTCCATGTCTGTGAACAGTGTGGCAGTGCTGAGGCTCATGGGAAAAGGAGTGGGTGGTGCGGCCCCAGCTGGAGTGGTCCGTGGACGAGGAGCCACACGGGGTGGTCGAGGTAACGGCAGGGAAAAAAAGTTGGATGAGGGACACAGGCAATAAAGTATAGCCCCGATTGAGCCTGTTCACAATCAGTTGTGCTGCAGAGTCCAACAACAACAACAGAAGGGCTGCTTAAAGCCCTCGGCTCAAACTACAATGGCTGCTGCCCAGCTAAAGTAAAACAGTTTATTTAAGGCAACTACTAAAGTGTTTATTTCCTTCTTTCTTCCACCATCTTGGTGCAACACACTTCCTCTTGGCCTGTTTAAAATAGTCCTCCTTTTGTCCAGCCGCAGCCTAAAAGCACGGGGCTTACGCGCTTACCTTGTCAACACATGCCAATGTAAACACATGCACAGTTCAGCCCAGCAAAGGAAACCACAAAAGAAGAATGATGTTCGATGGTGTGTTGATGTGTGCACCTGCCTGCAGGATGAAGCTACTTAACCACACATGCCTTGTTCTAATGTGTATAAACAGGCCGAGGCCGTGGTGAAGGTGGATTCTACCAAAGAAGTATTGAAGATGCCGAGGTGGGTTTCGGTCGCAGCGTCCGAGAGATTCACCGCAGCCAGAGCTGGGACGACCGGTAAGGATAAACTGCGCACGGCACCTGCACTGTCCTTAAATTGTTGGTAAGGTCATGCAAATAATGACTCCAAGTGCTCTGTTGCACAACAGAAGCCTGTTTTATCATTACTCAGAGCAGCTGTCAAGCAGTGCAGCCTAGTCTGTAATCCTTTCAGGTATTTTTTGTATTTCTTTCAGTTTTCCTTCCAAGATCTGGATAAGCTGTGCAAATGTATTGTCTCCAGTGTGAGGTGTTGGTTGCACACACTGCTCTTGGGTTAAAAACTGGCCCATGTTTTCTTCTGCTAACTGGTCTAATTTTCCCTTCATTTCCCTCCTTTTCTCAGGGGTGAGCGTCGATTTGAGAAGCCGCTGCGGCGGGAGGTGGGACGTCCTGGCTTTGAAGAAACTGGAGGTCCCGTGGGTCCGGTGAGGAAAGAGTACACAAGGGCTGACAGTGATAACTGGCGCACCCTACGGGAGGAGCAGGAGGAAGACGAAGGGGAGCCGGGCAGTAACTGGAGACTTGCTGGATCCCGTAGGGATGGTATGATAAACACAAACGTTTTTTTTATTGTCATAAACTCTGCTTTGTTTATTCCTCTTTCTGCTGTCAACACAAGCTAAGACTTGGATCAAATTTTTAATGTTCCTTTGACATAAACCTTTTGTCCTAACTCATTAGTGTGGAAGCTACACTTTGATATAGCCTCATTAAAATCACTAAGATGGAGCATCACTGAGATTTGTATTACTCATCATTCCACTGTTATATTACTGTGTTTTTAAGCCTATGTTAACAATGTGTGTGTCAACTTTAGCTTAAAGGACATTGTACTGGCATCTAGTGGTCAGTGATGGGAAAACCAAGCAGCTGGGTTTAGGTTAAACTAAAGCTTCCTGAGTTTCTGCAGACTCAGCAGTCGGCTTCAATGAATCATGATCTTTCCAAACCAGATATCTTGAAAATGAAACTCCAGATTGAGTTAAAACAGAAAAATAAATTTCTGAGTGTAGCTCAGGTCAGTTTTGAAGCTAATAACTTTCCATTTGTTTACCAGATGGTGGTCCTCGCTCAGCGGGCTGGCGGGACCACAGTGGTCCAGGAGAAGGTCGGAGGAGGAAGTTTGATTTCGACTTCCGGGACTCTGACGGGCACGGTGGCGGGCGTCGGCGCGCAGGCAGCGATGGTCTAGAGGACGATAGGGACGGCCTGCCTGAGTGGTGTACAGATGAGGAGGATGGGGAGATGGGCACTTTTGACTCGTCTGGAGCGTTCATGCCTATGAAGGTACTCAGAATGATGTTTCTGTTACTGTTATGATATTGTTTTAATATTTATTTGTTGGGATTGCTTCACTTTTTTTGGTCTGTATCTTGTATCAGAAGAGTGGCAAGGAGACAATCCTGGAGGAGTTTGAGTTTAAGGGGATTGAGGAAGAGGAAGAGGAGGGAGACAGCCTTGCTGATATGGAGAGGAACAGCGCTGAAGGAGACAAAGACAAGGGTGAGGCGAGACCGGATGTCTTTATTTGATCTTACATTTACATGTTGTCTTCTATCTTTTACCTTCACTGATCATAGTCAATGGAGGATTCATTACTTTTTTTCCCCTTCCTTTCTTCCACTCCTGGCCTCACAGAGATTAAAGAAGCCATCTTTATTGTTGGAGATGGTGAGACAAAGCCAGCATCTCCTTCGTCTTCTCCAACAGCTCACTGTCCCCCTCCATCGCTGGAGTCCCAACCCAGCAGTGCTAATCAAGTGGTGGATAATGCCCAGCTGAGCAACAGCCAGTCTGTGAAGGCCAGCAGCACGTCTGGTGAAGGTAGGTCATGTTCCACATACCTCTGTGTTAGTGTGCCAACAGGACAAAACGGCAATATTATCTTTTTTTAAAAATTTGTTTTAGGCAATTTCATTAATGTGTTAAACTCTTATAAGAAAAAAAAGAACATGTTAACTGTCTATATCAAATATACATGCTTCTGCATTTCAGTAATTATTAGACTGTTTGATTTTGTATAAATCCAGAAAATAAAGTTATTTAGGCAACTTTTTATTGTGCAATGATTTAAATTTAAAAAAAGGCTTCTAAAGTGAGAGATCCTGAACCTTTGGTTTCATGACCTCAGCCCTTTCAGTCTCAGGTCGGCGTGTTTGAGCAAGGAAATTCAGCCATGTTGATATTTTGGTTTGAAATAGAATATGTTTGCCTCAGTCATTTGATACTTTGTTTACTGAACCGGCTGTGGCTGCTGGATGTGACACAGAGCCAGTAGGCGGCTCTACCGCTCACATCAAACAACACCAAACGCTAAACTATAACTAGAAACACTAAAAATAGGGCCCATTGTTTTACTCGTTTCTTCTTTTTCTTTTCATGTGCGTATGTCAGATGCAGCTCCATTAGGGGGCTCCAAGGCCCAGCTGAGTCCCAGCGGCGCAGCCACCTCCTCCAGCCTGCCTCCTCCACCCCCTTCATCTGCTGCTCCTCTACTCCCGCCATCTGGAGGAGACGCTGAGGACGACGAAGGCATGAAACACCTGCAGCAGGTAGGAGCAGCAAGAGGAACATTTCAGACAAATTATGTAATCATGTCTAATCAAACTACATTTCACAGCCTTCAGGTGAGGGATGAAACTGGTGATTATTTTGCTGCTGAATATTCAAAACCAGAACTGCACTTTTCTTTTTTTGTCTTTTGATAAAACTCACTGCTTTGAATAAAAACGCGATGGTTAGGGGGGAGGCTGCAAATATAGAGCAGTTCATTTGATGCTGATTGATGTGCCGGAAACTGAAAAGGACGTCTGCATGTCTGTTCTGTGCTCTTCTATATATTGTTTATATTTTCACATATGTTACTTTAAACAAGCATCACTAACATAACCTTGTCTGACTAGGTCTAAAACCTGCTGAGCTTTGTTTTAGCTGGTATCAGTGCATTCAAAGTTGTGAGTCTTAGCTGTACTATTAGCATCGCCACCTTTTCATCCTACGGGTGAGCCTGCTACACCAACTCTTGTCGACTAGATAATAAATGTTTGTTTATATTTGTGTAGGAGGCAGAGAAGATGGTGGCATCACTGCAGGATACTTCTTTGGAGGAGGAGTGCTTCACCCAGGCTCTGCAGCAGCAGGAGAGCAGGAACACGGCAGCTGCTCTGCCGCTAACTCACGAGGCTGCCATGAAGTGGTTCTATAAGGACCCCCAGGGAGAGATCCAGGGTACTCCTATTCTCCTGATGATACTTTCTAAAAACATGAATAAAAACTGTTAATTTCTTGAGGTGAGATGAAGCTAGTCCGACACCTAAGGTCAGTTTCTGCATTGCAAACTCTCCTCTGTCCTGCCCACCAACCAGGTCCATTCACCACGGTGGAGATGTGTGAGTGGTTTCAGGCTGGCTACTTCACCATGACCCTGCTGGTGAAGCGGGGCTGTGATGAAGGTTTCCAACCCCTGGGGGATGTCATCAAGATGTGGGGCCGCGTGCCCTTTGCCCCGGGTCCCTCCCCGCCGCCCCTGCTGGTGAGACAGCTACCACCAACGCAGCGCCCGCAGCCCAACCGGGGGCCCGCCGGGACTGTGAGTCAGAGCTCAGCCACCCGAGAGGATGGGGAGGGGAGGATGCAAATGAGAGGGCACATTTCTAGACAGGTTATGGTGGCAGGAATTGTAATTTTAAATTCTCACCTCTTAATGTCACACAGTTGATTTAATGAATTTTCTATTGCATGCTGACTTGGATAAATGTGTGTAAATGTAGCTGAAATATTACCAGAAGCAAGTCTGTTCTAGATGCAGTAATTTGCTATTGTAATTTTGAGTCTGACTTTTCCTTTGTGTTGACATTATATCTTTCCCCTTCATCAGGGAAACCTGGACCAGGAGCGCCTGAAAAAGCAACAGGAGCTTGCAGCAGCAGCTCTTTATCAACAGCTCCAACAGCAGCAGCAGCTATTCCAGCTCATGAACAGGTGGGTGGAGGCTTCGCCCTAAATTTGTTGGAGTTCATTCCGGTCCTAGTTTGAACTTTGGAGGACATGTTTAGTTTCAAAGTAAACGTACACGTCGGGTGTTGCTTTATGTCCCAGGTGCAGTGAGCAGAGTATGATGCCTTCGATGAACAGATCGATGTCAGTGCCAGATACAGGGTCCATGTGGGACATGCATACCTCAGCTTCACAGCCGTCAGGTACAGTGTGGACTGCTGCTGTTTGGTTTGTGCACACACAGGCAGGCACAGTTAAAACACACAAACTGTAGCTGCTGCCGCTAATATGATCCTTTTTCATTTTCATGTAGGTGGTGAAGCCAGTCTTTGGGACATAACAATGAATCCTTCTACTCAGGGTCCAACTCTCGAACAGCTTCAGAAGGTGAGGGCTGTTGAATAGTAATATCAGACTGTGAGTCCATTGAGCCATACCAGCGTCAGATCCAAATATTCATTCACAATTACTGATGACGCATTTCCTTTAGCTCCAGCAGGAGAGGCGAGACGCTGAACTCAGGGCGAAGCGTGAGGAAGAGGAGCAGCGTAAGCGAAGGGAGGAGAAGAGAAGGCAACAGGAGGAGCAGAAAAGGAGGGAGGAGGAGGAGATCTTCAGACGCAAGCAGGTGGAGAAATTTTGCATTCATTTTATCCCATGTGTTGCCTTGGGGTTGTTAAATATGTTACTGGCTTTGTTCATTAAAGCAAAAATATTCCGAGCTGCGTTTTGATTTAGTTTTCATAATGTTTGATATTTTATTTGCTTTGCTGAGCGGCACTAAATGCTGTTTTCCTCTAAGAAACGAGAACCACAGCTATAGCCTGATCTGTCATATGTTCCCGCAGTGTCGTCAGCAGCAGGAACTGATCATGAAATTGCTGCAGCAGACCCCCCAGCAGCAAGGACCGGGGGCAGGCAGCTCTAGTTGGAGTGGGGCTTCCTCTTCTGGGCTTTCTAAGGCAGGAAAGCCCCAGGCTCTGGCTTTGCTGGAAATACAGCAGGAGACTGAGAGACTCCTGAAGCAGCAGCAGAGAGCCCAGCAGCAGAGAGACCGCGTGAGTTCACCGTTCAGGTCTACAGCAATGATAATGTTAGCATGTAGCAGGAATTTGCATGTTTAAAATAAAAACGTACATATTGTTGGTCATTTATGGAGCCTGATTTTTATCCGTTTGCAGCACTCTGGTTTGTCGATGGGGAGCTCCTCCATGGGAGGGCAGTGGGTGGATGGCGTCGGTATGTGGGGAGGGCCGGGTAGTCTGGAGAGTAAGAGCAGTAGTGGAGGGTCTTCGGGCAGCATGGGCATGTGGGACGAGGCTGTGAAGAACCAGACCGGCCTGCGTGGGAACAGCAACAACAACATGGGCCTTAAGAACAGCCGCAGCAGCCCATCACTCAGGTGAGCATGTCTGGGCAACTCAGCTGATGTGGATTGTTGGATTGCCCAGTTATAAAGCACTGCTTGCAGGAAAAAGTGGATTTCTTTTAGTTGATGATAGTAATGATATAATTTGCCTGGGTGTCCTCCACAGTGATCAGTACATGATCCGTCGTAAGCGCACCGAGGAGGAGGAGAAGCTGCTGAAGCTGCTGCAGGGCATGAAGCCTCAGGACGGCTTCACCACCTGGTGTGAACAGATGCTGCACGCTCTCAACACCTCTGCCAACAACTCCTCCTCCTCTGTGGATGGTAGGCGGTTCAACTTTATCACATTTAGCAATCTAAAGGGTGTTTAGAGTTTACCCTCAGCTTACAGACATCAATAGCTGATGTCTGTGTAAATTACAGCAACACTTCTGTGTCACTAATCATTCACGTTGTGTGTTTATCAAGTTGCCACAATTGTGGCATACCTGAAGGAGGTGGAGTCTCCCTATGCAGTGCTGGATTTCATCCGGTCCTACCTAGGGGACACAGTGGAAGCCAAAGAGTTCGCCAAACAGTTTCTGGAGCGACGTGCCAAACAGAAAGCCAACCAACAGAGACAGCAGCAACAGGTAGGTTGAAAGAGCATCAGTCCAAAATGTCACCTGCTCGGTAAACGACATCAGTGTAATTTAAAGAAAAGAAAAACATTGCTGAAATGTTCTCTTTATAGAACACAGAAAGCCTGCCCATTAAAGCCTTTAATTTATAGTATGACGAGTGGCTAATTGTTCATTTTTATTGTGAATAGACACAGACTGTGTTCAGTAGTTTGCATTTTCAGTCGGAAACTGATGGTTTTCTCAGGTGGGAATCGATGGTACATTCTAGTCTGTACAAGTGTTTGATGTAGTGTTCAATTTCTGTGAGTTAACTTGGAAACCTAGGGGATTCATAGGCTGTATAAAATATATGGTTGGAGCCGCTGTGACATTTTTTTTTTTTAATTTGACCAACACTGAGTTGTTTTTCAGTGCCAGCTTGAGACACTTAAACCTCACTGCCATCATTCACAACCAAGAACAGAAAAACTGCCTGAAACTGAATGTTTAGAGCAGTCTGAAGTCAAAGCTCAGGGATCACTTGTACATACTTGTGTGTGCGTGTGTGCGTGTGTGCGTGTGTGTGTGTGTGTGTGTGTGTGTGCTAATTAAAAAGAAAGACAAGATGATAGTTTATTGAATTTAAATGAAATTTGCAGATTGTTTCGGTGAAGTTTAATAAACTCCTTGCTATCTAAAATATAACAGGACACCGGAGTAAATTCTCGAGCATCTCACACTTCTGATAATCAGCTGTCTGCCTGACATTTATTCAGCTGTGTAAAAACTAACTTTAATCTCAGCCAAACCGATTTACTCAGGAACAAATAAAATACTGAAAAAAGCCAAACAATAACATTTTTAAGTTATCTAAGTGACTTATATATCATGTTTAACCTGAGTAGTGAAAGACAGCGGTGGGTTTGAAAACGATTTGCCGGGGGGTCCGGTATTCTCACGGCTCTAGTGAGCCTAGCCCCCGGCTCGCTATCGAGCTGGTGGGTAAAAGACGTCTCCGACAACATCGGAGTGCTTTTGAAAATATGTGGTGTCTTGATAAACTGAGCAGATATTTGAAGTTTACACAGCTACATTTTCGCCTGAAAATATGTTAAACGTTTATTTTGTGACCCAGAAAGAATAATAAGAGTAACATTAAAACTAACTAGCTGCCGCCATTGTTCGAAACTGAGCTGGGCCGCTTCTTCTTCTTCGGGGTTTAACGGCAGCTGGCATCCTTGTACATGCAGTGCTGCCATCTTCTGTTTCAGTCCGTTATTACACTCTTAAATCCTGCTACTTATTCCTGCGTCTTTTGGGATCTTACAAAGCTTCAAACGACGCATCGACTATTAAATTAGTCGTCGACGATTTTGATAGGCGACGTAATATATAAAAGCATGACGCGTCCTCTTTAAGACATTATGGACGTGGTTTCACACACAAACCTTCTGTGGTTAGCTGGATTGAAATTGTAGGAAGTGAATATTTTGGATGAAGGTCAGGCTTTGCACATATGTGTTTTAAAAGTATTATTAACAGGCTGAGAGTGGCTTTAATTCCTCCTCTTCTCTTTGTGTCCTAGTTATCAAAGGAAGTGGCTGGATTGAACATGAACTTCCCTCTGCAGGTAAATGCAGACATGCCTCTAAGCCATACACGCAGGATTGTTATTAACACAGCATCAATGAGTGCTCTCCTTTACTACAACTATAACTTCACTACAGCATTAAAGACTTTTTATAGACAGTGAAAACTTTAATTTCTTTATGAGGAGTCTCCTGGATTGAAACTCGAAAAGAAAACGGAAACATCAAAGGGTCACGTCCAACCTGGCACTGTTACGATCGTGATCATTTTTGCTTTGTGTTTTTTAGGATTCAATGCGAGGTATGAATCCCAACACTCTGCAGTCCATGTTTCAGGCCAACCACATGGGCAAGGCTGGTCTCTATGATAACCAGGGAGGAAAGATGAAGAAGAAACAGCCCATGATGCTGCACTCTGACCCCAGCATCTTAGGTACGCGACCTCAAGAGCTTTTAAGGTTTTTCCTTTGAACTTCTTCACCACGTACATGGACAGCTTTACCAAAAAGTGTTTTTCTTTGGTTTTAATTTTGTTTAGTTTTCTTCTGTCCAGTTTTTTTTTGTTTCACTAGGTTTCTAGAGTGTATTTAGTACTGTTGGTGTTTGTTATAGTTCCCAGTATATGTTCATATTGCCAGTGTTTTTTTTTTTGTTTTTTTTTTTTTTTTTTTTTTACACAGCTTAGTTTGAGTTAGTTTTCGATCCTTTTCGAGCCTTCGTTTTTATTCACACCCACCTTCAGCTTTTAGTTCAGAGCCCAGATCAAGTACATGAGTTACTCACTAGAGGAAATGCTTAGCATGGAAACGCAAAGTGGAAAATGTAGTCATTTGTGCAGTAGGATTATGTGTGAAGTGAAACCAGGTTGTTTCCACTGTATAACACTGATCTGCTTAAATGACCTACCGAGAGTAGAGATGCAATAATAAATCAGCTAGCTACCAATGCTCCGTCTCAGGGAGCGTTCAGAGTCCAACTTGTTGATATGTAAAATAGTATAAACACAGCTTATTCACTCTTCTCTGACACAGTGTAATTTGCAGTGGGCCCTTCCTTATAATGCTAACACTGCAGCTGTTTATTCGCTTTCCGAAAACCTTTTCAGACAAAATCCGAATCGGCAAAGAAACCAAAAAGAAGCCAAGACCTCTTCTTATGATATCGTTTTCTTTATTCCCTCCTGTCAGTGTTTAAGCCAGCCTTTAACCCCTTGTGCCATCCTTCTCTAATCTTGGTGTACTCTCTCCCCTCTCTTCCCTGTGCCCTCTCCTACCTGCAGGGTACTCATTCCACAACACGGGCGAGTGTATGAGCCTGAATGAGATGGAGATGGTGGAGGATTACTGATGTGACGCAGCGCAGCAGCAATAGCTACCTGAGGCCTTCTGTCTTTTAATCAGACAAACCTGATGACGAATGTGCACTGCTGGGGGAACCGAACTGGGGGTTGTGGGGTACAAAGGGGGGCAAGCATGGTGGTGAGGGGGAGGTGTGGAGTGGAGGCGCCCAGTTCTGCGCCTCCCACTCGTTCTTTCCCTCTGGATAGAAAAAATAAAAAGGGCTCCCTGCTGCACCAGTTGATCACTAGAGCAGGGGAGGGGGGGGTGAGGCGCGGTGAGGTTAAAAGGATGATGGGTATCCTCTAGCACTCAAAAGATTAAGCACCTTATACTGAACTAATGCACTTTATTGAGATGGGATTTGAATAGTTTTTCTTTTTGTTCGTGTGTGTGTATGTGTGCGTGTTCAGAATCAGTGCGCATACGGTGTGTGTACGTGCACATTATCGGCGTGTGCAGCAGAACTGGAAGGCGGCGGTGAAAACAGCGAGCAGGGCCGAGCGGGCGGGACGTTAGGTTTTCAAATTCAGGGGGACCTTTAGTTGAAACCTTATCAGAGAGCAAATCCTTTCTCAAAAGACAAACACTGTTGATATTTCTCTTGTTTAGCATTTTTTTTTTTTTTTTTTTTGGTTCTGTTTTTTACGTTTATATAAAAAAGTAAAGCTATTGAAAAATGGATTATAAAAAAAACTTGAAGATTTGCACTTGCCTAAAAAAACGAAATAAGAAAAACGACAAAAAAAAGAAAACAAATGGGGTTAGTTAGTTAGAAGTGAATATTTTTGTGAATGTGTATGAGCGACTGGGAGTGGCTGATGTGTGGCGGCTGAGTTGTGTCAGTAATATACAGTCTGCACAAGTTTTTTGTCTTTTGTTGCTTACCAAGATGTATGAAACATAAGAGGCCATTTTTGTCTTTTCTGTTTGGATAGTCATTTTGTATTCATGTTTAGAGTGAGTGTGTGTGTGTGTGTGTGTGTGTGTGTATGTATGTGGTCCTTTCCAGACAAGGACGTGTGTGTTTTATGGGTGTGACTGAATGCTCATGTGTGTGTGTTTATGAGAGAGAGAGAGGGCAATTGCACAACACATCCTTTCTCTCACCAGCTCTTCATCCCCTGATAGAAAACCAGAAATGCATATATTTGTAAATGTTAGCTTTGCTCTCATCACATGACGACCACCACTAGTTTATTTCCCTGAGCTTCTCCCCATGGGGAGCCGTCTCTAGACCTGAAAGGGACTAAGCAGACGTGGCGAATCATGAGGGACATTACTGTGTGCGCATGCGAGTGAGATTTTCAGTGTGCGTGTTTAGTGTACATGTTCATTTACTGTTCATAGAAATGAGTTAAAACTACAGGTACTCATTTTTCTTGTTGTTATTGTTTTCTTGTATGTGTATGAATGCACATTTGTGCCTAA
Source organism: Diplotaxodon limnothrissa (assembly GCF_057381915.1). Taxonomy (NCBI): domain Eukaryota; kingdom Metazoa; phylum Chordata; class Actinopteri; order Cichliformes; family Cichlidae; genus Diplotaxodon; species Diplotaxodon limnothrissa. The sequence goes on along the minus strand of NC_140598.1, from coordinate 61,804,395 downwards.
GAACTTGGATAGGGTGCATGGCCATCGAGACATTAACTCTTTTTTGAGAGCGAGTGTGGTGCGTGTCAGTGCTCAGCACAGTGTATGTAAAGTATGTACGTTGGTATGGTAAATATTTCTAGTTGAGTCTAGGGGTGATCCATCGGAAGGCTTAGTCCAGCGTGTTTTTCCTGGGGGTGTGATCACGTTGCCTTTTGTCAGCTCTCGAACTTGTGAATGAAAGGTGTCGAGTTTCTGACTCTGAAATACAGAAAACCACAAAAAAACAATTAAAAAAAATACAGCATCTTAATGTGCAAGTGCACAGAGCGGTGCATGAAATGTTAGCATATTGTGTTACATATTCGTTGTTGCAATTTGATAATGACGAGTTTTCTTTTTTTAAATGAAAAATATATATAAATATATACATTATATACAAAGTTTAAAAAGTATTTGGACTAAGATGAGCACTTGGGGCTGCTATTTTTGTTGTGTGTTTTTAATTTTCTTTTTTTTTTTTCTTTTTTTGCCATGTGAAGTGTGTATTATTTTTCTTTTCTTAAGAAAATATTGAATGTATTCCAAAAAAAAAAATGACAAGAAACCCGTGCTGATACAAGATTTTGTTTTTGTTCCTCAGAAGATTTCAAAAATGGAAACAAAACCGAAAAAAGCTTCAAAGAGTTGAGCGGGGTCTTTTTTTTTTCTTTCTTTTTTTTCATTTACACAGTGGAGGAGAGAGACAAACTCGAGATGGATACAGTTGAACACACTGCCTCTACAATCCTGGTCGTACAAATGGTGACTAAAGAAAGGACTCTTTCTATTCCATACTGGAGCTTTGGTTGTTTACAAGCCACATGGATATCTGTGGGTGCAGTTTTATTCTTTTGTTTTATCTTTTTTTGTTCCCACATGAGACGGGTGGGGTTTGCAAGTGCGCTTCTGCCATAAGGACATTGAGTGGTGTGGTGGCGTTTTTGTTTATTTTGGTTCGTTGTTTTTGAGGAAGAGTGGCAGGCATCACAACAACATGGACAGGATCCTCTAACTAGATCTGTGTCGTGGGTCCTGAGACTTGATCAGCCGCGGAGCGGAGGTAGAAAAATCAAGGATGGGGCTGTGTTTTGTGGAGAACCGAGTGCAGGGCTGCAAACCCTGGAGGGGGAACTTGAGAGGACGGTATGAGCACATCCGCTCGGTGCTCTCGTCTTCACCTCGGCCCTTGAAAGCACTCGCACCCTGCCCTCACCGACTCACCTATGCACTTTTGTTCATTCAAGCTGTGAGGTACAATTTTGGGGATGGGAGCACAATTACAACAGGAGGATTGCTACGACTTTGACAAAGTCACTGAAAAAGAAATTCCCAAACTGAAATAAGAGACTCGAGAAGCTCGTCTTCTCCCACCTCCTGTACATAACCATATTTTTGTATTACCTTTCAGAGTAGAAAGAAAAAAATGCAAAATGGATGAAGGAAAATTCATTGATTATATGGAGTGAATGTTCTTCAAGAAAACCAATCTTTTTTTGTTTTTTAAATCTAGTTTGAGATGGGACTCGCTGAGAGTTTAGTTTGCCAGTAGCCCTGAAGTAATCGGGGAAGGAACGTAAAACCACATGGACTGAGGTGGTGGCCATGCTGCAGTGGCTCCAAGACTGACTGATAGCTACTTATCAAAATGGATGTTGCAGTGGCTACAAAGAGCCCACCAAGAGTGTTTGATCAACACGCACAGTAAAGAGATGGACACTGATGACAGCCTCAAGAGCTGCAGAGTGACTACCGGAGGACAAGTGCTTGGCATTGGTAAGATGTTCTTCCAGGATTTTAATTGTTTTTATCCTTTTTGTTTTTGTTTAATGCTTTTCTACAGTGTTAATTTTCACAGTAAATTTAGTCTGTTGACTAAAACTTTTAATTTTAGTCATAATTTAGTTGCCTAAATTCTATTAGTTGACTAAATATAGTAAATCTAAAATCGATTTGACCAAAATCTAGAATTTGTCGTGTTTTTACTGGTGAGCGGCGCTCCACATGTTTTGCAAAACCTCTTATTTTCCTTGACGTGTGAACTGTGTACATGTGTCTTCTCTTCCTCTCAAGCCTCAAAATTGTTGCTTTTTCATGAGAAACAAGGATGGGAGTTGTGTCGTTTCCCGCCACCTCAAAAACAAAACAAAAGAACTTACTGTTTCCGGGGAAGATCAAATTTGTGCGTCTAACCTCACTGCACGAGGAGATTACTTAATTTAATGAATTGATTCAGATTGGATCTAGTCTCTCCAGAATATCTTCATCTTGTTATTTGCTGATGGAAGTATCCATACATTTTCATTTAGTTGACTTGTTTCCATCAGCAGGAAAAAGGTTGCTGACAAACTATGACAAAAATTATTAGTCAATGAAGCTTTCGTAAAGTTACAGGTTGCTTTCCGCACCTTCATGGATTTGTTAAATTAATTGATAATTAACTATGGCAAGTTAAAATTGTGGTAGATGATCATTGTAAGGCTGTAATAAAACTAGATGTAGCGGCCAGAATAAAAAGTGAAGCCAGTGTAGCGTTGCCGTAACTCGCATTCTCTCGCTAACGTCCAGCAGAGGGCGTTTGGAAGGCTACAAGAAAACTAAGCTTTAGTGTGACCTTATTTAAAGTTCTTCCTGGTGAAAGACTTTGTGGTCTTGTGGGCATTTCAAGTCTTGCTGAAACTTTATGTTCATTTAACAAATTTTGGTGCCGGTTAGCATGAAAAAGTGGGGTAGCCTGTGAGTCTATGCCCTGGTGTCTCAATAAGCACTGACCCTTGTTCATCACAAAAACACCACAGTGGAAATATTCAGCTCAAAGCTTCACAACAGAACTTTTAACAGTTGCCACTTCCATCATTTATATACAGTCCTGTCCTCTGTTAATGCCTGTGTCCAAGTTTTGCTGATTATGTCTTGCACTCTTTCTATGTGTTTTCACAGGAGTCTGGCTGTGCTTTATTTGCTGCCCTCTGCAAGGAGGATCTTATCTACAGCCAACCCATGAACCAGTGAACCCTAAACCTGTCCTTTTGAACTTAGACCCTAAGAAACTTTTTTTGACCTCAGTGTGGGCAGGCCAATGGCATTATACGTTGGACAGATGAAGTTGCAGGTTTATCAACTCTTCATCCCCTTTTTGCTGGAAGTGTTCGGTTAAGGATTTAATCCCACACTCCATCTAAGAAGAGGATACAAAGGCTTGCGTTGCCCAGAAGTTCATCATCCACCTCAGCCGGAAAACTCTCGGATGGTGGTCTTAAAGGTCTTCTAGCCATTGGGACCGATGAGCCGCTCTCCTGCCCAGATGTCAGAGACAGTGTGCTGGGATGAGTTTTGGTGGACGTGGCCGGATTACATCTCAGCCATCGCAAAAGGCTGCTGCTGTGGAACTGGATGAACTGAAAGAATTGTACAAGGAAAAAAAGGACTTTTGAAAACAAAACACAAAACTATCATATGTCACATAAATTCTCAAGTCCAAAGGAGCAGGCAGACACACTACATGCACACACTCAGCTAAAGTTACATTGGCTCTCCTCTGGAACAATGTCTACACACACATGCACACACACACACACACACCAGAGATACACAATATCAAACGACACAAAGACACACAAGCATCAACGCCCAGCAGCATAAACGCTGAGCTTTGTAAATAATGTAAAAGTTAGTGTTTTTGAGTTTTCTCCATAATGGCTTTTGCTTTATTTCTTTGTTCAACATGCCTTAAATTGTATAGTTCAGTCTGAAATGGCTTAATGAAAACGTTCTCAGTTTAAGTTGGAAACCACCTCGTTAACTGTACTCTAAAGAGCGTTTTAACAAGACGTCTGTTCGCTGACAGACTTGTCCTGTATAAAAGTGTAAATGTGATCTACTTTAAAGATACTAGTTAACTAAAGAATAGAGCAATGAGGGCTTTTTGGTTGATCTAATTTTACTGGTGGTTGGATTTTTGTTGCCCTTTTTTTTTCCGTTTTGATCCAAATAAAGTGTGGATTCGTTGAGATTTCCTATTTAGATTACTGCTGAAGGTGCAGGCTTGACAAAGGGCTGAAGTCTGTGCTGCCTGGAGCTGGGCTTACTGGGTGATATGCAGAGGTTCATCTCAGAGCACGTGCTTGTTGCTGTGTCGTATCTGTTGTTGGATACAGTCCTCGGCAAAACTGAACCAGAATGGCAGGTCGTCCTCAAATTGATTTGTTTTCTTTACACTCCAGGGGAATAAAATGTTTTAGGAGTTGGATCTTTTTACAGTTTTGACATAGTGATTCACACTTGTCTTATGAGTGCTTGTAAGAACAGGCATGCATGATGGTTTGTAGTATTTGTGGGGTTTGACACTAAAATCTGTGTATCTAATAGTGCTGCTGACCATCAGTGATGGCACTGAATCGATACGGAAGCGACCAGGCTGTGGTGTGTCTGAAATCTGAAAGGTCTTCTCGGACCACGTCTTTACTCTGTATGTCTCATTAAATTTAAGAGATTCGTGTTTTTAGTCATTCTATAGTTTGTTTGTTTTTTCCTTCTTTATAACCAAACATATGCAGTTTTTTATCCAAATGGAAACTGATGTTTATTGAATACCGTCAGTTTAGACTTGTTAAAAGTTTCTGATCAACTGTGGGTGTGGTGTGCAGTTTTCTTCTATAGGTAAGTGAAGTAGCCACAGTTGGCATTGGTATGTCATAACTGTTGAATTGATATTGAATTATTACTTTAAATGTTATCACATTTTTTAAAAAGCTTATACTGTGATGGATGAATCATCAGTCTATTTTACTGCACTACAAAAGCTTTTATGATCAGAGAAACCACAGTATTGTGTCTAAAGACCCTGGTTGATGAGCAGCTTGACCCGCCTGCTTCAGGATAGAAGCTATAGATGGAAAGATTACCTGGTTCAGTTTTGCTGGTTACTGTAACACCGACTGTAATGATGGACTCATGGTTATACCCCAGTCAGCCCATCTCCTTCACTTAATATGTCGTTGAATGTTGTTAAAATAACAGCATACATGTAATGAAAATGTTTTGGAAAAGAACAACTGAAAAGAAGTGTAAATAGTTTGGCTTTTGTTTGAAGAACAAAATAAATACTAAATAAATAGCATTTAGCTGTGACCGACTCTGTGTGTTCTTTGGTTATCTATGAAGTTTGAGTAAAAAACCAAGAAGACATCTTGTTATGAATCACGCTTATCCGCACATAATAGAATCAGCACTCACTGAGCGCGTCTCGTCCAATGAACTCTCGCGATAGTTTGAAGCACATGGCCGCCCGCAGTGTTTACAACTTCTCCTAATGAGATGGTGAAGGGAAACAAAGTCCCGAAGCAGAAAGACGGCGATTAGTTTTGTGTGTTCGGTCTTTTTCTCCGGCTTTTGGTGAAACTCTTGATTCTGCGGGTTTTGCTTTTCGGCCAAACCGCGAACACAACTAAAGGCCAGGCAAGCCACAACACAGGTATATAGCATCAGATTGCTAACGTAGGCTAATGCTAACTTGGGCTAAAGTGTGTGCTCCGATGTGAAGGGACGCTCAATAAGAAGCTAAAGCAAATGTCGCTAATTGATTTATTTACCAGAATCATCCATTATGTATAATAGCAACCGGGCGTGCGTGGACATGTAGAAAGAATGTAATATGTATCGCTCAAGCTTTAACTTGACCAAATAGACGCGTATGCTAGTTTGGTGAGGCAGCTGGCAGTCACGACTAGCCACAGGTGTGTGCTGTGAGGCAGTGACGTGCTCCCCTCACAGCAGCTGCACGTTCACTTTATCTTCAGTCTGACTTAACGGTTTTTTTCCTGGTTTTCGTGAACGTGCTATCATGGTCTTCCGTTGTTTTGACGAGCTCATTGTTGGTCTCGCTTTTCTCGTCTTCATGTTTTCTCGACTCAATGTTTCCTAGGCTGGTGGGTGCTGTGATGTCCTCGTACCCCAACAGACTCAAACATCCACACTGCAGGAGGAAGCACTACCCCAGTAGCACCTACCTCACCCACGTCTGACAGCGACCGCTGGACACCGGGCGCTTGAAAGCTGGGTGGAGGGCTTCACGGGAGAGAGAGAGAGGGAGGTAAACAAAGATGTCAGACTCTGTGGGAGGTGGTGAAAGTGGAGGTGGTGCAGGGCAGGACTCCGAAGCAGATAATGAGCCCCCTCAACAGCCTCCACCTTTACTGCCTGGAGGTGCAGGGGAGATCTCAGAGGAAGGGGCTTTGCCATCTGCCAAGAGGCTGAGGATGAGTGAGGAGGGCGTGGGGCAGGATCAGGTTGTGGAGCCTGGTCAGAGGCATGAAGAAACACCAACACAGCCTAGCTCGCTGCAGGGAATGCCAGCCCAAACAGCAGAAGGTACAGGACTGTGTCTGTTTTAATTCATGATTATATGCATATATTAATATAAATTAAGATTACAGATGACCTGTGTTTAATCTGGCTTCTGCTGTCAGGAACAGGAGACCTGCTGCAGTGTGAGGAGGGAGGTCATAGTGGGAAAGAGGTAGTAGTCATCGGGGAAGAAGAAGAATACCATCAAAATGGAGAAGAAGGGCCAAAACCAGAGGAGGAACACAACGGTGATGGATCTGCAGAGAGCCCCGGTGACGGACAACAGTACGTGGAAGAAAAAAGGTTTATTTGTAGATTTAAACGTAGAGTAAGTTTGCAATATTTAGGCAGAGTTGAGATACAAGATGCGCATTCATAAAAAGGCAGAAACTGCTAGAAGAGATTGTAGCAGATGAACACAGAAGATATCATCTGAAAAATATTTTTAAAAGTATGAAGTTTACTTTTTAATTTTTCTTACACCCTTTTTTTATGTTACAATTTGCATAGCTGGTAAATTTGTCTTTTTCAGGTAAAAACAAAAGGAAGCCAGTGCAGAAGTTAATGGGCGCAGTTGGTTATTTTGGACTGCATTGAATTGAGAGAGAGAAAAGGTCTTATGGTTTAGAGTTGCATGCTCATTGGCTAATGAGTCTGTGAAGGTTCTCAGTCATCCAGGTCATCGTAGTCTAATCATTTTCACACCTTGGCTCATGTCATTAGGTAGAGGATCAATAGGGGGTCCTTTTGTCCCTCTCGGGGGGACACTCCCACAGGGCTTAAATCTGGGACTCTCCACCATTTGACCCTAGAACTGAAGAAGCTTCTTGGATGAGAGGTGAAACGTCTTCAAGCAACTTAAAGAAGTCCAGACGCTTTTCTTTCTAAGCTCCTTAGACTATTGGCTAATGACTTTTCAATCAAAAGAATCAACCAGTGAGTGTGCAGTTTCAAGGTCTAGGCACAATCTCATCTGGCCTGTTGCACCCAAGATGGCGACAGTGGAAACGCTCATCTCGTGGCTTTAGTGCAGGACTTCAAAAACCAGCAGGTAGCTTCACAGTAGCTATCCTTGTGAACAACAGGTGGGCGGGGCTTCTGTACTCACAGCCAGAGCTGCGCCCCTGAAATGACCATAACAGTGGTATTCCCTGTCATACAAGTCGCAAGAGTAGAAGAACCTGTCTGAAACGGAGCATTTAGAGCGGTGTTTGTTTAACACTGGGTCTTTACTTCATACTGTGATACATGAAATCTCCGACTATGTGTTTGTTTGTCCCCCAACAACTCCTACTTGACCCGGCGCTGAGCAACCAAACGTACATCTTGGGCCTCTGAAGGTTCTTATCTGTATTGGACATTGTAACAACATCATGTTGCCTAGCAACTACCTTAAAATTATCTGCCAAGTAACCAAAATCCTTTGCATAAAACATCAAACACGAATTTAAGGTGACAGGCCGTATAGCATGTGTCAGGTATGGTCCTCCCATACTCCAGAGGCATGCATGTGGGGTTAATCAGTGATTCTGTGCATGAAGAGTTACAGTCTCTCTGTGGTGGATGCACAACCTGTCTAGGCTGTAACCTCTAGACCTATGTGAGTCCACGATAGGCTCCAGCCACCAACTATGTAAGCAGTGCAGAACTTGGCTGAGTGGGTGGAGACTGTGAACAGATGAAATAATTAACAGTCCAATCAATGCAGTCAACATGTGTTTGAAGCTTAAAGTTTATCAGTGACAGTGAGAGTGTCGTGTTTAGTAATGTGTTGTTAGATGTTGAGAAGTGCTTTTTTAATTGACACTCGTGTTTAAGTGGGGCAGCTAAAAGCACCAGAGCATTAACTGATTCATCATTTTGAGTCTGTCAGACATCATTATGCTAAAATTTGGAGAAAATGACCCAGGATGAAAAATAATGTAGTCAACTAATAGAAATCTAATTAACAATCAGCTGTAGTGTCACTGTGTGTAAATGAAGCAGCTTATTACTTGGAAGTTTCCACTGTGTTTTATACACAGAGCGTGTTTGACTGAGGCTAGGGACTTCATTGGATGATGTGTGCCTAAAATAGCAATGAGCTTTAAAATTGTCTTCAATTATAAACCTTTAAGTGCTCATCTCCTAATAAATGTGAGCTCTAGCTTTTAGTGGAGTGCGTGAGCTTGTTGCGAGCGCCTCTCTGACCAAGGACGTCCTTGTCTCTCTGTCTCCAGGCTCAGCTTAGATTTTACCCAGAACCCTCAAATGCTGACTGGTTCCTGGACAGAGTACTCCAACCTGCCGGAGAACTACCTGAAAGGCTGCAAATGGTAAATTCTTTTTTTATATATGAAGAAAACATTGCGAGGGGCGTATTCATGGTTATTACATACTGGGCTTAGACACAAAAACAAGGCGACGTAAGGCTTTGAAATGGATACTGTGTGCATCTGCAGGGGGGCTGAGAGGTAGGTAGCACTGGGGTGCCGCTATATTTGAGTTTTGCCACTGGACTTGGAGTTCTCGGAAAGGCATCAGATCAACATGTGAGGTTCCATCATTGTTTGCATGAGCACAATAGATGCTGCTACAACCACACTGCCCAGTAATGTCACGCCTGAACTCACTGGTTGCTTCCAATGGGCAGAGTACTAGTATGTAGTCTGGGCAGAACAGTATGCAGGCTGACACTGTGAGCCTGAGCTTTGATCAAATAAGACAGCTAGGTGCAATATTATTTAGGATTTTATAGGATTTTAAAATCAATGTGATATTTAATTGGAGGCCAGAGAGAATTAGGGTAATAGACTCAAACCTACCAGTACCAGTTATAACTAGGGATGGGTATCGTTTAGGTTTTATCCGATACCGGTGCCAAATCGGTACTTTTGAAACGGTGCCAGTGCTTAAACGGTGCTCGAACCGGTGCTTAAAGAATGGAGAACACAAACTTTGTCCAAAAACCTCTCATGTTCAGCTGTTTGTTTGTTTTTTTGTAAAAAGATAACAATGTTAGCCTTTTCTGCAGCTATGGGGCATATATGGCATCACTCTTGGCTGGAAGCAGTGCTTAAACAATGAAAAAAAAACACAAACTTTGTCCAAAAACCTCTCATGTTCAGCTGTTTCCCACTTTTTCTTTGGTCATTTTAGCCTTTTTGTCCAGGGTGAAGGGAGTATCTGCCATCAAACAAGAGGACAGCTGCATGTAGCTATGATGATGTTTGCTAGTTCACCTTACATGCATTAATGTAATAACGTGGTTAGCCTACTCAACGTAAATTACACACGGACAACATGAAGCTACTCATGCAGAGAAGAACGGCTGCTGCTGCATCATCATCCTCATCATTTCTGCTACACTGGCAGGGCTAGGGGCCAGGACTCTATTCTTCGGGTTTTTGGGGGATGTTGCTCCGGGTCCGATAACTGGCAACCCACCCAACGTGCACAGTGTGAGGTCTCGCAGCAAGCTATCAAATACGGCGCATTTCTCGGCTTTTAAAAAAAACGCTATGCGTCGCCAGGTGTTTCATCAGTTTCGAGGTGTTACCTCCTTTGACAGTATCACAGTATCAGCTTAAAGCACTTGTTGCAGCTGAGTTTGCATATTTTGCTGTGAAGTACAACCAGACTTTTGACCGCTTCGCCTTGGACATTTTTAATCTGTAGCTCTGCTCTAACTGAACGTACGTACCTGGCCCCGCCTACTATCCTGGGAAACGTAAAATGATTGGCTAGAAGTGTATCACAGCTCAGGAAAATAAAGCACCGAAATGTGCGCTGCTTTTCGGTCTGGTTACTACCGTTTATGTCAGAACCGGTGCCATCATGGCACCGGACACCGGTACCCATCCCTAGTTATAACACTTCTGCTTTACCTTTCTGACCCAGAAAAGGTCAGTTTTCTTTAATTAATGCTATAAATACAGTTGTCTGTGTACGAGCTGCTTACATGCTATAGTGCAGCTGCATATATGTTAGTATTATATGTGTGTTTTGTGTTACTTTAACATGCACACAAACCCAGCCCGAGTACTTGTTGTTCTAGTCTTTAATGATCTGTCATCCCTCCTCTTCCTCTTACCTAGGGCTCCTGATGGTTCTTGTATCCTGACAAACAGTGCAGACAATGTCCTCCGAGTGTACAACATCCCTCCAGAGATTTACAGCTACAACTGGGACTTGCTTCCTGAAATGGTGAGTACACAAATAGCTTGCCATCGGGGGCCGGACAGGCGACGGGAAATGAGAAAGCAACAAACAAATGTTAGAGCAAATATTCATTATTTTATGGATTTAAATTCAGTTGAAAGATGAACGTAGCTATAAAGACTCCTTCATTTGTAAAGGTCAGCAGTCTCAGTCTAATCTGGAGCTTCCCTGTTTATGATGTTTATGAAGGTTATTACTAAACGTCAGTTTTGCTTTTTGTTGCAATAAACAAAAATCCTTTGAGACGTCTGCCTGATAAAACGCGTTAGTGAAGATTAATCTGTGGGAATAAAATGGACTTTGTGTTTTGGTCGGGGCGAAATGTCAAGTAGTGAGCCGATCTTTTAATTGTATTACAAGCTGGTTTGATTGGGATCACTGAACAAAAATAACTGAAATATAATCCATTTTCTCTAGTTGAAATCTCGCAGCCTTTGTAATGAGAGGAGAAGATTGACTGTTGATTGCTCTGTTTCTCGCATGCTTCCACTGGCTTTTGAAATTGAATTTTTCTGGGTAGCCACTTATTTAGTGTCAGCCTCAGAGCTGATGGATCCAGCCAGTGCCTTTGGCCTACATTTCTTAATGCAGGAGGTCTCAGTCCCTCTGTTACTGACTGTCTGTCTTTTCTTTTATTCTCTGCTAGAGTCCAGTGCTGCGGATGGCAGAAGGAGACACCATCTATGACTACTGCTGGTACCCCAAGATGAACTCTTTGGAGCCGGACACGTGTTTGTGAGCTGAACCTGGTCTTTTTCAAACTATTCCCTAAGCCTCTCGCTTCAAGTCCACCTTGGAGACGGTGAAATGTGTATACACTGAAAAAAGCACCGGGTTGTGTTTTGTGTCAGTTTCTAATCTCGGGTGGTTGGATCGGGTTCCCGGTGAATTTGTCGGCTTTTCTTTGTGCTGCAGTGTGTCTAATAGACTGTCTGAATGCAGAAGATTTTGTTGTAGTCTTGTGTCTCATTCTTTGATCCCAGAGGTATGTGCAGCGGTTGTGGAAGCTGGCTGCCTGCAAGGAGGGAAGCTGTAAAAGCTTTCTGATGTCTCTCATTACGAGTGAAGAGTTGGCCTGCGTCTCGTCCGCCTCGTCGCAATCCGCTCGCCTGTTTGAGGCCCACAGTGCGATTCAGCCCGCTAACAGCACTCCTGAGTCCAGACAACACCTAAAGGGCCTCGTGAATCCCTGACTCGAGGCTTTGCTTCTCATCTCCTTCTCCTTTTTTTGTGTTTAGAAGGGTGCACTCTAGCAAGTATGTGGCAATTATGACATCACTGAGTGTTGGTGTGTGTGTGCTGTGAAGGAAAGTTAGCATCAGCAGCATCCAGCCGTCGCTGTGAAGGCTGCTTATCGTCTGCGGTGAGAGAAGTAAGGCTGAGCTAATGAGCCGAGGTCAGGTTGCCAGCAGTTTTCGTGGTGTGTTACCCTTCAGCCCCAACTCCCCCAACTCCCATCATCCTTCAGTCAGACCCTCGAGCAGTTGAGTGCATCAAGGCCCAGAACTGGCACCGACATCCTCACATCGTACAGCTTTCACCATGTTAGTGGGTGAGGGTCTGGAGCTGGACAAACCAAAATCATCAACAAAAGTCTCGCGGGCAGGGAAGCGCTCGAGTCGTGTCTATAATCCAAATGCTGATGGAAACTGACAGCAAACACTCGTGATTGTCTTCAGATCGCTGCCATCTATCAAACAGGAGCTCCTGCAGGGCGCAGTCAGGTGGTTGGACAGAGTACACCGACTGACTGTAGCAGTCAGATAAAAGATTGCGGTTGTGACGATTAAAAGAAAACATCTAGCAAAGCAGGAGAGCCATGTCTCCTGCTTACCCTTTCTCTCCCTCTTTTCACATCGCTGTTTTGTTTCTCCCTCTGCGCTCCTTGAACTATCTGCCTGCCAAAAGCCGTGTGTTGTTGATGCCCCTCCTGTAGAGAGGGAATAAGGGCCCCTGTTATGGCTCGGTTAAGTTGCGCTGAGTTCTAGGCATGGCTCCAAGCTAGCAGCAGTCTAGCATTATAATTGGGCATTTCCCTGCTCTGGAATAAAGCCGCGGCTCACAGGGGCCATAACAGAACACGGCAGCAGCGGCGGGGGCTCATTTCCTTTGTCTAATTGAGCGGCAGTGATGTTTCAGCGTTTGTTCAGTGCTCAATAATTAGAGTTAAAAAGGCATGGCTCAGTCTTTGGCCCTGATGCGGATCAATAAGAATGTGCTGCGGCCTTGTCTTCATAATGAGGCGAAGCATGTAGCTGTATGTTTGTTTTGCAGTACATGTTAGTTGTTCCCTCCGTTAGCTCAGTTTGTTCATCTCATTCATTTCTAAATCATTCATTCATATTTATTTATTTCGACCTCCTCTTCTTCAGTCTAGCCAGCAGTAGCCGTGACAACCCCGTCCATGTGTGGGATGCATTTTACGGGGAGGTGCGAGCCAGCTTCCGACCCTACAATCACCTGGACGAGCTGACGGCAGCTCACTCGCTGTGCTTCTCTCCAGATGGCGCGCAGCTCTACTGCGGGTTTGACAAAATGGTCAGGGTCTTCCACACCGAGCGCCCGGGCAGAGACTGTGAGGAGCGACCCACAATAGGTCAGTCGTCAACGTCTCATCGGCTTTCACCTTGAAGCTTGTCGATGAGCTTTCCTCAATCGGGTGACGTAAAACCCATTTAACATCTTTTCGTTTCATTTCATCAGGCCAAACACAAATATGTGTATCACCTCTTTCTTCGCGCTTTCAGCTGCTACATTTCAACCACAAATTGAGTTTGTCTTTTTTTCATTAAAATATTAGAAGCTGGCCTCCTGCTCACAGCCGGTGTGATTGTGTTTATTGCTTTCTTCCTGTGTGAGGTTTTACAGCAGTTAACGACTGTACTGAAAACAAGGATATTAAATTGGAGTTCCCTCAGGGATACTGTTACCACATTTGAGAAACACTGCTTTAAGGTTACACCCTTGTGCTATAAACACATTGTTCCTTCACAGCGGTGAAGTCCTGCTGTCAGAGTGACTGAAGAAGTGTCAGTTTGCAGTGAGACACTGACTTTCTGATGATACTGTTACCAGCAGCGTCATTTTAACGCATTCTGTGTTGGATGTTTTGCTGATTGTGAGCAAACTTCAACGACACTCAAAAATGCAGCTATAAATAAATAGTGTTCACAAGAAATGTCGTGATGCATGCTCGATCGTCCAGGTAAGTAAATCCTAAAAGGTTCTGTTCATCTCGATGAAGCGTTTTCAGTGGAAGAGGTTTGTTCACTCATCCAAATGACTGCTTCGGTCTCAGCTGACTGCAGGTTTCTCCTAGTATTTGCATAATAACTGAAACTAGCACCAGTGGCAAACCATGGACTGTCAGTCTAAATCATTAATTTGCATATTGTCATCACCAATGATCCATGACCACTGGTCATTGATGCAATGGCTGCAATCACAGCATTGTAAGATGGTGACAGATGTACCCTTAGGCCCCTCCTCGATTCAGAGATGGTCTTTCCCTTTTCATGTAAATGGTCTCCTTGACTCTGCGCTCAAACCAGCGTTCCTCCCTGTCCAGGATGTTACATCCTCATCATTCAAAGTGTCCGCTGGCCTGTAGGTGGAAATAGACTGTGGAGTTCTGGCCTGACGAGTTAGGACAACACAGAACACCTAACTACTTAGCCTAGGGTTGTTTTGTTTCCCAGATGTAGAAATCCTCCTGGCACTTAACAGCGTACACTACATTACTCTGTTTGTGTCGGGGGACCTGATCCTTGGGGTGACAAATTTTGGGTGCAGCGTGTTTTGGGGTTTGAAAGTGTTTAGAGAAAATGCGTCTCAACTGCTCCAATACTCCTGACACACATGGGATCACTACAGGTTTTTGTTTAGGCAGCGGTTGTCCTTCTGTCCTGGATCGGCTGGAGCTTTCTTTAGGTGCCTTCCCAGCTTTGACAAAGGTCCAGCTGGGATAACCACATTTACTCAGGGCCTTCTTGATGTGCTGTTCTTCTGCCTCCCTGGCCGCTGTGTCTGTGGGGATGGTGTTCGCTCTGTGTTGTAGCCTCCTGATGACACCCAGTTTGTGCTCCAGTGGATGATGAGAGTCAAACCTTAGATACTGATCCGTATGTGTAGGTTTACGGTACACGTCAGCTTTTAGATGTCCCCCATTACTGATGGAAATCTCACAGTCTAAGACGGCTAACACTTTTTATATCCTCCCTGGTGAATTTGGTGTGTCGGTCCACAGAATTAATGTGATCCATGAATTGTGGTCCGTCCTGAGATTTGATTTTTCCCTCAGGTGTCATCCACATACCTGAACCAATGGCTTGGTGGTGTCCCAGGGTAGGATAACAAAACCCTCTTTTCCACTTCTTCCATATACAAATTGGCCACAATGGGTGAAACTGGGGAACCCATGTTTCTGCCTGTAGTACTGACCCTCGTATGTGAAATATGTGGAATTAAGACACAGTTCACACACTTGGTCGGTTTATAAGGTTGGGGAAACGTGCAGTCAGCTGAGACTGAAGAAGCCGCTCGCATGAGTGACCAAACGCTTCGTCCAGATGAACAGAATCAACGTTTTGGGATTCACAAGAAATATTGTGAGAAATTGAAACCCTTAGACAGTAAACAGATGTGAGAGGGAGGATAATGTGAAGTCGGTTGTTTCTTGTTTTCAGTGAGTTGCTGTTTGACAGCTGGCTGTCACATCTCACAGGCTGAAGCCTCCTCGAACAAACTGACAAAAACCAAGGAGAACACAATGTTTACTGTGATGCATTTCTTTCCTCCGTCTCACATTCATATGGCATCATTTCACTGGAAGCTCTTTTTTTTTTTTAAATGTACTTGAACGACTTTTTCTAAATTGGCAGAGGCAGATCCAGCAAAGGCTTTAACTAACACACACCATCATCACCTTGAGATTGTAATCCGTTGGTTCACTGGTGTAATCACTGAGAAATCTGTTGCTTTTATGGACAGACTCCGGAATGTCTGAACTGCCAAAAAGTCAACTTTGAGTCGACGAGACTGCAAATTGTGTCCTGTGAACTATAAAGTGCTGAAAGCGCTGCCAAATGCTCTCTCTTGTCCTCACCGCAGTGAAAAAGCAAGGCCAGAGTGGCATCATCTCCTGCTTTGGCTTCAGCCCTTGCCAATCTGTTTACGCCTGTGGCTCTTACTCCCGCTGCGCTGGCCTCTACTCCTGCCAGGACGGCACCCTGCTGGCTCTGCTGCCGACCCGTCACCACGGAGGTCTCACCCATCTGCTCTTCTCCCCCGACGGCAACTACCTGTACACCGGCGGCCGCAAGGTAACGCACGAACAGACTCGCACACAGCTTCAAGCAGAGAGATACCCGAAGGTAACAATCGCTGCTGAACACACACAAACTATCAGTTGTGTTTGGGTGTTAAGCAGGTAACTGATGTTGCTTTGCACAATATAAATACACAAGTATGATATAAAGCTTTACATGATACTCAGTCCTCTCAGCATGTGTCAGCAACTTAAAATGAAATATTTAAGCTAGCATCTAACATTATTCTCCTGCTGCAAACTGTATGCCAGCTAATTCAGCTACAGGTTCGCTCTAATCTGAAGAAATGATATCAAGGCAGTGTGTAAGGAAGATTAATGGTAGGTCCTAAATTTAATAGAGCTCCCATTGAAAGTAATAGCTATCAATCAAAAGTCTGATAGTTCTTGTTTTATTGTTTTATCTATGATTATTGTAAGTACTCTGTGTCCTCTGAAGAGATGTGTGTTTGAGTTTTCAACCCTCAGAACAGAAATTGGACAAAAAGTTTGGCTTTTTGAAGCTTTATCAAGTGGCAAAACCTGAGGCTGAAAAACTACAGATGTTGGTAAATGGTAGATGTTGGTAAATGGCATATTTGCTGCTTTCCCAGTGACTTGTGATTTGATCATGATCAACCTGAGCTTCTCCATCATTGATGATCTTTGGGTTTTTCAAACTTGGACATTAGTCAGTGCTGAAGTTGAGGAAGAGACTGCTTTATTCCTGGTTCTCACTTCTGCTAATTTCAGCTACTGAACTGCACTATTTAGCCAAGTTTGTGCCTTTGGGAACATTTTTAACCAAAGTTATCTGACGAGCATGTCCCGCCGCGAGGTGCAGACTGTTCAAGATGCTTATGGCTCATGTTCTAGTAGTGAAATCAAGAATTATCTGCTTGTTACAGTTATGCATGAAAGTGACTGCGTGTAGCACACAAAATCTATTGATGCAGCTTGCTAACCATGCTAGCTAGTTTAAGCTAACTTGGAAGTGTCTCTCGTGCTGACTTCTGGCTCTAAAGCATTAACGCTGGCAAAAACGTTAATATTAAAGCTTCAAACCCCAAAATGACCTTAGTGTGGCTATGTCCAAATTTTATATACAGGCTGTGAAGATAAATTCTGACTGCCTTTTGTTGTGTGGCAGTTGTTTGTGATGGATAAAGTTAGCATCCAGGCTTGGGAACGAATGATTTCATGGAAATTCTTTTGTGTGTGTGTGTGCAGGATCCAGAAATCCTGTGCTGGGACCTAAGAGAGCCGGGAAGAGTTGTGTTTTCTCTTAAAAGGAACGTGGCCACTAATCAGCGCATCTACTTTGACCTCGATCAGTAAGTAACAGGGAAACTGCATCAGTGATCCTGTTGTATATGAGTGTGATGTGATTCGTCTGGTTTTTCTGTGTTAAATAGCAGCAAGGATCGTCGTATTAGCCGATTCCCACTCGTGTTTCTGTTTGTGTGCGTTTAGATCTGGCAGGTACCTGCTGAGTGGAGACACGGAGGGAGTGGTGTCAGTATGGGACACCCACACAGCGCCTCCTGATGGTAATGAAGAACTACTGCAGCCTCAGCTTAGGTTCCAGGCGTACTGGGACTGCACCAACGGAGTCAGGTATGATTACTAATCTAATCCAGCTCACTGACAGATTAGATTCCAGTAATGAAAACATTTATAATATTAGACTGAAGGTGGATCTTTCTCAATAATTAACATGAGAGGAAAAGTGTTATTTTACAAAGGTGAAGCTAATCTTGATCAGCTGCATTGTTGTTCGGTAGAAACAAAACTGAATAAAAAGCAATTAACAAAGTTTCAGCTTTTTCTAATTCACTTATGTTACGCTGTTGTTCAGTTATGCTGCTGTTTTGCTGTGTCAGGCTGTTTGGGTCATGCAGTCATTTTTCACAAAATCATAGGAGGCAAAACAAATGATCCAAAACATTCAGTGACAGAGCAGCTTTGGCTTTAGTCAGGCATGTCACTGCTTTGTGAGAGCAGAGAGTGAAAACCAAACCACAGCTTCTCAATAATTCTGGATACTCTGGCACAAAAAACAGCTTTGATTGTGAATACGTGATTGCAGAGAATAAAGCCAATGATGTACTAAAAATGAAACGTTGACTTTTAATTAAACACAGATGGTGTAAATGTGCAGCAGTTATGTATAAAATGTTGCAAAGCCTGAGGTAATTCAGTTGTTTTCTGTGAAATGAATCGTGCATTTTCTTTTTTCAAGCGTGATGCTGCATGTGCAATAGCTGAAAGTCCAGTCATGTCACACTAGCAGAAACAGTTTTTTTTCCACAGCTTATCACGCCATTATTTTCATTTGTCCCTTCCTGGATCTTCTCTCTGCCCCCCTCTGCTGCTCCGTCCTTCTCCTCTTCTTCTTCTACAGTATCCATCCCTTCATGCCGCTGCTGGCAACATCCAGCGGCCAGCGGCAGTTCCCGTGGCCCGGCGACAGCGAGGGTGACTCGGCCTCTGACACTGAGGGGAGCGGTGCTGTGATGTCACAGCAAGACACCCGGCAGGACAATGTCCTGACCCTGTGGTGGGCGGGACCGCTTAGCCCTGCCGCTGAAGGGAGCCAAGACCAGAGCACTACAGCAGCAGAGGCCTGAATATCTGTCACTGCACTCAGCTGATACAAATCGAGTTACACATGCCATGTGATGTTTGTGTGTAAAGCTGATTTTGGTTTGTACAAATCGACCGTCAGCGGGCTGTTTGTTTGTAGTTTACTGCCAACTTCACCAGAACGTGGAAAAAAAAAGGTTAATGTCAAAGCCAAAAGTTAAGAGGTTCTTTAAAGCCTTAATGCTGAGATAAGAGGTGTGTTTTCTAAGGAGACGTTAGGACATTACAATCAAATATAACCAGCCTCTTCTTAAACATTTACCTTTATTTCATTTTAGTAGAGACTCTACTTCCTGAATAAGAATACATGTGGTGGAAGTGAAATCCTCTCACTGTGTCCGTGCGTGCGTGTCTGCTGATCGCGCCTCGGCTCTCGGCCGTGTCGGCGGGAGCGTTTGTTTACGTGTGCGTGTAGCTGCGATGCTTCCCCGGAGATCTTTCACTGCTATAGTTACAGTAAGTGCCATTTGTTCTCAAGTTTTCGCTTTTGTAAAGTGACGGGGATCTCCTGGTTTTAGCTTCTTTTTTAAAGTGCCAGACGCGACAGGTAGCGTTGCTCCGTGCATGCCCACAAATGTATATTTTTGTAAAGCCGTGATGACGATTCTCCTTTTTTTTGAATGTAACTTCAAAAACAATCTGTGAAAGTCTTGTAATTAGCAGCTGCTGCTTGAAATGTGCTCTTTCCTTTTTGTTTTCCTCCTACTGGTTGTGGTGCTTTTGTACCGTGCGAGTGGTGCTAGCAGCTCAGAAGACATTGTGTTTGATTAATTGCATTAATACTTGCAGCCGTTTGTCGAATGCTCGCGTTGTTACCGGGGTGCGCTTTCCTGTAGTGTCTTTGCAGGTTGGTGAGAAGCTCAGCGTGCTCCAACCAAAGCCTTGGATCTTTACACTGATTAAATCGATCACTTTTTAAAGCCTGTGTCGGTTGCTTGATTTATTCATTCATTCAGATATGTTGCCAAGCAATGGGAGCTATAATTTTGTAGCTATTATTTCTACACAAATTTGTACTCTGTTATGAATCGCGTTGTCCTTGAAGATAAGTCTGGAGATGGACGCCTCCGTGCACAACAGGGAGCTGTCTGCTGGTTTTATTCAAATGAATTAAAAGCACGTTTCCACAGATTCGCAGCCTCACTCATTTTTACGTTTTCAGTGGAAGGCGGTTCAGAGTTGGATGCCCTGCAATAAATCCTCAATGAATGCAAGATGATGCCGCACTCGAGTCAAGAGGCAGCTCTTAAAAGCTAAAGGGACTGTTGGCTTTTGCTTATGAGATGGAAACTATTCATAGCTTTCACCTTTCACACACGCTTTCTGTGCGAGCACGTGCACGCACACTCGCACGCACCCGTGTATTTGATTGTCTGAAACCACAGGGGCACGGCGAGCGCTGAGCCAAGTTGGAGAGCTGCAGTGTTGTGTTGTGCGGGTTGCTTAGCGACTGTCTCCGCCTTGGGAGAGGAAAGTAGGCAGAAAGACGACAAGACGGAAAATTGGGGGCACATAAAAAAAAAAAGGTTTTAAATAAGAGAAATAAATAATCGAGTGGTGTAGCGATTGCTGCCTGTTTGTCTGCTCTGGACCCGTCCGTATCTCAGCCCCACCAGAGTGAAGAGTGAGTGGGGTGATGACTGACACGGAGGGAGCGTGGTGGGGTGGGGACACATTAAGCTTGGGGTCTGTGGGTCCTCCCTCTTGGAAATTTTGAGGGCTGGACACAATTTCCTGCACTCGGATGAATTTTTGTTCACCAATTTGTGTCATTTTTGCATCAGAGTTTAGAGGAAACATCTATAACATGAAAATCTGCCAGCAGGTAACTGTTTGACATATACACAGAACAATGTAGTTGTGCTTTCATATAAATATTCTCGACTTTTCTCATGTAACATGATCGCACGTGAACACACAGGCGTGATTTATTCTCCTATTTGCCAGATCAAGACACGAGAGTCATTGTTATCATTCTGTCGGATTTCAAACTAGTGTTGTTATATATGGGGACATAACCTGCCTATATACGCTTGCAAGAATTCTGATTTCTGTTCAGCTCTCTGCAACATTCACACGTCACCAATATGTGATTTTAGGTTTTTCTTTAGGAAACATACCTTAAAAGCCTTAATATCTTTCAGAGGGTGAGTAAAAACAAAGATTGGACACAGCAACTAGCCATAAAAGGCTCATGATATTGTCGTCACCATGAGTTCAAATCTCCGTGGCCTGAACCTCCGGGTCAGAGGTCAAGTATTTTAAGACTGTCCAATAAGCAGCAGTCCTCTGGGTGCACAGTCTCTGGAAATTCCAGAGGATATGGACCAAACCAAGCTTATTGGAATGCACCAATAACTCAAAGAACTATTTGTTATAACCAAGGTATGAATAAGAGCATCTCTGAGTGCAAATGTCAAGCCGTGAAGCCGATGGGGTACAGCAGCAGAGGACCACACTGGGTGCCACTCCCCTCAGCTGGAACAGGAAACAGGATGCAATTCACACATCTTCCAAACTGACATCAGGAGTCTTAATGTCTCCTGCAACACTCAGAGTTAGTGTAAACACCATGAAAGCATGCCTCTTATCCTGTTTTGCAGTAAAACGCCAGGCTGCTGCTGGTGGTGTAATCATATGGGGGATATTTACCTGGCACGTTTTGGGCCCTTTAGCACCCAGTGGGCATCATTTAAAGTTTAGAGTATTGTTGTTGATCATGGCCACGGTGTACCCGTCTTCTAATACCTGCTTCCAATAGGATAATGCATCATTTCACAAAGCTCAGATCATCTCAATCTGGTTTCTGGAACATCACAGGGAGTTCACTGCACTCAGACCGCCTCCACAGATCTCAGTTCAATAGAACTCCGTTGGGATGTGCTGAAATGGGAGAGTCACATTATGCAGCTGACATTTTGTAATTTATATGAATATTTTATGCATTAAAAAGACCCTCTGCTGTCGAGACATTCCTTTCAGAGTAAAATCATTAAAGCAGTTCTTCCTAAATATGTCCTCTGCCTCTTTCATCATTTTATTGAGGGCGCGGAGAATGATTGCACGAGTTTAGATACTCCTGCACCCACCTTGAAATCTACACCTTTGGTGCACAGCATATACCTGGAGTTAGTGTGCAGTGTTAATGTAATGCAATGAAAAACACAGACCATACATATACCAAAGTGGACAGCAAAACCGTCCTGTGACCAGAACTTTTGCTAATTTCTGTGAGAGAGAGGATCCTGAGTCACGGCAGGATTCGCTCGCAGCAAACATGGTGGAAAACATCATCTTCAGGGGAAAACAAAGTCCTTTAAAACCTTTAAATCCTCCTGTTTGGGCAAACGTTATCAGATTTTATTAGTGATTTGAAGTATGCAGGGTTTTTTCTTTTGGCCATTCAAATTGCCGTTAATTAAGATAATACCTCACAATACCTGCCCATGAGTACTTTACTAGATCTTTCTATAAGCGGTGCATGTCTGCATTATTCCTCTACTTTGAAAAGAACTGCCAGAGGAATTTTAAAAAATCTAATTGTGAGACTTAAGAAGGATGGAAAAGCATTAAGAGAGGTCAGTGCCCTGCTGGAAATCAGCAGAAACATTTGCAGTAGAAATCAGGAGCTACAGAACGAGCCACAGCACCACTAATCAGAGCCACTGTGGCTGTCCTCTTGAAATGCCACAGACAGTGCTGCACTACTTGAACAGTCTAGCTCTGAAAACAGATGGGCGAGGGCTACAGACTTGGCACCGGGGTTATCAATGGAAATCTGAATTTGTGTGACAGCTCAGACATTTGCGAAGGACATCGCATAATGTCAAGCTTTGAAAAAAGGGAAAAAAATGACCTGATTGATCTTTGGCACCAAACTGCAGGCTAAAACTTTGCTAAAGAACATGACAAATGGATCAGATGTTTACATTCGGGTAGATGGAACAGCCTGGCTGGGACCACCGCGGTGACTGCACAGAGGTGGGGGTGTGATGATGATACGGCCTTGTAGGAGTGCAGACGGTTGACATTTATAGACGGCACCGTGAATGCCTGTGGATAAACCAAAATACTGGCAAACAAGATGGCTCGCAGTCTCCAGAAGCCTGGCAGAGGAGGGATATTGCTGCGTGAAAACGATCCAAAGCACGCTGCCAAAATCACACACCAGTTTCTAAAGAAGAAAAAAGTGAGAACTATGACCTGAGCAAGTTTGTCGCCTGACTTGGATCCAACACAACGCCTTCGGGTTTATATTTAAAGAGAAAGTTCGAGCAACGCAACCCCTGCAGTAAAGAACAGCTGAAAAAAAAGTGTCTGTAAAGAGAGGCGAGGCACGTCTCCAGAAAACACTGCTATCCTGTGTGTGTGAGGCTGAGGCTGTCATTTGAAATAAAGGAGGAGATGCAAAGTATTGACAAAAGACTTGAATCTCCGAAATGAGAGCCGTATTGAAGTTGCTGCACTGACTGTGAGCTGAGTGTTTGCTCTTTGCTATCAGGACAGAAAGTAGTTATAACACCGGCGACTGAAGGCTAAATCGAATCAGCCTGTAGTCAATCTGGACACTTCCCAGAGCTTTATATCCGTCCTGAGCTATGAGACCTTTTGTGAGCAGATGAGAGTTTTTCATTATGTGCAGTAAACAGAACTTTATTGAATCATCTCCAGCCGTGTCTGAATTTTAAATATCAACAGTGGCTAAAATTAGGCTTCTAAATGCAAAAGGGAGCAAGTAACCCATCTTAACATAAGCAGCTGTAGGTCTATATATTGTTAGACTAAGAGAACATTTGCCTCGGTACATCGCCACAGATATGTTGTTTAAATCAAACAATCCAGATGTGACTGAAGTGTAGCTTTTCGGCTTTAATTCATGGGGTTTTACAGACACTCTTACACATAGGCCACCATTTACAGAGGCTCAGAATTAACTGGACTACTGACTGATGACCAGTCTCATGGCATCATGAGGTTTCCTTGCTATTTCACGATGAATGAAGCCAGCATAATGCCTGAAAATAATTCAAACTGTTGTTTTAAGTGCAATATCAGGCCAAGAAAATAAGAAATAAATGGGATATTCTTCAGTGGGCGATTCCGTCACCTGATTAGGAGACGGACCAGGAGGCGGGTCATCCACCAATCAGATAGTTGGTGTCTTGATGCATGCTCCATCCAGGTAAGTAAATGCCCAAAAGTTGATTCTGTTCAATCAACTCTCCCACTGAAAATGCTACGTCCAGATGAACAGAACAACTTTTGAGCAGATAGTTGGTGGTTTCATCCCTGGCTGTTCTAGCCAAAGTATCCTTGGACAAGTTGCTGAACCCCAAGTTGCTCTCTGGTGTATCCATCACACTGTGAATATGTATAAATGTTACACAGAAAGCACTTAAGCGTAGAAAAGTTCTTGTACGAAGCGCTTTGGATGCTCAAATAGAGTAGAAAAGTCCTTTGGCATAATCAGATATAAGCAAGGGCAGAAGGTGGTTGCAGTAAAGGGCTGGTAGAGCAACTCAAAGGAGGAAATGCAGCATGACTCAAATGTGAAAGTCTGTACATGAGCAAAAATGCAAAAAACTGTACATGTTCATGTTGAAGCTGTGTACTGCCACCAGGGGGCAGTGTGAAAAACAAGGTGAAGCAAATACTGTATGAGGTTCTGAAGTCATGATAATGCAAATAAGGTCTTTGCTGTGAATAAAAACTGAGATTTGAAAACAATTAAAACTCTGCTTCTGTCACTCTCTGTGCTTCTCATGAACTCTGCTGTAGCTCTCTTCTGTTACAGTCAGCTTTTCGACACGTCACATACCTGCACAGCCTCACTGCACTCAATGCTCTGTTGGTGTTTTAGTCAACATTATGCAAGTTTGTCTCTGCAGCCTCTATGTAGGTGGAATTCCCGCAATCCCCTTCTGCATAGCACAACATCTATGCAAGGTGACACCAGCACAGGGCCATTATTCAGGTTTTTCAGCCTCCAGGTTTAATGCTGGGCTCACTCTTATCACCCTTATCTAACTTGTTGCTAGCAGCAGGCGGCTCTATGCTAGCTGCTCTGCACAAAATAAGAAATGAACTATTACTTGGTAACCACAGTGCATCATCTAACAGCTCAGCTGTTTGCCATCAGTCATCGGCCTTGAACCTCCCCTGAGTCAGTGCTATTGTGCTGTGGAGCAGGGGTGTCACTAGGTTTTAAGGACAGGGGGGGCTTAGGCCCCAAGAGATGCACACGACATGAACGAACGTAGTGAATGAGCACAAAATTTCACAAACAGAAAACAAAGACTGAGAAATTGTTTTCCTACTTTTTTGGACAGATTAAACATCCTAGGCCACCAATAGATCTATTGTTTTATTTCAGTCTGCTTTATAATACAGTACAACAAGAAAACAGAGGAAATGTGTTTGCTGCATCAATAACAAGAAAAAAACTGAAAATAAAAAAGTACATTTTTCTGGCTGCAATCACCAGTTACTTGGTGGGTGGAAGCATCAAAGAATGACGTCTGTTTTTAAGAGTGGCAAATCGGTCAATCACTCTGTTGTGACTCAGATGCTGAAGCGTGTCTTTTTCAATAGACATGACTGCAAGACTGTGAAGTCTTTTCTGACCCATTGTTTGACGCAGCCAGGAGTGCAGCCGACGCAGTGCAGCCGACGCAGTGCACTAAAGGACCGTTCGCACGAGCAGCTGCTGACAGGCACTGTTAGGGCAACTTGGATGGTTGCCTTCAGAGAGGGAAACATGTCTGAATCAAGGAGGTTGTACACAGACAACATATTTTTGGGTGGACATCCAGCCTCTGTTTTCCGGGTAAGAAAGTTTCTGGCCACCAGAACCTCCTCTTTTTTCAGGTCAAGTCTGTAGTGCTTTGCAAGTTCATTCAAGTGTGGTTCACTCAAGAAGTTCTCAGATTTAGGACTGCATGCCTGGACGCCTTTTAGCAGCCCTGCATCTACACTGCAAAATCTTTGATCAAGCTCGCCAACCATCCGATCCACACAAGGGAAAAGTAACTCTCTTTTCAATGTGTCTGAGTTGTTCAATTCAGTGCGTGAACCCACAGTTGCCTCCAGGACAAAATCCTCCATTTTCCTCTGTTTGTGCCTTGTCTTGGCACCTGGTTCAGGGATACTGTGGGTGTTACACAGGGCCTTGGTTTTCTCATACAGCTCTGTAGCAAATGCATCTGAGTGTTTGCCCTTAAGTGTGTCACACACAGCTTGTTTGCAGATAAAAGCTTCTGCCAGGTCTAAAGTCTCTTTCTGCAGGAATTTGTGGAGTCCTTCGGTTACAGACAGAATCGACTGAAACATCAGTAGTGCATAGACTGCTGAGAACTTGTAGAGCTTTGCTCTGAGACCAACAGCTATGGGGGATCCAATTGCAGATAGGCACTCCAAAATGGCAGGCAATGTCTCAAGAACTGCACTGATTGATCGCAACTGACATGCCCAGCGAGTGTTTGAAAGTTGCACAAGCTCAGTTTTTGTCAATCCAAGCTTTGCCTGAGTCTCCATGAACTTATGATGATTGACTAGGGAGGTGCTGAAGAAAGAATACACACACTCCAACAAGCTGAAAAGCTCCACAGCCTCTGGGACAGCCTTGCAAGTATTGCACAAAACCAGGTTGAGTTGATGAGCATAACAATGCACATAGATAGCCTCAGGATGGAGCCTTCTAAAATGTGCTTGTACACCTCCAGTGGAGCCACTCATAACGGCTGCACCATCATATGTTTGTGCTACACACTTAAGCTCTGCAAGACCATAGTTTTGGATCTGCTGCTGAATCTCATTTGCAATGGACTGGGCATCAAATGATTTTATCTCTGCGAGTGCAAGGAAACGCTCCTTCACTGCCCCCTCTGACACGTACCTGACACAAACAGCTAACTGCTCTGCCTTTTTATCCCTTGCCTCATCCACCATGATGGAATAGACTTTAGACTTTGTCATTTCAGATACAATGACACTAGTAACTTCCTGGGCACAACAGTCAATCATGTCATTCTGGGATGTTGGTGAGATATACTGTGCATTTGATGGGGGATTATGTTTTTGAAGAAAAGGATCAAACTCCTTCAAAAGCTCCATGCACGCAAGAAAATTCCCTCTGTTTGGGCTGTCTTCACCTTCATCATGGCCACGAAAAGGGAGTCCCTGTCTCCCTAACATAGAGGTGACTGCAACAATTCGTCTGAGATACTCTCTTCTTTCGACTATCTCACTCACATTTGCAGTTGCTATCATCTGTGCAACGTTTCCCTGTTTGCTAGTTCCCTGGTAGCTTTTCCATGTAACAACACTGTCCTTATGTGTTTGTGCCATCTCATGCTTGCCAAAGATGACTAAAGCTTTCTTCCAGTTCTTGCAACCGTTACTGACCAAACTATCATGTTTGATGTTTTTGCCAAACACTCTACATGGGAAGCAGAAAGCTGCATTCTGGTTGACTGAATATTCTAACCAGTTGTGCTTTTCAAACCAGCTGTGGTTAAATGCTCGCTTCTGTGTACCAAAAGTATCATGTGGATAGCTCTTCAGCTTCACCTGTCTGGGCCCTGTGTCTTTGTCACCTAAATCAAACCCTGGAGTAGAATGAGTTGCTGCAGCTGCTTCATCATTTTCCCTCTCTTGGCCTGTTTGCTCTCCTCTCTCTGTAATAACTTGATCTTCCTCTGCCTCTCGATCCATTTGCTGCAGCTCCTCTGTCTCTCCTTGCTCTCTCTGACTTGAACTTGCCTGTTGACCTTTTTCTCCCTCAGCCACTCCTTCTGCCTCACCCTTCAAGATACATTAAAACATACTGAATTGTAATGTAAATTGCTAATATCATGACTTCTGCTCCCGCTCCACAGTAATTTGTTGCTCCCAAATATTTTGAAGTTACAAACATTATATTTTGAGCACGCATGTGACTAAAATGGTTGCAATTTAAAGCCCTGAAAAATATTACTAAATTACTTGAATTGAAGTAATATTAAAATAGAACCCTCAAAAATATGTGAGTCAGGCTAATTTGACTTATATACATATCTCTCTCTTTGCTCTCTCCACTTTCTAACCTTGACTCTCCTAAATAAAAGCTCAAGTTAAACAGGTCTTATATGTTGTACCGTGACTGAAATGTTTCATATTTCATATCCATATTGAGTCCCATAAAATTCTAATCAGACTGTCTCCATCACAAATGACTCCATCCTTTGACTCACCTCTCCAGCAGACGTTTCTCCCCTCTGCCTCTCTGTGCTCCTCTGCCCTGACTCCTACAGGTTAATGGGGATGGAGTGATTATTATTATTTCCACTGATGATAACCATACCTGAATGAGCTCAGCTGGATTTTTCAGAGCTAAAACGAGTGACAGAAATTAACATTATGCTAACAATTTAACTTAGTGCGCTAGCCAGGTTTTTATTTACAAAATGGGGAGCACCTGGTTCATTATTTACATGGGACTCTCTGCTGTTAGCTGGAGCTAACTAATTGTTACTACCAGCCAGTGATGAAGACTTACTTTCTTGAAAAACTTGCGTATATCCACGATTTCTTGCCGTTTGCCACATGTACGCTAGTGTGTCCGCAGGTGTATACGAGCGGAGTGTAAAGTAGCAGTGAAAACGAGGACTGGATTTTCAGTCATGTGGATGTCCCCTGTGAACAACTGGAAGGGATTGGATAACGAAGCACTGACGCTACCTTAACAATGTAAAGCGAAAGGGACCAACCGAGTTATGATCATATTTGTGTGAATAGCGACAGGTTTATATTATTATTTCTTTAAACTCATATTCCTGCATCTTTATATTGAATTTGTCTGCAAGTTCTGTAAAAAAAAAATCGAATAAGTTAAAAAAAAAAAAAAAAAAAAAAAAAAAAAAACCCCACCAAATTATTTAGGGGGGCTTAAGAATATTTTAGGGAGGCTTCAGCACCCCTAAAATAGGCCTAACGACGCCACTGCTGTGGAGTGATTCTACAATATTCAAGGCTAGCTACAAATTGGATTAATTTCCTTCATTTTTCCATCCCGCATTGTTGCCAAGTGCTTCCTCGAAGGCAGTCATGGAGTTTCTCTCTGTGATTATGTGAGGTCGTCACCTCAGTAAAGTGCCCTGATATGAACTATGTTGTTATTTGCTAATTGAATTGAGATTAATTTAATACAGATGGATTTTTTTTTTGTTTTTTTAAGGATTATCATCTTTTTTTTCTTGACTACCTTGTTTATTTTTCAGGTCGGTTTAATAATTAGCCAATACATTTTTATTTTCATGGTCAGAACATTCTGCCCTTGGGCTAAAACCACAAATTGCATATTGATTTAATATTAAATGCAGTGGTTTTCAGTGAGGCAGTCCCATTATTAAATCAATCTTTGGAGGCTTATGTGCTCTATTAGGGCTGATATTCTGGAAGCAACTCAGAACACTGACTAAATTCTAAATATATGTCACTACAAATGGTATCTATGCTGCTGTGCTCCTTGAAGCCGTGTTGGCCAAACCTCAGCGCTGTCCCGCAGTTGACAGCAAAGCCGTTATCTTCATCCCAAGGTGGCTGCAGTCAGTGTAGTCTTTCCACTTGTGCAGCTAATGAGCCAATCCACATCAAGTGTTCTGTGTTTCTGTGTTCTGAGCCTCCATTTATGTGGCATCCTGAGCGAGTCTCCATGGCCTCGCATAAGTGCCTTCCATTAGACACACGCACACATACATACACACAAAGCTCCGGCGCTCATCGCTAGGGAGTGTGGCGAATAGTAAGTAATGGGATCTCGATATTAAGAAAGACATTTGAAAACAATTATTCAAATGGCTGTCTGCCTGTTGAATCTCCTAATCCCACAGTGAGGCACTCAAGCAAACACTCAGCCGTGTGACCCCCGGTTGAATTAGCATGGAGGAAAAAAAGAGGAGCATACACGTCTCTGAAGCTGGAGATGCTAAAATGTCTAGACTGCTCTCTGGTTTGTCACTCTCATGCTGCCTTTAAAAGGAAAAGAGCTTTTTAAGAACATGAAGCAGAGGGAACAGATTTCCTGTGGCTTTTAGAGGTTGTCATACATGGCATTTCTTAAAATGTCAAAGGGACGCCTCCTTTATCTCTCAGACACTTTGAATGTATTTGGCAGGCGCTTAGCACAGGGCTTCACTCTGACCCTGCTCTGACACAGCAGCCGCATGCTGTTGTTCCATCGAGTTTTCTTCGAGTTAATAGATTATCCGCGGCACTTCAACAGCCCCCACATTGTTTGGTACAGTCTACAGTTCAGGCTTTGTAACAAATGTAAGTGCAAAGTATTCAAATATATATTAACCCCATTTAATGTGAGCAATGGCAAAAGATTTGTAGCTGGGATGTACCACCAAAAAGTAAGGTGACAATGCGTTTTTGAACCTTGCTAAATTGATTCTTCACCGACTTGGCTGTGCTGACAGTAAATACGGTCTTTTCGTGCAACTAGAAAGGTGAAGAAATGGCTACTGACTGCAAATATTTAGCTAACCAGTTATCAAATTGGTCCTGAAATACCAGGTATGACATGGAGGGCAAGACATAGCTTTAAACCTTAGATAAAGCTGAGTACTAGATGGAAACAGAGCAGGGAAAGGGTGGTAAAATTTAGTATCATTCTAACCTTTACAGTTTAGGGCAGTTTAGCAAATACTGGCATGCTAATATGCCCCAAAATCTTAGCATATGTATGTATATATGTATTAATAACATCTCTATGTCTGTAAAAAACATTTATTACAAATTCCAGTTCTTTTTATTTTCATATGTATTAATTTCATCATCCCCACATGCAAATATGATGTTATGTTCTCTGTTTTCATTGCTTCACATGTCACTTTCTGTGCACAACTTAATGGCCACCATTTTTCCACGACAGAATTTTATTTGACTCACAACAAAATACATAATGAAGAAGTACCACAGGCACTAATATTAATAAATA
The DNA here is from genome assembly GCF_057381915.1 of Diplotaxodon limnothrissa. Taxonomy (NCBI): domain Eukaryota; kingdom Metazoa; phylum Chordata; class Actinopteri; order Cichliformes; family Cichlidae; genus Diplotaxodon; species Diplotaxodon limnothrissa. Next base: position 61,773,901 of record NC_140598.1, on the reverse strand, counting down.
TTACTATACAGATTATAATGGTCATGTTAACACATTAGATTTGAACATTTTGGAAGAGAAGGAGTGCTAAGCCAAGAGCTAAGCTAGCGAGCTTGGTTAGCAAGGTGCATCTATAGCATGTACTGACAGAGATTCCTGCCAATTAGTGCTCACATTTGGTAAAAAAGATACTTGAATTTCAAGTATTTACATATTACATATTACCTGATAGATAAATTGATAACAAATGCACTAAAAGACAAAGACAGTTTATTGACTAATGTTAGCAAAGGTGAGTGCTAGCAAACAGCTAGCACCCTGTATCGGTATCCACTTTATCGTTAATGAGCCACAGCGCTATTGTATATAGCTTTAAACCTTAAATAGTGATTTCTAAAAAAACTTTAGCACCTCATATAGTTGTTATGAAAGGAAGAATTAGCTCTAACCAAAATCATAATCACTGGATGACTTACTAACTGACACAGGTTACAGTGTGTGAGCCTGGACAGTGCTCTGTTTGATTTGGTGTGTAGTAAAGAGCTCCACAGACAACTGTGCTGTCACCATTGCTGTTCAGCCTGCAAACCTCAGTATAACTCATGCCACCTACAAAAACAATCTGATGATCCTGCAGTGGTTGGATGTTTAAATAATGGGCATGAGGAGGAGTACAGAGTATTCATGGATGATTTTGTGGAGTGGTCTGGGAGGATTCATGTACTTGTAAATAAATAAGATCAAAGAAATGGTGACTAACTTCAGGAAGGGCGAGTTTATCCTGGGAATCCACATCAACAACAAGCTGAACCAGCAAACCAATAGAGGCCGCGAACAAAAAGGAAGCGAGCAGGTTTCATTTACAAAAGAAGCTGAGATCCATCAATATGTGATGCAAAATGATGGAGATTTTCTATCACTAAAATGTGGAAAGTACACTGTATTTTGTGTGCTGAGGGAGCAGAATTGAAGCTGGTAACACCAGCAGACTGAGTAATGCGATCAGGAAGGCTGGCTCGGGATCTTTTTCAACTATTGTACCAAATATGTGATAAATGTAGTACTGCTCGTTTCATTTCAGAAAGACTTTTAGTAAAAGGCTCTAAAGAGGTTTATTTTTCTAACGTTGGACATTTTAAGGTGGGTGTCTATGGGGACTGACTCACTTTTGGAGCCAACCACAAGTGGCTATTAGTGGAGCTGCAATTTTGGACACTTCCAAATTTGCTCCATTTATTGTTTTTAGGCCCAGCAATTCTTGCTTGATTAGCATTAGACTGCAGACTCACAAAAGAGCTCACATGGCAGCACACCTTGTTCGTCAATGTGTTGTTAGTGCCTGGCTGCCTGCCTGCAAATCATCAATGGCTTCTTCTGTTAACACTGGTTAGGATATGAGTGACATTCCAGAGTAATAAATGTTTTCATGAGCATGACTCAAAAATTGAAACACCTTATTGTTCACAGTCAGTAATAGTTTTCCATTTTCACATCGCCACAATTTCTGCTCATTATGGACGGACCAGTCTGAAGTTCAGACGACTTGAGGTTTTCCTTACAAAACTTGAATCCACTGGGATATTTTTAGAAATCCCAACCAACCCACATTTCATCAGCCGCCAAAATAGCGGTGTTCCTATGAATACATCCCATTTCCATTCCAAAAGGCTGCAGCTGTGATTGACGTGTCCTTGTTCTCTGGTTTACATTAGATGTGAAAATAATTGGCACCTGCACTCCTGCACATGCTCTGAAGCTGGGGGAAAAAAAAAACAGCACCAGAGGTTTCATTTCACTCCGGAGCCTGATCTCCTTCTATTCACTCCAGATGTGGAGGCACACACGCATGGATATCCATCTGAAATTGCTAGGAAGATTAATGCAGAGTAAAGATGTGTCATATCATCGTATTCTACAGTCGCTGACAAGCAGAGACGAGAGGCTCTGCATTGATATTTTTCTCATGGATATGTAAGCCCTCATACATATCAACTGAGCACGTGCGCTTCTACTGTCCCTACCCTTCACCTCATCATCTCCTCATCCTCCACACATCCCCCCCCCCCCCCCCCCCCCCCCCCCCCCCCCAGCCATCTTTGTAGCTTGTTATCATGAGAGTGAGCCTATTGAAGTACATTAAGCATCCAGTATCCCAGTCGGCTCTCGCAGATTGGATGTGATCTTGGCGGTTTAGCGGCTGTGCATCGCCCAGGGAGAGTAATTGCTTGCGTAATTGCACTCTGGGGAAAGGTAGAGAAGCAGGGCCTAAAATCATCCTACCTGCCCTCAGGCTGCAAGCATGACAACTCTTGTCCTCCTGCCTGTCCATTCCCTGCACCCTTTCATAACAGCCCTCCCTCTCTTACTCCCCCGCTGCACAGTGACCGAAGGGGAGGTTTATCAGAGTCGGCGGCATCAGTGGAGAGGAAGCAGGTGGCGATGGGTCAGAAGATCTCTGCGAGGGGCTGAGGAGACAGATGGAGGAGGAGATTAGGAGGGGCAAAGAGGTGTCTTACTGATAAAATGAAAAGGCAGGCGAGAGAGGGGAGACAGAGACACGCAGAGCGACTGTCCACATGAGGAAAGCAACAAAGTTCCTCACAAAGATTGTGAAAATCCTCTCGGATGACACTCTGGGTGGCCTGCACCTCACGAGGGACCAGGTCAGGTAATATTTTAAGGCTAAGGCTGGAAATATTCCCTGGCAACACTTTTTGTTTCTCTCGTCAAGTCCCGGGAAAAAGACTGAATCCAGGAGATGCGGACCCTGTAACAGGGGTCTGCACACGGCAGAACCTTAAAGGAAGCGGAGCAGTGATCAGTGGGTTGAATTACAATACCAGTGCATGTGGTTCACAGATGTTTTTAAAGGACAGCAAGAGAAATCTGGGAAATCAGACTTTTTCACTTAAGTTGGTGCAAAGTTTAGGCCAGCCTTGATATTTTACTACTGACCCACTGAACCTCATGCTCCACAGCTTCACCTGGTTTCATTCTGAGATGTGTTTACAGCTGAGAATACAGTAGGTGTGTTAGGTTCAAGGGCTTTTATAGTGTGTGCGTATTTTAAAAAAAAGGTTATGCAGGGATGATGGGAGCGTGCAAGAGGCACACTAAACAACTTGAAACTTTAGCAAAGAGTAAAGCTCAGCATTAGGAGATGTGGCTACCCCGATCAGGTATACAAGAAGTTATTTAAAGTTTTCATGCAACTTTTTGTCACTCTTCTTTAATCTTCGCTTATTTTGCCTCTGAGATCCTCTGGGGTTTGGGACTCTGCACATCAAATGAGACGTTTTGAGGAGAAAGTCTTAAATACTCCGAGGTTTCTGTGTGTTCAGTTTGTAGAGGGTCGCAAAGCAAGGTCACAGCCAAAGACTTGAAAGCCACATTTGCTACACGGTTTACTACTTATTACTTAGATGATTTTTTTTTCCACCCTAACATTCAGTTGTATACGACATCAGTGCATCACTTTGTACCTATTTCCTGGCAAAGATCCATGAATAAGATCTACTCTGTGTTTCCCGAACCTTTCATCCACACGTCTCACCTTTCCCCGGTGGATGGAGTCGCTCAGCTGTCAAAGAGACATTTTAGTTTGCCGTCGCATAACCCAGACGAAGATTTGAGGGTCCTGTGATAACAGGCGGTCATGCATGTCCCTGTTCAAGGATGGTCTCAGGTGTCCGATGTGAATGACTGCTTTTTATTTTCGTCCAGCCATCCAGGACCTCCCGCTCGACGGCTTTGATCCCTCCCCAGTTGAAAGTGATGAAAAAAAAAACCAGACTTGCAAGTTCAGAGTGGGCGCTGGGGGACGAGAGAGTGAGATTTAGGAGTGTCGTTTCGAACAAATCTCAGAAAAGACAGAGAGAAATGTTTTCAGCTCTATTTCCCTGCGCTATGGGAGGATGATGTCCAACAGCGCTGGAAAAATCAAGTTTAATCTTACATGAAAAATGAGGTGAGGGCATAAAACACCCCCCCAGCCAATAATTATGTCGTTTTATGGCAACCATGGGTGGTAATTAGGGGACAAAGCGGGCCGGATTCCCTGTCTTTTCCTTCTAATGCAACATTGTAAATATAACTGTATCATGTTAAATAACAGCTGGAATAGGATCCGGTCACCCTGTGACCCTGGACTGGATAACTGGAAGGAAGTGGATGGATGAATGGATGGATGGATGGATGGACGGATGAATGGACGGATGGATGGATGGATGGATGGATGGATGTTAAATAACACCAAAAATGTGCCCTCAAAGCACTTGTTCTTGCAACTACTATCTAACACCTTCACTTTGAAAAGGTGGACATATGGCAGAGAAGGTGTGAGACAGCATTCTTCACTTTTACCACATGCACATACACATATATCTGAACCACTTACCTGTGCACCACATTTAAGGATCCTAGAAACACCTCTGCCTAAAAAAGCCTTTAATTTGAAAGCTATTTGCATTGGAACTCAATTTAGGTCAATTAGAAGTTGGAAAAATGTTCTTAGTTTGAACTAAAGTGAGAAAAACACATGGACACTGCTTAAGTATGCGAATGCAAGTAGGTGTGGGAGAAGCCGGCTGTCAGGTGCAATTTTTTTTAACGGATCCAGAGTCAGTGCCATCGGTACACTCAAAAAAATCTGTTGTTGGATGAACACAATTTAATCATGGCACCCTTTTTGCACACAATTTAACCAAGTACAATAAACCCTTTTCGATCATTTAGCATTTGGTGGTTTAATGTAATCAGATTACGTTGGATCAACATACTATACTTACATTGATTTGAAGTGATTTATTTAAGTATGTAGAGTGAAATTTGTTTTAATTCATTCTACACAATTTAAAAAGTTTAGGAAAACAGAATTAAATCTTGTTGTTTCAACAACTACTTTGTTAATCAAGGCAATTATTTCACTCATTTCAACCAAATTATTTCAATTAGATTTGTTTACATTTGTTACACATTTAGAAACCCACTACTTTACAAAAAAAAGTCACAATCAGATTATGATAACATTATCTTTATTAACTGGATTTAGTGGACAATATAAAAGCTTACCATTTTTGTACACCTGCAAGCATTATGCCACTTCAAAAGGTAAAACGTTAGAATACTTATTTACATAGGTAATATGTTGGAACCAAAGCTTCCACAACTAAAAACAGATGCAAAATTTGCTCAATATATCGACTGCATTCTAAAAAATTAAACTAAAAGATAAAAATACATCTCCCACTTGGCAAGTTAAAACATGTGACAAAATAGAATTGTGTGAATTTGGAAAAATAAAATAAAATAATTAGAAATATTTTGGGGGCAATACAACAACAACAAAAAATTCCATAGTTGATGAAAATCTATATTTGTTTGGTGTATCTCATTGAAATAATTATTAGTTTGACCAATTTTTATATTTCTGTATTTATTTTTTTAATTTTGGTTGCAGTCCTCCACAGCTAGCAATATAGTTTTGCTGTGTTTTAAAACATGCTAGCAAGCAAAATGGACACAATAATACAGTGAACTTAACAGGTGGCAGTGGTCTTAAACTTTACAGGACCTTGATACATAAACACAACATAGTACTTCTGTCAGTACTTCTGATCCACTTTGAGCCATCTATATAAGGACAAACAAAAATCATCTGCAGTGCTGTATAAAAGGTGAATTGCCCAACAGAGAGAATCCAAAAACTTAAAAAAAAAATTTTTTAAATGAAAGAAAATATAAACAACTCAAATATTAACATTATATATTGGAAATCACCATTGCACCAATGAACCATTCAAGACCTATCAGTCATTTTCAAGTGCTCTCACCCCATAAGCTTGTTTTTCAGAAACTGTACCTTTGAAGACAGCTTTTGTCCATCAAAATTTAAAAGTATCTTCTGGAGGACTTCAAAGGTGCATTTAAGTTCTGGTGGGTAGCTCAGGTTCAAACAGTATATGAGTCCAAACAACAGAGCACATGCTTGTGCAATGTTACCCAAATCAGTGTTAGCCTCCACACCCTCAATCAGGACACCAATGTCCTCTGGGTCATCTTCAGGTTCAGCACCCTCCTTCTGGATGACGTACACCCCCATCACAGTTTGCTCCATGCAGCTTTTTGCCTCGCTGTCCGTATCCTACATGAAAAAGTATAAGACAACAAAGTAAAATTTAAGAGATTGTTTAAACAACTGTTTCTATGCTGTTCATAAAATCCAAGTAGTCAAAGTAATAAACAGAAAATTACACCACTAAAGTAGTTGTTAGTAATTACTCCAATACATAAATTATAAAATACACCTCTCATGTCAAAAGAGGTGGCATAACTGACCTCTCACCGGCCCCTCCCCCGAAAGGGCCATTGTCCAATTACACATTATAGCAACCGTTACTGTGTCTGACAAACATTAACCTCAAGCAAGATGGAGAAGCGGTGTGCCCACCGATACGCCGAGAGATTGTGTCTGGAGGAGTTGTGTTCTTTCCATTCACAAAGTCAAAAACAACGTGAATGGATTAAACAGTGTGTATGGCCCCATTCCCAGGTAAATGTACCGAACATTATGAAGCATGTCTGCTCGCACATTCGGGTACCCATTGGTGCGCAAAGGAAACCATTTGTTTGTCGGACGTAGCAAGAGTAACTTAGGGGGACAGGACTCGAGAAAAGGCTAACTCAGCTGTTAAAATAAAACAGGTATAGAAGTGTTAGTACTAAACAGCTCAAAGTTCATAGACATTTCTATTTACAAATACTGATGGCCATAGCAATGAAAAAACAACAGGACTTGTTTTAATCCAAGTACAGATTCAAAAGCAATATTGTCTTGATGCATGTTAAATGCATTGTATGTTTGTGTATCAAGTTTAAGTATGCATAAATTTCTTTCCTTCCAATACCAAATTCCAGAAATTCTTTATTGCAATGCTTAATACTGTTTGGTATTCAAGACATCCTTTCCCCAATACCAGGTGTCTTGTTGCTAATCTCAAAATTTTAATTTTAATGATTTGCATTTGAGGCAACGTCACAATTTGTATGAGAATGTTACAGACAACATGCTGTCACAATGACTCACCAAGTCCTCCTTTATTAACTTCTATTAACGTCTTCGTTTAGGTGGATGCACAAAGACTTCAAGATGCATGCTCGTCTGGTATGGATGTTGTCATGCTGGAGAGGAGGAGGAGATAATATGAGCCAAAACCAGTCTGTTTTTCTTAAAGCTAGGGTAATCAGTTAACTTGCATAATTATTCTTTAGGTTAGAACCTGGCATGTACCACTTGTTAAGCCGAAACAAAATCGACAACTTCATCTCCAAATAAAAGTTATTTTTGCTGCCTATGACAAAGTCTACTCAATCCTAATACAAACCTTGGAGATGGCAAGCATGAGACCTCTTATTTTCTTTCCACGTGTCCCTCCTTTGGTCAGAAAGATTTCCATTAAGCATGGCGCGTATTGGTCAAGCTCGGCAAAGAAAGTAGATAGCAGAGGCTTTGTGGTGATTCGCAGAAACTCCTTCTCAATCTGCAATAGAGAACAAATACATTGATTAAAAACGCAACTGTATATTTCACTCACTTCACATCTAAGCTGACTAAAGCTGCTTTTAGAAGACCATGCAGACATCAGTGCTGTCTGTGTAGGACATGAATCAGTCTGTGTCAGATACTGAATTTGAAATTTCCACTAAAGTCACAAGTAAGAGGCAAGTGGAACCAAGATCTAGGCCATTTGCTTTTTGAAGTTTGCAAAGACTGCTAAATTGCACCAGTGGTAGTTCACTCTTTGCAACACAGTATGCTGTTCTAAACAGATTTTTCAGGTTTATTTTTAGTATATTATTTGCAATTGGTGTTTGTTCTGGGAAAGATATTGCAGACTGAGCAATAATCCATTTCTAATGGGGGCCTTTCTTAAAATTACTGGTCCCAGTAACAAAGGCGCTTGTCGACTCAGAAATCGAGGGAAAACCAACAACACACCCGGCAGAACGTCATGTTATTTACACGGGTGCACATAAGTGGTCCGCATGTGCGCATTCGCTGTCAAAATAAAAGACGCGCAACAGATAAGAAGTTGCAACGCACGTTTGCATCCATATAAAAGGCACTGTTTTTGTTCGCTAGAGTGGGATTTTCACGGCACATTCTGCACCACATCTGTGCGTTCATCATTTGTTTGAAGCCAGCTCACCTCCTGCAACCACTTTTGCGAGAATACGCGCTTCTTTTGTGGTTCGGACTCCTTCTGACATTTGTTTGGAGGTGGAGGAAAACCAAAGTAATTGCTTAAAGGAGCTTCTTCGACATATTTAAGAGTTCTAAACAAATATGTCCTCCTCCAGAAAATCTTATGTATGCAAACACGCGTTGCAACTTCTTATCTTGTGCGCGTTTTTTATTTTGACAGCAAATACGCACCTGCGGACCACTTATGTGCAGCCCTGGTTATTTAGCTCGTCATGTTGCAGCCACAGAAATTCTTTTGTCCATGAAACCATAAAGCTGCACTTTCTTTTTGCCTTATAGTCTGATTTGTCATAACTTTTCCGTTTTGTGGTAAGCTTTTCTTTGGCTGTCACTTCTTCACCCTGACCTGTCTTATTTGGCTCAGCAGAACTAAAATATATATCCTGCTGCTTTTACACACGCACTCACATAACGCTCAGCGATTCTCTGCGCGATCAACCTCTCACATGTTTAAGCTGCGGGAGATTTCACTTGTCATGTTTGCATAGTAAGCTAACGATTGATAAGACGATGTCAGAGGAATTGGTGCGCAAATTATCATCACTCACCAATCAGTACTGTCGCTCTCTATACACAGGTCGCGATTGCAAAGTGAAAGCAAAAAACAAGCGCGAATTCAAACGCGATTTCAATATGTCACATATTGACAGTGGCTCACCGATGCCAATGACATAATTACTCAGCTACATTTCCGAAAGAATGCAGAAGCATTGACATATATTTTTCCTTCCTATGACAGCCCGACGGGCAGGGCAGAGATAGATTTTGGTAGCCCGACTGGAAAAATCGCTAGCCCTGGGACGTCGGGCTAGCGATTTTGCGAGCCCTGTACAGTGTTTCAATAATTTGTACCTACTACTCTCCCTGATGGAACAACGCTTGCACTGCCACATACAAGTCACTGAAAGAAAAAAAGAAAAGCAGTTTTAAGGATAGTTTTATTGGCACCTTTTTTTCACTTTGATTAAATCATAAAACTATCATAAAAAATATATGATGGTAAAAGGCTTACCATGTATTAAAGAGGAGGCACAAACAATCAGAAAAAGGGGTCAGCTTTCTTTGTGGTGTTACTATGGTAAAGAAAACAGACAAAATTATTTTATAAAAATTCCACAGTGGATTTTTTTTTAAACTTTGTTGCAAATGTATAAAAAAAATACAAATACATATAAATACCTCTTGCAATATAAAATTCACAGATAAATATCCAATCTGTTGCCAAATGTAATAGCAGTGTTTCACACTATGCAATAAAGATGCTGGTAGTTGCGGTAAAGGTCCGACAGGCAATTTTCATAACTATCCGCCATTGCCTTTTCCTCTGACCTCGTGTTTATGCTCTTTTTCCCCATGCACTAGCGATCAAGTCAATTCGAAGGATGCAGCCCCTGAATTTGGACACAGCTAATATTTAGCAAATCGCGCATGCTAGTTTAACTTGCATTACTGTGAGAGGCCGAATGCTTAAAATAAAAACTTGTGTCAAGCCAGCCTCCAATTCGAGACTTGCAGTCAAGCCAGCCTCCAGTTTGTTTTACCTTCCCTGTGTATTCAAAGTATTACGGGAATGGATGTGGAAACCGGATTTCAAAATAAAAGCCAACTTCGAGTGAATTAACAGATATGTTAAGAACATAATAACATATAATTTAGGCTTTTTTTTTTTTTTTTTACAAACTCTAATGTTAGATCTATATGACACAGCCTTGTACCCTAATTGTGCCCTGTCACTATCAAGGCCATCTTATTTTGGATTTCAAAGTAAAAGCCCTGTGAATCTTCATTTTTGAACTACTCTTTCAATGACTTAATAATGCTCTTAAAAGCAAAAGTCGTATTTCCAAATACTATTTGAACTTTATATCAACACTTTCCAACCACAGTCTTTTTACAGTGATACCATATCAATATCAAGTCAGTCTGATTTTGCCTTTCATAGTAATGGCCCTTTGAAATTGTCCATAATTGACTTAATCTTCTAACGATTCAAAATGCTCTAAAATGAAAAATTCTTGTTTCCACAGGGTAATTCCACCTTAGATCAACAGTATACAGCCCCACAGTGATACCATATCAATATCAAGTCATTCTGATTATGCCTTCCAAAATAAAAGCCTTTTTAAATTGTCCATAATTGACCTAACTTTCAGTGATTTCAAAATGTTTTAAAATGGAAATTTCCTGTTTCCACAGGGTAATTCCACTCCAGATCAACAGTATACAACCTCACGATGTTACCATATCAATATCAAGACATTCTGATATTGCTTTAAAAAATAAAAGCATTTTCAAACTGCCCATATCTGAGTTGCTCCTGGAACAATTTCAAAATGCTCTAAAATGGCAAATTCCTGTTTCCACAGGGTAATTCCACTTTAGATCAACAGTATACAGCCCCACAGTGATACCATATCAATATCAAGTCCAACATGAAATTTACATGGTTTTACTGTCGGGTTGGATACTGTTGATCTAAAGTGGAATTACCCTGTGGAAACAGGAAATTTGACTTGATATTGATATGGTATCACTGTAAAAAGACTGTGGTTGGAAAGTGTTGATATAAAGTTCAAATAGTATTTGGAAATACGACTTTTGCTTTTAAGAGCATTATTAAGTCATTGAAAGAGTAGTTCAAAAATGAAGATTCACAGGGCTTTTACTTTGAAATCCAAAATAAGATGGCCTTGATAGTGACAGGGCACAATTAGGGTACAAGGCTGTGTCATATAGATCTAACATTAGAGTTTGTAAAAAAAAAAAAAAGCCTAAATTATATGTTATTATGTTCTTAACATATCTGTTAATTCACTCGAAGTTGGCTTTTATTTTGAAATCCGGTTTCCACATCCATTCCCGTAATACTTTGAATACACAGGGAAGGTAAAACAAACTGGAGGCTGGCTTGACTGCAAGTCTCAAATTGGAGGCTGGCTTGACACCAGTAAATAAAAGGAGAGAGAAAGAACGAAAGAAAAAATGCAAATGATAATAAAAAAGTGAACAAAGACCATGTCTTGCAATAACCGTCATTTAAAACCAAAGTGAATGCTAACAGAGCTAGGTAGAAGTTCAATGAGACAACCATACTAGCTTTAGCTAACTTCATTTACTTTGAAAGTGAATTACAAATGTGTTAAATATTGAATTAAACATATCAATAACCGCTAAAAAACACTATACGACTAACTGCAAAAACGGGTAAAAAAAAAAAAAAAAGAAAAACAATGAAGTGGAAATGCTAATAATAGTATAAATATAGCCAGAGCGGATTATAAATCAGGTATTAGACGGTACCGATTGGCACCGTCTAATACCAGATTTTCACTGTATTTGCTCCACTCCCGCTGTCTAATGACAACTTACACATTTGGAATTAAAAACATTGTTAAACAATTAATGGACAGAACAACTTCGTTTGACTAAGATATTTTGAGTTATTTATTACTTACCTGTATTGTGGAAGATTCCGCAGAGGGAAATGGCAGTCCACTGAACACATATAACTTCTCCGCGTTCCCGCCTCTTCACTTTTGGGAAGTTTGAGCATGCGCACTAGGCATCGGTTTTAGAGTTGTTGATTTAAAATAATTACATTTAATTGAACTGAAGAATGCAAATCTAGTTCATTAAACTTTTTGTTATTTTATGTTAAACCAACAACTGATAATGATTTAAAAACCTAAACTCAATATGTTCATGTTAAATAGACAAATGTCTATTGAATTAATCAAACAACTGCCTTAGTTGACTTTTTTGAGTGTACGTGTGATCTGCTCATCACATGTTGCACAACCCCTCCCTTGCCCTTACTTAATCCCCCTCCAGCCCATGTCTCTTTCTCTCTGTCACAAGGAGACGAGAGGGTGTGTGTGTGTGTGTGTGTGTGTGTGTGTGTGTGTGTGTGTGTGTGTGAGAGAGAGAGAGAGCACGAGAGAGGGAAGCTCACAGGGATAGACGGATGCTGAAGGAAAAAGGAGCTGAGATCTATCATCTGCAAGGCAGGAAGAGGGTGCCATGCTCTGACAACAACCCACATCCTCGTGCACACACACACGCAGACACACACGCATATCAGTACCACCCTTGGTGTGAATTTCATTCCCATCAGGGTGCATGTTTTCCTGTCTGAGGTCTTTGTATTGCTGCCACCGTGGGTGTCTGCGCTTGGTTTGTGTGTTTGTGTATGTGTGTGTATATCCCTAACCTTCCACTGCATGCATAATGTCAACCATGCACTTGGTGTAATTGCTTATGTTGATGCTCACGCGTCATTTTGTGTAAATGCGTGTATAGCACATTATGTGTGCTATGTGGGTGTATGCATGTGTGTGTGTCTGTGGTGAAGTCTGGCAGCTGCGGCAGAGTCACCGGGGAGAAGATGTGGTTGCGAAGAAGAGTTGAAGGTCGGTGCAGTAAATGAGGTCAGCCTGAATAAATGAACACTAATAAACACCGACATCGCAGCTCTGAGTGTATATTAAGCAGATGAATACATCTCCAGAAAGTACATTCTGTTATTCAGCAACATGGCAGATCTGATGTAGGTGGTGTCTTATAGCTCTGCAGTTTTTTTTTTTAACCGAGTCATCTTCCACTCAAAAATAGAGCAAGAGAGCCACAAGCCCGCCAGTTTACCCACACAGATAGATTCCCAGACAGAGCAGAAGGTTTGTTTTTCGTGCCAGCTCTACCTCTGAACTGCTGTTGTCTCTGAACCAGTCTATCTTCCTCCACTACATTTAGCTTTGTCGTGTGCCCTGCCAAGGTTTCTGGAGGTCAGTGCAACAGAAACAGCTCCATCTCTGCTCTCTTTTCTTTTCTTTTTTTTTCATTCTGTGTCTCTGACCAGCTCTATAAAATCTCTCTGCTGCATTTGTTTCTTGTTTGGCTCTCATAACCCTGCAATTACAATCCTCGTAAGAAAGCACGCTGTAATTTCGCACTGCAGAGGGAAACGTCTGCACTTCTGTCTTTCCGAGTATCCCCGGCTGCCTGCGGACCCTCGGTTTGATCGCCTGGAGGTTCACTCAGCTGATGTGCTGCAGTGCCCTTGAGCATGACACTGAATTGAAGTCTGCTGAGCCACAACTTTCCCATAAGTCGCTGCCCTCATTCTTGCTTTCCTCTGTTTCTCTCCCACTTTCATTTCCTTTCTCCTCCCCGGCTGTGCAGGAATGGCAGAGCGTGTTCAGGGGTGCGTAGAGTTTTCTTCCTCTTTGTTTTTGTGAAGTGAAATATTTTCAATAAAAGATATTACAGAATCTCTTCCTCTCAGGTATCAGCGGCTCTACTGCACTCGGCTACAGATGGTGGAACAGGAAGTCATGCATGGACTAGGGGGAATTCTTCATGCAGATGTCATGTCATGTATGTAGGTGTGAAACAAAGAAAGAATATTGATCCGTTCTTGTCACTTTATTCCAGTAAAAGCTGGCATTCCAAACTACTGCAATAACTGTGCTTTTTATTTCTTTCTTTATTTTCAAATAATGCAACAGAGAGCGGGAAAGTGTGATTTTTTTTATCATCTACTCTTTGTCAAACACCAAAATCCAATAATGCTTTATAATGCACTGCTAAAGGGGCTGTCACATTGGGGGATTAAAGAATTAGTCAGTCTTCCCCTAAGGCTCATGCGCTCTATCTACCACTTGGTGGCAGCACAGGCACAGCTTTGACAGTCCAGTCTCAGGCTTGTTGCCGTGGATGAGTGGGGAGGCTGAGGGCCCCACCGTAAACACTGGTGTGTGTGTGTGTGTGGCCCTCAGCGGGTCCTGCCACCCGGATCGTCCTGCAACCCATCAAGCTCAGCTGCCCGCTTTGAAGCTGCTGAGACTCTGCTCTGTCCTCCCACACAAGGAGAGCGGATTCTTTTCCCTTACACTGCGCAGATGTAGCGAGGTGAGGCCGGCCCAGTGATCATGCGAGATATCATAATTCTCTCTAAGGAGACATTTCGGTGCAAGTTCCTGTTTTCAACTTCATCCCTGAAACAGTGCTGTAACTTTGCTTTATGTATCCACGAGGCCTCATAGCGCGAGCTCCTGCTGTTCTGTGAGGCGCTTTGCGTCTGGAGTAATCACTCCTGTAGGAAGTAGCTTTGCGGGGACATTTGAATGAAAAATCCTTGTAAAACTGCATCTGGATTGTGTTTTTCCAATACGATCCTGCCTCAGTGCCACATGTGATGCTTAGTCAATACATTGAGGGCGCTCTTGCTCTTTCGTCACTTTCAGGGGCGCACGTTGGTGAGCATTTAGAGAGCTAGTGGTGGTGGAGGGGGTTCTTGTTCGGCGTTTGAAAGGAGGCAGAATAGAGTGCCAGGGAGTCCAAAGGTCCGAGTTAGGAGAGGGGAGAAGGGGGGCCGAGACTCTAAAAGGAGGAGGAAAGAGGAGGTGCTGAAAGGGACTCGATACCGCCCCCGCCGACAAAGCCTGGAAGAATTGCGCTCCGTCAGTGCGCCCTGCCTGCCAGTCGGAGGATGGGGATTTTTTTTCTCCTTTCCATTCATCCATGCCCCTTTTTTTCCCTCCTCCTCCTCCTCTCAAACAAGCCAGTCGGTCTGTCAATGTGCTGCGAGCGTTAGGACGAGTCAAAGCAGTGGGATTTTGAGGCAGAGAGACGGAGGAGATAACGAATGAAGCGCTTTTCCATGACCGAGAAGCGACGCGTCCTGCTCTCCAAATGATGCGCCGCATCAGATAATTTCCAGCCGGGACTGATGCTCACAACTCGCATCTTATTATTATTAATATTATTTTTTCCTTTCTATCACTTCAAAACTTTCACGTTGGCCTGTGTGTGACATTATTAGAGTGGAGATGCTTTTCTAGCGCTTTGATTTATTCCTCTCAGTTTCTTTGAATTGATTCTTGGATTTATCGTCGATTTCGGATCTTTTTTATGATTATTATTTTTCAGCGTGTCTATTAAGGATTTACAACCCGTGTGTGTTTGCTTTTGATTCCATAAAGAGGCCACTAAGGATTGTAACGCGCACTGACTGAACCCGCCGAGCATCAACACGTCTTTATGAGGATGGAGCTGTGGACACGAGTAACATCTTTTCCATTTTAAACGTTTCACCCTCACACTTTTGACCTGGTTTTGATTGCGCCCTTCTGCCACACTGACAGTATTTCTTTTCCCCGGTTCCTCTCTGATATGCTGGAAGCTAGATATTCTTGCGAGGAAACAAGGTAATGGGAGAGAAATCGCACAGAGTCGGCACAGAGAACAAGGGAACATTGTTCGGAAAAAAAGACAATCAGGGCGCACCGAAAGGCTACAGAGTTAGAGGCTGGGTGGCAATCATTTTTTCTTTTAAATATTTTTGATTCCGTGGAGTTACCTTTCAGCCGAGGAGCGCAGTTTTTGGAGAAATAAAAGGGAAGGACAGATTAACGAGGAAAGTCATGGGATTGGCACAGAATTAGTGCAACTGTGGACGCGCAGAAATCGTTTTTTGGACACCCAGACGCGCGGATTGAACAAGTTTCTTTTTCCCCTCGCACATTTCAGTGCGTGTGCTGTGATCGCTTACAATCTGCCACATTTCGGATCCATGAGGTTGTGCAGAGCGGGCTTTGGCTTCACACTTTGACTGTCTTCTACCTATAGCCTGATCGGCTGTAGCCGCGCATCTATTGTTTTGAGAGAGTCCCCCCTCGTGTGCAACAGCATCGAAACCGCAGAAAAGATCTTGCTTTTAAATGGGGCCGCATATGCTGGGTGTCAGGGTTGAGATGGCGTGTCGAAGAAGTGGGAATGGATTGGGGATCCTGCTGGTATTCTTACTGGATTTACTGGGGACGACAGCCAGCAACCTGGAGCCCATCTACTGGAATTCCCTGAACGAAAGGTAAGAGCGCTCGCAGACCTCACAGTTTCACTGGCTGACTTAATTGTAGGGTTGATCTTGAAGTTCTCCAAGCATGCTTGGGGAAAACTGATTTTTTTGTGGTTTCATTGCATGCGACGGGAGAATCATGAAACGTTTTATGAACGCAAGAAACTGAGTGCACTGCTGAGCGGTAATGCGACATGACACAGGCGATAAAGAAGAAAATAAAGTTGGATAAAGGCAGAAATTCACCACAAAGTGCAGGCCTAACTCGGAATATTGATTTTTTTTTTCTGTGAAGGCTGCCATTCTGACAGCTTGTTGGAGTGTCTTTAGAAAAGCACCTTCATCACCGTCTGTTGGATAAGGTCAGAAATTCGTAACAGAGTGCAGGCCTACAGCAGACTGCCCGTCTTACCGACACTGCTGATTTTTCTCAGTCAGGGTTCCTTTTGGACAGTTTTTTGCGGTATCTAAAGAAGAAAAAAATAAGACTATTTCGTCATTGTTGTATTCACTCTCAGTATTGTTTGCTCAGTCTAAACTGTGATCTGATAAATGCTGCTGCTCTGCATTTGTCACACTGATTATTGTTCCTGGTCCAGCTGCAGCGCCTCTAAAAGTCCCCGTGAGCTCTAAGGCCGTAGATGGAAGCTGTGTGTGTAGGATGATAAAGACTTGTGTGATGCTCTAATTGCTGTTGCTGGATGACCTTGATTAAAGTCCAGGGTAGCACTCCCTTCCTCCTTTTGGACCTCAGGCCTGTCAAACACCCAGTCTGCACACTTTGCCCGAGCTCATTTGCATTTTCTTTCCTCCTCCTTTTCCTCACGGAGAAGGTGTCAGGCATTAGCTGAGGAAATGCCATTTTAAACACCTCTCTGCTGTCCAGCCTTAATGACTGACACCACTTTTCTCACACCTCTGCCAATTTCCCTGTGTCTGAATGGACCTGCTGGCTGTGAGGAGGAGGAGGTGGTGGTGGAAGAGGGGAGGTGGAGAATAACAAGGCGGCTTGTATGGAAGGGAAAAGAGGGGAGTTTTTTTTTTTTCCTTCAGTGACACAAAGATTCATTTCTGCAAATCCTAGCTACATTTCTGTTGGCAAATTGGAACAATGATATTTTGCAGCTTGATAAACACTTCTGTGCAGGCTATCAGCATGGAGCACCGCTCCAGAATAGCTCCCGTTTCTTCTAAGTACACTTTATAGAAGGGAGAAAAAAAAACACAAGAGAAAATTGACTCACTTATGCCAACCGGGCCCCCCCCGAGACAGCTTTAACTCACACCCATGCCAGGGGCTTTTTCAGAGACTAACAGGTTTTTAATGCGTCCGTGCGCTGGAGGCTACGTCCTGCCCAGTTTCTCCACTTCTCCACAGATGTGACTGTGCGTGGGCCCCTGCTGTGGAGCCAGGCATGAAGCCCTTAATGAGGGCTTTTTGTCAGCAGTGGGTGGATTCGCCCAACAGGGAGTAGAGTTGGACACGGGAGGGTAATTTCCACAGAGAAGCTCACAGCCTGGGCTTTTGAAGCCTTACAGGTGATTCCACGCTATTGTCTCCTAATGGAGTTTAGTGTTAGGTGGGTGTTAGGGCTCAGTGAATGGGCCCGGTTCGCAATTAGACGGGCGGTGGCTTTGACGCCACACTCTGCTGTCATTTCCACAGATTTGCTCGCTCATATATCCATCCAAAATACAAAAAGCCCTTTTCTTTTTATACTATGAAGCTTATTCACGAAGCTTACTATTCATAGTTAATCAGCTTAGTCATTCCTCCAGTTTATTTTCTTGGCCCTTTTTCATGCTGTCGTGTACTTGTTTCTCCTTGCTCTCTACGTGACATGAGCAGTACTCTAGTATCAGCTGCCTCGGGGCAGAATAGGTTTTGGCCCTGGGCTGAAATATGTTAAGAGCCCACTGCTTGTCTAAATAATCTGCTTCTTCCAAGGACACGCTTCTGGAAGACACACACACACACACACACAGGTGGTTTCAGAAATGAGGTGAAAAGTAAGCAGAAGCTGCAGCAATCAGAGCACACGTATGGTTCACATCTTGTCTGTGTAGTAAATGGGGTGTCACATTGTTAACCTCTGGACCTTTGCTGCGTATGCCTCTTTGAAGTTTGGACCATCCACTTGCAGCTTCCCCTCCACCTCTCCTCCCATCTTTTCTTCCATCCTCTGTCTTATATTCTCTCCTTCTCACGCCTCAGTATCCACTGCTTCTCTTTTTTTTCTGCAGGGATGCATAAATTCTAATATCAGCCTAATATCAGTAGTGCAGGTATGGACTGATACCAGCCTAGCAAACTGTGATATTGGCACCTTGTTTTTTTTGCAATTATCATCTGTGCCACATCATTTGTGAGCTGGCTAAGTGTTCCAACTGAAAGCTTTAAATCAGGGCAGTTGTGCAATTTTGTTGTTTCCCTTGGAATAAACAAGGAGGTAAACTAACGGGGAAAAACATGGTGGATTGTTTTAAACATCCATATTGGCCTGGAATTTTACAATCAAAGCATCTCTTCTCATTCCCCCCCTCTTCTGTCCCTCTATTATTCTCTCCCTCTTTTCCCTACTGTCACTCTCCGTCTGTCTCTATCTCTTGCACCCCCGCCCCACCACCACCACCTCGGTGCAGTGACCAGACGTAGCAAATTGGAAACATGTGTCACATCCAGCCGCTAATTATGACGCTACAGCAGCCACAGACGCACCCAAAAAATGTGCGAGGGATGACAGAGGTGAGGAGGAAAAGCAGGCATCTGTGGGTGCTTTTGAGGGAGGATGGGAGGGGGGTGGGTGCTCAGCTGCCAGATTAATTCCTTAAATATAATATCAGAATGCACAGCCACCTTTTTTTATAGACCCCTCCACGGGTTGATGCTACCACAGCCTGACAAGAAGCCTTCCTGGAGGAATATAAACAGAGACAGGTGCTGGGAGGTGAAAGAGAAACACCGAGCGGCGGGGAGAGCAGAGCGGGGGGTGGAGACGGCCCTAACCCTAAGTAAATCAATACCAGTTAAGTCTCAAGTGCCAATACAGGTTCTGCTTGAGGAAGAGGGAACTGAACCAGAACGATCACCTTGGGAAGAGCTCCTCCTCAGACATATATTATCCTTATCTCAGCATCTCGTATTATCGGCCTTACACGGCCACCCTAATGAAAGATCGAAACTTACATTACTGCTTGGGAGTTCGGGTGGGGGGAGGGGTGAAGATGGCGTGGCTGGCAGGAGGGTGGCAGGTGACCCAAACACACACACATGCACAGAGAGACGAGGATGCTGGCTTCGGTCACTCATCTGATCATGACATATGGACTTTTGTAGTTTCTGGAACCTTTTTGCAAGTCTGATTTCAGCGTCTGTTCTTAATGCCAAAAAAAGCGCTCATTCACCCCTCCTTTACTCGCACTCTCTCCCTTTTTTCCTCTCCTCTTTACCCACTTTCGTAAACGGCTGTAGATTATTGTAAATGGCTGCTGAGGGTGGGCGTCTCCCGGTTTGCTGCTTGCGGTGACTTGTAATACAACTATTCCCCCTAAGATCCACATTAAAATTTAATCCCCCTCCACCCCACCACCGCCACCCTTCCCGTTTCTCAATAATTCATTAATCGTTGGCTAATTGGCGCCGGATAAAAGACTAGCTAACTAGGCTAAGTGTTTCAACTGCAAAAAAAAAAAAAAAAAAAAGCCGCCAGAGAGAGAGAGACTGGTGGAGTCACCGCCACAAATGTGTTTTTGGTTGAGGAGGTTATTCTTATTATGGAATAGGTGTTAGTAGGTCATATCACGGGAGCAGCATTCCAGCACCCGTTTACAGATTGTTTGTATATTTAAAAGCCCACACCCGTTTACACCCATCCTGTAGGTTTTGACTTCATGAATAATTCATGCTCGGAGGCCTTTTTCCGGGCTGTGTGGGTAAGGAAGCAGGAGCCTGGTAAGCCTACACGTATCCTTGGGCGAAATGATTAGACAATATCCACTGGGTATAGCTTTTTTTATTTTTCTTATCTTTAGGAAGAAGTGCAGAAAAAAAAGGAATGTGGCCGAGAGAGGAGGCGAGATCAAAATGATATGGACCGTATTGCTCGAGTTAAACCAACGGGGCAGCAGCCCCCCCCCACCGCCTTGTTTCCTCGCTCCCTTGCTCTCTCTCTCTCTTCCTACCGTCACTCTTCCCCCTCGGTGAAAAAAAGGAGTGTGTGTAAGTTTACGAGCTGAGAGCAACAGGAGCTGTGAAAAGAGCTTTCAGCTGATGTGGCAGAATGGAAAGGCCAGGGGAAGGAGAAAAAGGAGGCAGCCAATCCGACCAGAGGCAGCAATCTTTTCTCCTTTTCCCTCTTTCCTTCTTCCTTTGTTCGGGCAGATGGACACACAGGTAAGGGGTTTGACTATGAAAACACAGACATGCAAACAGACGTATCTATTGCGTCTGCATACACACACATATTATACACAAATGAGCCTCGGGAGGCTCGACCTCCTCCTCCCCCCATCACTGTTGGACACATGTGTAAAGAGTGTGTGGTCCTAATCTATCTCCTTTGTAGCGTGTGCTAGTGAGCAATAAACACACACCTTTACCACTAGACTAGACAGGAGGGCAGATGTGCGCACACACACAGTAGAGGTGAGGAAACTGGCACGTGTCACGGGCTGTTGTTCCACTCGGAATTTATTCATTATTTTATCACTCGATTATAAGTTTATTTGGCAGGGGCAGTGCACATTCATCAACATCATAACAGCTATAAAGCGCTGTTGTAAATATGCTGGGGTTAGCTAAAGAACTAATTTACTTCCCCGGTCCCTTGGACTTTTTCGAAGTGACTTTGGGATTTTTGGTAATTGTTAAAAGTGCTGATGGAGATAAAAAGCGTGTGGCTGGCTGGGCTGGTTGAAAAATGTTGGAACACATGAAAAAACAAGCAACTTTCTTCCCTGCAAGCATTCACAAAAACACACAGACATACACACACACGCTCACAGGCATAGTGGTGGTAACAGTAATCCAGGCCGGAGGTCTGACGGGGTCACATGTGTCCCCAACATCACCGGGCAGAGTGCCCTGGGTGGCTGAACCCAGAACCCCTGAGCGAGGCCCGCCAACACACACACACACACAGACACACACAGGCCTTCTCATTAGCTTGCTTCACAGCACACCCTTCTAAGCAGGATCATCCAATCCTCCTGGCAGCATTTGGACTGGGCCAGGTCAATCCCCCTCTCCCTCCCCCGGGTGACACAGAGGGAGCAGACTGGTGGATTGGGAAGCCAGTACCAAAGTGTGTGTGGATTTTATACGCCAGAGGGGTGTGCAGTATAAGGGCAACCTCTGTCACTGTGTTGAGCAACTCCTCTATCCTGCCTTTTATTTGCCCTTGAGTCTTCCTCGAGCCCTCTTCTTCTCTTTACTCCTCCTCCCTCCGAACTCCTTTGCTCTTCAGTTTAGAGTCTTCTAGCTCTGCGGCTGCATCCTCACAACATTTGGGTTGGGCTCACGTTGTTGCAGCTACAGCTAGCTAAACAGTATAGCGGCGGGGAGGCAGCTGACACTCTTGTCATTTTGTGTGCCGGGATTCTGCCTTGTGACAGAGAGGATGTGGTGGCATGTGTGCGTTTGTGCCCTGAATACTAAACTGTGTGTTGAGATCCCCGAGCTCTAGGCTGCTCTGTAAATGGCATGTGCAAATCCGCTTCCCATCAAGTGGTTTATGGTGGTGCTGAAATCTTTGTTTCCTCAAAAAATAATTTCTAGATACTAGTGTAGTCTCAAATTACGTGTCAGCTATGTCACACTAGCTACACGTGTGTGTGGTTTTACCTGAAAAAGATATGCTACTCTGTTAGCTGGTTAACTAGCTAGCTAGCTAGCAAGCATTTCGTTGCAGGAGCTGACGGTACTTCCTCTTTCTATTTTTGGCTAGTCTCTGCTTTTTAACAGTTAAGAGTAGCCCATCCAGGTAATTGATGTAGCTCCACCTGCCACCCACAAAATACCACAGCATTGTTTACAACATGTTTCAAGTCTTGATTTCTGTTGACACCAAACTGAGTTATTCTCAGCGCGGCGGCTGACTTCATTTCCATGTTTTAAGGCTAGATTGTTAGCGCTA
This sequence comes from Diplotaxodon limnothrissa, assembly GCF_057381915.1. Lineage (NCBI taxonomy): Eukaryota > Metazoa > Chordata > Actinopteri > Cichliformes > Cichlidae > Diplotaxodon > Diplotaxodon limnothrissa. Next base: position 61,751,670 of record NC_140598.1, on the reverse strand, counting down.
AAATTAACTGGTAGAAAAACATTTTTTGCAACACCTGTTTGGTGCTTTTACAACTGTTCTCCCCGCAGGCAGTTGAGGTGGAGTCCTCTTTTGCATAGACCTATACAGTTACGCAGAGCTTGTAAAATGCAAAACAAAAGACAAATGTTTTCTTTTCCCTTATCTTGCTCTCTCAACAGCCAGAATGCATTCCAGTTTCGGGCTTTACATCCTGTCACTTTCATCAACACCGCAACTCCATCACTCTCCCCTCGCCATCTCCCGGTGGACGTCAGCGTGGAGCTTTGATTGGTCGCAGGCTCAAAATGGTTTTGTAACTGAATGCTAAGAGAGAGCGCGCGTGTGTGCGCCTGCACACAAGAGAGACAAATGAGCGGGGTTTGTCAGCGGACAGCTGTGCCTTGTCACAGCTGAAGTCTTGCCAAACATCTTCGACCGATATGAGCAGGAGGGCAAAAATAGAAGAAGTGGGTGTTGTCAGGGTGAGATGAGGCAAAGATAGAGGAGACAGGACGAGAGCAGAGAGCTGACAGGCTCGGAGAGGGAAACAAAAAACCCCAAAAACAGCCATGAAAGACAGTGAAGAGGGAGATGGATTATTTGGCAGCACAACCAGGTCTGACAGAGGTACTGGATGATGTGACATGTCCCAGCTAGTGAGAGTGACTGATGATCTGTAGGTCACCACAATGACTAGCTGCTTCCTGCTCAACTTCAACCGAGCTAGGCCCTCATTTCTCATTACTGACACGTCCCATAATATTTATCCCTGTGAAGTCCAGCGTGAAACCTGGTAAGCTTTAAAGGAATTCATTGACTTTTTGAGCAGAATAAGCTCTTTGATCAACTTAGCACGGAGCGATTAAGAGACTGGCAGCTGTTTCCCCTCCTGGTATTTACTTCTACAGTTTATATGATAAGATGCAAACACACGCAGTGGTTAAACTTCACATAAAGCAAGCTCACGGAGGCAGAAATGATGCCAAATGCTTCGTAGCAGAACAACGTGTTGATGGAGTTAATTTGCCAAAAGCTAAATCAATTCCTTTTAAAATAAAGCTACTTTTCCACTGTACAATCAATACTTGAAGTTCACTTTACTCCAGGATAAAGCACTGTAATTTACATTTAGTGGTGAACCCGCTTTGTCTCATCTTCTTTAGCCGACTTGTGCTGCGCTTTCTGATTTTTACACACATGCGTTGCTTTCAGTGCCGTGTGTGGGCGAAAACAGGGATAATAATACGGCAAAGATTTTCTTAGCCATTGTAAGAGTCATGCTTCGTATTCAAAAGTCAACTTGCATTCTGGTCTTTTGAGGCTTCAGTCAAATGATGTCTCTGCCTCGTCTTTGATGGATTTCATCCCCCGCAATCATTCCCATTCTTTGATTGAGTGAACTGTACTCGGAAACCTGACATTTACCGGGACCCTTTCATTTTCATTGTACTCCAGGATAGCTTAGGTGGAACGCAATCTCGCCAAATCATGTCGGGGGATAACAAAAAGTACACAGTCGAACGGCGAAATGGACCCAGAAATGCGATACAGCCAGCCAGTAGCTGCAGTTGTAAATGATGAAGTGGCTACAGGTGGAGTTTTCTTTAAATATCTCATTTTACATTTATATTTTTGGCATAAGAAGCTGTTATCCGGAGATTTGCAGAAAGCACACGGAGCCGCAAAAGTAAGCAGACATGAATCACACTGCCTGCAAGGAGCCCGGTTACAAAGCAGAACAGCTATTCAGTGCTGAGCTACAAAATGATGCATGGCTTTTATTTGTGTGTGTGTGTGTAGGGAGGAGGGCGATGTAGCGGGTGTGGAGAGATGTTTGGTCTCTTGTGTGAGAGATGTAGGGACTTGTTACTCCAAAGCATCTTAGCTTTAAGATAATCTTTACCCTCTTCACTCACAATAGGTCAGAGATGATCTTCATGCTAAGAGGCTTTGGTGGGGGAACCCTGCGTGCTGGTATGGCCCTCTGCAATAACAGCCAGTCATCTTGAAACCCGGCCCAGTAATAAACGGCCACATTTATTACTCCACATATGCACAGTCCTGCTTCTCCTACCTCAGATCTTTTGCAATATTCTCCAGGGTTGACTCCCACCACCTTGATGATTTTTCCAGCCTTCACGCTTTCTTCCTCCTCGGATGCTTGTGCGTGTGTGCGCACATATGCATACTTCTAATTAGGAGTTAAAAGACCGTACAGTAAGCGTAGTCCATCTGGCTTTGGCATTAGCCCATTGTTGCTATAGTCTACGGGGAAACTGACCTTGGCGAGCAGCGCGAGGGGGAAAAATCACGCTCCATTTCCTGGGTTCTGTAGAACATTTAATTTAAGTGGGACTGACATTAAAAATGCATTGTTATGATGGAAATGTAAGATTAGGTTGAACTCCTCTGCTTTCAGATGCACACGGGCCTCACGTGAGGGAAGCTTAGCAGCCACTGAACGCTATCAGTGTATCTCAGTTTATAGAAATCACATGCTGAGATGGAAGTCGATATAGGCACGTCTCAGGTCTCAGGGGCCATCACGCCGACCCCGTCCTTTGGGCTGTTACTTCATATAAATATATAAAGAGAGGCTGAGCTGTAACTTCAGTGGTCATCAGACATAAAAACTATGTGTACAGAATCATAATTGGAAACCTCTTAAAACATGCTGCTGCTTTCTTCATTCTGCACATGTGTAGCTGTCTGCTGCCACTTGGGGGCAGCGTCAAAAATATGTGGATTAACCGGTAACGTGAGCTACTCTGTTTGTTTGCGTTGCTTTTCTTTAGTTATCCTCCTGCCATGGGAAAGGCAAGGAGTCAGAGGTACAAAAGCTTCTTTGCAGCAGAGCGAAGCAGAGTGTTCGACAAATAAAACTGTCCACTGCAACCTTTGTCTGCGCTTCTCATCTGTGCTTCTTTGGTCTTTGCTGATCTTTTGCGCTTTCTGTGGCGAACTCTGATGCTCATTATTTTTTTCCCCCGCTCGAGCCACTCAGCATTGAGCCGATGCAACAAAGTTGTCATAGCTTTGTTTTGTCTTTTCATTAGTTTTAAATGAACTCATTTAACTAACTTCAATGTGTTTCCAGAGAGGGGTTTACACACTTTTTATCTAAAAATGTTTTAGTTGAGATGTTACTTTACTTTTAGTTTTAAAACAACATGATTTTGTTTGTCAGGGGCAAAAATTTAAAAGGTTATAAATAGTTAACACAAACGCAAACAGACTCCTTTGTTAAGTCAGTTGACACAGTTGTGCAGACGTCCCAGTCTTAACAGAAAACAGACATGCTAAATCTCCTTTGGGTTGCAGTGTTGACACATTAGACCAAACGGTCAATGAGGAAAACTGAAGGCAGTTCCCGCACATGTGCACAATGTTGAGTTCATTTGCTAGCTATTTTTTTTAGCTATTAGCTATGTTTAGCTAAGTGTTTTTGTCCCAGCTAATTTTGTTTTATTTAACTAAAACAACCGCGCTCCCCATAACATATCACAGGCCACGTACTTGGATGTTGCAGGGCAGAGTCCCAGCGGCCTCTGCGTTTGTCTCATAATCCTTTCCCCTGCGTAGTCGGAGAGGTTCGCAAAGGGATATTAAAGCAAAGCAAGTCTGTGTCGACTTCCTGCTAAATCCTCCAAAAGCTCAGTAATTCACACCACGGATCCTGTTTGTGTGATTCTGAAGACTGGAACAATTAGTTGCAGTCATAACTGGTTATACCAGATCTAGAAAAGCTGTAGCAGCAAAATCCCAAAGTGTATGGGGTTTCATATAATTGCTTATATGTTCTAGTTTTAATTTGCAAAAGGAAGAGTGTGTTACCTTTTTTTTTGGTTTGTCATCAGTTGAAGCGCTGCATTGTTCACTGAGACTGAAAAAAAAAATGATTCAGAGTCTCAGGTTTATGAACCCCTTTCAGACCTGCAATGAATAAACTCAAAAGTGCATGGCTGTCAAACGAAAACAAGGTGGCTTCTCCCACTTCCTGAAAAGCAGACATTTTCCCGATAGAAGTATTCCACCCTGAAGCAATGATTTAAGGCCGTGTACTAAAGTGAACTAGCTGACTGCCTCCAAATGCTCTTTTTCTTTTTTGCAGCAACGACATATGGAGTGCACTGCAGCGCTTTGTTGTCTAGCACAAGTAACTCTAACAAGATCCATCTTGTTACAGACAGAGTGGTGAAGTGGATTGTTGTTGCCCCTTCCACATCCCATCATCTGATACCCCAGCTCTGGCTTTAATACACCGCTGTGTGTGCGAGCTGCTTTCTAGCGTTTTTTAACTCCCTCTCTCTCGTCTTGCTTTTGTCCTCATGTCTCGCAGTCAACCTTAACACACTTCGGCATTCATTTAGATACACTGGCTTACACACATCCAGGCATGCACAGTGGCGAGCTTGTACACACACACACACATACTCATGTATGCACAGATGAAAAATGTTATTGCTCCCAGTCCTGGAAAAAGTCCAAGTGGAGGGGTTGAGTTTCTTCTGAGGTACACTCCACCGCCCCTCCTCTTTCTATCAGTAGCATATCCCTCACTCCCTTCTTCTTCCAGTCCTCCTTCTCTCTCTCTCTCCCTCACTTCTTCCTCCTCCCTCTGCTCCTCTGTGAACAAAAGAGCTCCCCTCGCAGAGCTCCCCACTGAAAGCCCTCACACACACTCGGCTCGCTGGCTTCCCACTCTCCCACACGCACTCTCAGCCCTCTCGTCGTCTGCGAAAACCAGTCCACTTCTCCGCGCTAATCCCCCTTTCATTTCTTTTGTCTTTCCTTTTTTTTTTTTTTTTAACTTTTTACTCATTGCTTGGCTCGCCATCAGTGTAAGTTCCCTCCGCTACATATCCAAGCCGTTATCATGTTACAGCCGGTTGGCAGCCAGTAAAATTTATTCCCCCTCTCTCTTTTTTTGTTTTAAATTGCTCTCATTTCTTCCTCCTCTTATTTCTCTTGTTCCTCCCAGCAGCTCCTTTTGTGTCTCTTTTTCTTTGTGGGAGGCTTTTTTGATCTGTAGTCTCTGCTTCTTCTCATTCGCTCATCATTGTCCGGCAGTAAATAGGCCCTCTGTAGTAAAGACAGAATGAGTGATCATGATTGCCTATCACTGCAGTGTCAGAGTAATTCGGGGGTGACTGTGAACCAACCAGAGCGTGGCTAGCACACACACACACACACACACACACACACACACACACACACACACACACACACACGATGTACAACTCCCTTAAAATTCATTGCAAATCAGGAAGCCATTCCCTCATTAGCAACCCTATCTTGAAACCTCCCCTTCTAAAAATCTTTCCTCTTCTTTATCAGCCTTGCTCTCCTTTGGAGTGCAGCTGTACTGCAGGTCCCCAGCCACAGGAGGGGGAAAAACAGATGGAACACCCTCCTTTCTATTTTTTTTGTAAACTTTCTTGATTCTTCCCTCTCTCCCTCCTTCCCTACAAAGAAAATCAAGCCAGATGAATGCTAGTGCACAATGGTGGTGGTGGGGGCGAAAGCCTCTCTCTTCCACAATCTCTCTTTTAGCCAAGCGGCACGACTGCGGGTCACCGTGCCCGTACCTTGGGTGCACGCACGCTTACGTGTACGGACTCCTTATTTCGGTTACGTGGCGCCGATAACCCTTGGCTGTGTGGTCTTGGGTTTTGCTGGCTAACACACACAGCTGCTGTGGTGTTTGTGTTTGGTTCCCTATTTTGTGTGCTTCAGCAAAGCCACCAGTCCCAGTTAGGCCTAGCCCATCTGGAGCCTTAGTCCTGGGTGGCCGTTATATATATATATGTGTGTGTGTGTGTGTGCAGTGTGTGTACACAGCTGAATATTGCAACACGTCCAGTCTATGAGGTGTATTCTGGCACTTGGTAAATCGTACACATTATCTGATTTCCCAAATCCTTAATGCAGCTGCTGTAGAGCAGCCAAACATCGGCGCTATCATGCATAAGTGGCGCACTTCAACTGTATTTTTAATGTTATCTCTTTTTAATCAAAACCTTTGCTTTCTCCTTATGTTTCCTCTTAAATTTAATCACTCTTGTGACGGGCGAGCTAACTCTATTATGGCGGTACTTAGCTAGAACAAAAGAATTCACTCAAGGTCTCGTTTAAGTGCTTCTGTACCCTCATGATGCCCTTGCATGCTGAACAGAGGGAGGTTTTTTTTTTTTAATGTGTGTGTGTGTGCGTGCGTTTCTGCCTGTGTGCAGAAAGTGTGATTGTGTGGATGTCAGGCATGCGTCATGCGTAGGTGTGTATCCGTGCTTGTGTACATGCCCTGCGTGGGTTTGTGTACAACCCCCCCTCCTCTTCCCCACATCCCCGTGATGCTCGATACCCCTCCACCGCCCCTTCCCCTCCATCAGCACATTAAGCATTATTTGCAAAACAACACAATCATGTGAGACAAAGCGAGCTTCTGGGTGAGCATTAAAGAGAGAGCAGGGAAACAACAGAAACTGGCCTGTACCACTTGACCCTATGGAAAGGGAGGGGGTGGGGGTGATGAGGTGGTGATGAGGTGGTGTGGGAGGGGATTTGTAAGCCAAGGGGAGCGATAATCCCTCCAGTCATTGCAGGCCCCCTCTGCGCTTACTCTATAACGTGGCGTGCTGGGCTGTCAATCACTCAACAAAGCTGTCTGTAAGGGGATTATGAACCCATGGACCCTCCCTCCTCCTCATCACCCCGCTCTTTTTTTCCTCCTTTTTGCCCCCCCCCCCCCCCCCCCCCTTCATTCATTTATTCCTCTTTCTCTTATTGCCATCTCTTGCATCCTGCCCCTCTGGTTCCCTACCTTCAAACCTGGCTGTCAGTTTGCTTGTCCGGCGTCCTCTCACAACAAAGTGCGCCTTTCTCCCAACACACGTTTTGCTTTGCTGTGTGAAGCTTAGTTTATCTCCAGCTTTCCATCCGGTCCTCCTCTGTCCTCCATAAGCCCCATTTCTCTCCTCTCCAAAGCCCTTTGCACTCTTTCTCTATCTCTTCGTCCCACCCGTGTTTTATTTCTCACCTGGACAAGTGACAGGTGCTTGTTAGTGTGTTATGTGGATGTGTGTCTGCTGCGGACATGCGCAAGAATAACGAGTTTGGCAGCACAAACTACAGAGGAAAAAGTTGCAAAAGATCAGTGCACATGTTGTCACTGGTGGGCGATCGTTCTGAAAATGACCGAAGTTTCAATCCTAATGAGCCAAAATTAAGCCTCTTGTAAAGTGTTTCAGAAAGTTTTTTTTTCTTGGCTCTTAATGACATCACTAAGAGTGGTATCCCCAATATGGTCATATCAGGCCCAGCATCCAAGAGCAAAAATATTTCATACTTAAAAATGAGCTTTAAGAACATGAATCCATTCACATGTAAGCCCATTTTCACACATTTTCATATGTTTTTTGTGGCCTTTGCACCCTCATAATATAGACACACCAAGCTGTCGTCTGGCTAAATGTCACCTTTCCTATAAATGTGATGAATGGCTCGCAGTCCTATCTTATCTCTCTGTCCTTAACTGTGCCATTTTAAACCCAAGCGCCGCTTCCATCGGCTGCTGCAGGTGGTGACAGCCTCTCCTCCCACAGTCACCCTCCATTAATCCATCGCTTTTCCCCGCCGACTATCTCCCCCATCTACCCGTCTGTTAAAAATGTCTGTTTAGTTTAAAAGTCTGTCTGCGCCCAGACGAGCTTTCACTCCTCACCTCTTTTAACCGGTTCGACCACCTCTGTTGTCCTGTTTTATTTCCTGCTGTCTCCTTTAGTTTTTTTTTGTTTTTTTTTGTTTTTTTAAAGGGCTCTGTGTTTTGCAAGCACTGTCTCCTGTTTGCTTCTCTGATTCTCTCTGAGGTTTGGCAAGCAGTGGGTCATGGTGAGTTTCTGGATCTCTTCTGGTTAATCTGCCTCAATCCTGTGAGTAATCTTGCAGCTTTAATGAAGCAATTGGGGTGGGGACAGCGCTACAAGGGAGAAATGAAGGATTGTCCTTCTGCTAGCTGTACAAAAGGGCTTTTTCAATTTCACTGAAATGAATTTCATTTTTAATTTAATTACAGGATGGTATCTTAACCTGTTATCATCTGTTTAATGTAGGTTTAGTTTTTTTTCAGAAGGTAACCATGCTTGTTTCCAGCAGCCATCTTTGACTCTACTAGAGTAACTTTGCTTAAATCACAGTTCAAAAAAAATTTCACGCAGTTATAGGTTACATTTCTTTCAGGTAACTTCACTCTGATTGGCTACCCATTATAAACAGAAAGTTTGAAAGCAGGTGGGCGGGGCTTCCGTGCTCACCGTATTGACATCATACAGATTCCACGGTAGAAAAAAACTCTCTGAAACTAAGGGTTTAAGCAAACTAGTTTAAGCCTAAACTTTTGCCTCACAGAGATTACTTTTCGTTTTCCTGTGCAGTGATTTATATCTCATTTCAGCTGATCTGACAGTGATTTTATTCCATGGCTAGATTTTGACTTCTTGTTAACAACAATGACCCCGAAGGAGACTATGATGCAAAGAGACTTCAATTTAGGAAAAAAAAGAAAAGAAATGATGAAGCGATGGAGAGAAGCTGAGATTTAACAACCATTCATTTTCCCATTAAGACAGCGAGATTAGACAACGACAAAGAGTGAAAGTCAGGGAGAGGAGACTTAATGCAGGCGACAGGGTTGTTATCTAGGCAACTGATGGTTTTAACAGCTGTGTTATCTTGTGTATCTCATATTGGATTTAACTTCATTCTCTTACACGCCGTTCTCTGATTGACGCTCTGATTAAAGACTTCCGCTGACAGAAGAACTGAAAGAAAGAAGAGAGACAAAAGATGGGTGAGGAAGAGGGTGAGGAGCGGTGCTTGAACTGGGCTGGTGCCCACTTATACTGTGCACTAGCTGAAGTCACTACTTATCAGTCAAAACAACCAATTTCCCAATTTCTGCTGGGCGAATGTGGTATTTTTTCACCTTGTTGCATTGCAAGTAGAAAAAGAAGAAAAAAAAGGTGTTGGACATGTGCTGGTTTGCACAAGCTGCCATCGAGCCTGTTGCCTGCAGCCTAACATCTTAATTTGGCAGTTTCTGCTTGTACCATTGCTCCCTACAATATCAAAAATGGTTCTTATCACACAGTACAGAATATGTCCATATCTTGTTTTGTAGACTTGTTTTTTTTACTCCTTTTTATCAAAGAGTAGAGCCAACTCCAGCCCGATTTCACCACTGTGTCGAAAAAACATCCAATTAAATAGAGCTGACAATGCAGCAGGGGTGCCACTTCCACAGAAGCTCCAGATAAAAAACCCAAACCAAATAATAATAATAAAAAAATCAAGTTCAAACAGGTGCCTCGCTACCTTGTGACAAATACAAATAGCATTACATTGTATCTCCTGCTGCTGCTTCAGCCTCCCGTTGGTCTGCGGTTATCAAACGTTTAGTGTGAAAAAACAGTAGGAAGACTGTTTGCACAGTCTTATGAGGTATTTACACTAATGCATCTGTGCACATGTTCGCCTACACAGAGCGGTTTGCAATCTATGTAATCGTACTTGTGAGTAGTTGTTACAATGACTCCTATGACACTATAAGTAGGTCGTGTTGTGATTGGTTGATAAGTGGGCCAAAACAAGAAACAGAGTGACAGTGGGGTCATCATCACATCATCATTCATCACGAATAATTAAAAAAAAGGACAAACAGTAACTGCAGTGGAGACTTCATTGTTTTTAACACTTCACCTCCTTGTATTTTATAACTTTGCTCTTCTTGGCTGGATGACAGACCAACATGAGCACACCGCCTCAATCTGGCAACAGAGCTCGCTGCAGGCAGACAGGCCATCCCCGGGATGCCAGCAGACAGCGAACCCACCACCCACACTGAACCTTAAATTCCATTTAATGGTCAGCAGGGTGTGACTCCACTGGTTATAAAAACACGTCTGATTGTGAAGAAGTGTCTGTCTCATCTACCAGCTTTAAGTAATCTGCAGTAAAATGTGAGATTTGAAATGATATTTCCATGTAGAGCAAAAGTTATTCCCAGGTATGATTTAGAACGTGGCCACTTTAATGGAAACGCTAACGTGTAGGCGTGCAGCGTTCTCGGTCGGATCCACCATTTATGCATCGTTTCTGGTTTCAAAACACCAAGACTACAAAAACTAAAGACAATTTCCATTAGTGCTTTAAATGCGCTGCTGGAAATGAAACGTTCCATGTGGTTTAAGTGAGGGTCACATTACACCCACTTGCTAGCCTGCGCTAACGGCTCATCTGCACAATCCACCAATACTCATGCTTTGCACTGGCAGGCTAAAGACCAGCTAATGTCCGATTTGACTCCATTGAACGTAATCACGGTTTATAGTACAGAGTAAAGGTTTATATCTGGCATAAACGCATGAAAGTGATGATGAAAACTGAAATTTGGTTCGAATAGAAAGGATTTTCACAGCTTGACCGCAACAATATGGTTCAGGGCAGCTATCCGCGGCTGCAGAAGGCCAGAGTTGAAACACGCTCACAGCTTGGCGTGCTTCGGCCCAATTAAAATGCCACAATACAAATACCGCTTGCTTAAACAGATGCAACAGGTTAAAGGTCAGAGGAGGTGTGAGGTCCTCGAAAATCCATAAATAACCTGTACAGAAGTAGCTGGATTTGTGCACACGAGCGAGCGTTGCTTGTTAATTTGCGCACTCATGTGAAATAAATAATTCGCCTGCGTTATATATGCACGCATTCTTTTCTTTTTCTTTTTTTTGCTCCTGTTTTTAGGTCTGCGTGGAAAAACAAAGGCAGGGGAGAGATGTAGGAACAAATGTAAGTGGGGGAGAAAGAGGGAAGAAATAGGGCTACGAATAAAAAAGGGAAAGAAGAAGAAAAGGTAAAAGTTGAGAATGTGTCATACCCCTTATTAGAAACTGTGACTCTGATCTGTTCAGTCTCATCTCACACCTCCGCCTTTGCACGTCGCTCCTCTCTCTCTCTCCCCCCAACTCAGCGTTCCCTTTGTCGTATCCACCTCTCGCCATTTCTCACTCTTTTCCTCTTTCATACCCTCCAGTCTCTCACCAGCACAAAAACTTCTCATGCTCAGTTTGGTGCGGAGCCTGTCAAGCTTGCTTTGAATACACATGCACACCAGCAGATACTTCTGTAACTCCAAGGGAATAATAGAATCAAGGAATACTCGGAGATAAAGCAGCGAAGGGAGGGGGGGGCAATAGAGGGATAAAGCAGACTGAGAGGGATAGAGAGCCTCATATTATTAATTTAGCTGGAGAAAGAGTAGGAATTTCAGCCCCCCCTCCAACACACACACACATTCACACACCCCGCTGCCTCCATAAAGCTCTATAGTGGTGCACAATGGAGAGATTGAAACAGGAGGGGCGAGAAATAGAGGTATAGATAATCCATCCAGCTGTATAAGCCGTGGAGTTTACTGTTTCACAGCACCAACTTGGCCTGCCTTTATTCCTCTGCCATCATGACTATGGGCCTAATTTCCTCATATTGTTCCCTTGATCTAAAAATTTATTAATTCACATTTTTATTATCATCATCTTCTTCTTCTTCTTCTTCTTCTTCTTCTTCTTCTTCTTCTTTATTTATTTCGGAGTTCCTCCATTTACCTCTTTGTGATCGCCCCCTCCCCAACATCTCTTCCAGACCTACAGATGAGAATAAACCTGCCCACACCCGGCCAACAGTGTGTGTTTACATCTCAGCACACACACCCAACACGCACATGCACAAGACATACAGAAACTCTTTGTGTCCCATATGCGTGCGTCACATGCCAGCGTATGATTTTGCCGTGCGGTTGCGAGTGTATGTTTGCGGTTGGCAGCCCACTCGCCCGTCGGATTTGGCAGAATATCTCCTCATCTGGCACAGGAAGAAGAGAGGGCGTCCCATAGCGAGGGATTACACTGACTTACACGAGCATACACGCGCACATGCCCGCATTTGTTGGCATGTATTTTGCACATTAAGAAATCCAAAAAAACCCCATGCTTTCCGCCACACACAGACTCATTCGAGGTGGTCTCGCTCATTCAGACATCGGGATATCGGTTTCCGTGAATTGATTAGCAAGTATTATGAGCTGGAAAAGTTTGGAGAGGAGTCCAGGGCCTTGAAGAGAGAACATATAAGTGCACTGTGCACGACTCCTGCAGGCTTATTTTGAAGGGAGAGTAAATATTTTTACCCACATGCAGAGAGATCTTGACGCTTCTTTATGTTGCTATAAACCAAGCTGTCTCTGCAGGGATGTGTCTGGTGTTGTGAAGCAGCCTTTCGAGCCTCCCTGCCCGACAAGAAGTGAAATGCCAGTGGAATGCATTTCTGTAATGGGCCTGCTGACAGTGCAGCAGCTATGAGCGCAGAGAGGAAATAGTCTCCAGAAGCCTGTTACTGTAAAGTGTTTCTTTGTCTCGGTATAGAGATGGGGGGGGGGGGGGGGGGGGGGGGGGGAACTGGGAGAGAGGGGATGGAGGGGAGCAGGCTGGGCTCTTTGTATGAACCTGATTGATAGGTGTGTGTGACCTTTAGCACCTCTTGAGAAATCCAACAAGTCATTCTCTCACCTTATATTTAGTCCCCTACGTATCTGCTCCCCACACACACACACTAACAGGCACACACACAGACAGGCCCCTGGACAGAAACCTAATTCTGTCTTTTTCTTTCTCTTCTTTTCAAAAACCTCCCAATTATAGCCACTCCATTTTCCACCTCCCATCCGCTCTCCTTCTACCCCCCCCCCCCCCACTCCCTTTCTTAACGAGCAATCTCGTTAATGTCAGAGCGCCTCGTTCCTTTTCTCATTCTGTCTCTCATTCAGGCTTTTTTGGCCCATAGAGGGAGGAAGAGAGAAGGGCGATATGAAGAAGTGGAGATAGAGAAATCAGAGGCGAGCTGAAAAGAACAAGCTGCAGATGAGAGAGAGAGGCAGAGAAGGGACGAGGTGTGGGCAGAGCGGAGCCAGAGCCGGCGTAATAATGGCCAGACAAGTGTGTGAGATTACTGCCCTGGTTTCAGGGGGGACATAATTATATGCTGCACAGCCTGTCAGAAAGAATGAGATGAGGGGGTTGTATTTAGTGATGCACCAGTGAGAGATCGGTGAGGCGAGGGCGACGACTAAATCTGTGCCACAGCCTGGGCAGTTGCAGACCTGTGTGTGTGTGTGTGTGTGTGTGTGTGTGTGTGTGTGTGTGTGTGTGTGTGTGTGTGTGCACGCAGGGATGAGTAATGCTAAGCCATTGAATGCTGTAAATTATTCAGAGGCTTCATGCATGGAAACATTATAATTCCATGTCTGAGTGTGAATTACTCTCCATTTTACCCCCAGGCACATATCTCACTCTTGCCCAAGGCCTCATGGGAGATTAAAGGGAGAAAATACTGTGAAAGCTGGACCAGCATATAAAGCCACATGGAGTGGCCAGATATCCCAGCGGGATGTGACACTTCTACTGTACGCTCAATGAAGTTGGTTTGAATCAATCTGTCTGCTTGTTATCTCTTTATGCTTCCGTGTATCCTTAATGAGAAGAAACGCGCCAAAAACAAAAATCGTCAGGTGGTTCAAACTTTAACTTAACTACAAGGTCAAGACTGCGAAAGTTTCACTTTCTGCTGTTTTGTGTGCTATGCAGCCTTCTCCCCACTGAGATCTTATTTGAGCTTTAGTGGTAAATTAACCATTTATTATTTTTGGAAGAAAATTGAGCAGGTATTAGATCTATTCTGTGACATTTCAGCATTTATTTTTACTTCACAATGTATCTCTGAGCATACAGCTACACTTTATGCACTGTTGAATTTGAGAAGTTACATTGTCTTAAAATAGGGTGCCACAGAAAACGATTGCTACGTGATTTGAGGGTAAATGCACTCCAGTTGCACCTTTTTTATTCGATTTTATTTTAGTATATAAAAGTTTATAAAATGTACCTTTCCTATTGAGCTATGTTAAGAGTTTACAGGACATAGCGTGTATGTGCCCCATACACCGCACTTTTTAGAGGAACAGGGATTTTATCAACTTTTGAACATCACAAAGTCTAAACACAAAATAACTGAAACAAGATCACAATACTACTAAATTATGGATTTGAACTGGTAGTGTTTGCAGTACAGTAGTGTTCTGCCGACAATGAAAATACTAATAACTATACTACTTAATATTTAAGCGAGACAGTATATGTAGTTAAGCTTCAGGAAGTTATGCAAATTAAGCAGTTAAATGAACTGCTTTAAATTAGGTATCAACATTGTTTTCATTTACAGAGTGTAACTGTAATCTTTAATCTAAAAGGACCTGTCTGTTTTTTTTATTCTAGATGACAAACTGTGTATATTTGGGTTTTGGACCACGAAACTCTTCAGTGTATTTAAAGAGATGTTGAGCTTTTGATTCAAACTCTAATGTGCTTGAGCCTCACTTACATTTTCTGACAAATTCAGTTTCTGGTTATTCATTTCTGGATATTTGCAACTGAGATTTAGACCAGAATCTGCTGTTGGGGTTTAATTGTAGCTGTCACATAGATGCCACAATCTACTAATTGGTCAAAAAGTATAGACAGAATTTGTCAGGTTAATACAGACTAAGAAAAAAAGTAAAGTTAAAAACAAAACAAGAACAAGGGCAACTGAATTCATCCATCCAGCACTTTCAAATAATAAATAGTAATGAAATAAAATGTAATAAAATGAATGTCTGCATGCAACTTATTTCCATGTCTCATCACGGTGAGCTTGGTGAACCCAGAGCCTAAAATTTGCATGTCTTTGCATTTGTATTTGAATTTATAGCTGCTGAAACAATAGCTGCTCCTAACGCAGATCTTTGTCTCCACCAAAGCTTTATGTTAAACCAAATTTAATCAGATTTGAGCCCAGCCCGTGTGCCATCGACACATCTTTCACACTTCTAACCAATGCAAAACTGGCAAATCTGTAAGTGGACTGCGACAGACCGCTAAAAAGACATTACAAGAAGAGCATTACCAGAAATTTAAATCACAACATCAGACATTAAACGTGAGCGCCTCAGCTTAACAAAAATGTTCCTTTAATCTGCAGCTGGTGGTTCATGTTGATGCCCTTCTCCTCGCCCCGAACCGTGCTGTCAGATTAAAGCTTTCTTGTGTGTCCTGTCTCCTTCTTGCAGTGGACACAAACTAAAGCAGGGTAGTACTGTTTATCAGGTGTGTCTGTAGATATACATATGTGTGTGTGTGTGTGTGTGTTGGGTGAGAGTGGGAGGTGAACTAGCATGCAGCATTAGTTCTGCTTGAGCTGATGTGTTAATTAGCCAGCCGGGTGCATAGATAATTAATGAGAATCATGATTAATGACTGTACAGTATGCATGGCTAAGGCGGAACGCGACTCACTGATAAGGCAGAAGGAGGAGGAGGAGGATCACTGGCTATTCACCCTCTGCTGCGTGCCCGTCAGGTTTGTGTGCCTGCGTGTGCGGGAAACATGTTTGCTTCTAAGTGTTTGCACATGTGAGTTTGTGTATCTGACCGATTTGTGTGCACTGCCAGGCGTGGGCACCGATGCCAGTATGAGTTAGCAGGCCTGGCAGTGGGTAGGCCTAATAACAGACTGCAGCAGGTCAGGGGGGCATTTAACACTTCTAAACACACTGGCAGAGCTGACCACTGATGCCAGATCAGAAGGAGGACCTCACACTCAGATCAACACTGAGAAGAAGGACATCAAAATTGATCTGGTGTTTTACATTTTTTCTTTTTTTTGAGTTGACAATTGTTTTGTTTGCAAAAACCTCTCCATCAAATCCTTTTGTGTCTGCAGTCAATTCTTTAAAATTTGCCAGTGCTGCAGAAATATTCCACACTGTTTCCAATACAGATCAGCTTGTTTGAATTATTTCCTCCAAATCAAGTCATTTTTGTTGATTTCAAACATATACCAACTCATGGAAAAGTACTTTATTACCCCTGGAAAGGAGCTGAATTTGCTTTTGGTACATTGGCAGATGTTCAGCATTTGAGACAATAAGATTTTTCTGCACTAATGCAGACAGAAATTACTGTATCTGATTCAGATTGCATGGGGATTTGTGGAGTTTCCACAACAACCTCAAACAGCAACTGAAGGACAAACAAATAGCATAGTTTTTAAGCCCATGTGGACCAGAAGTCCTTGAAATATCCAGAAATGGAAATTTGAAGATCCGCTTTTGCTTGACAACTGGGTTTTGCTACGATCAAAAGCCTCAGAACAGCTACTAAATTGTCTCAATAGTCAACAATAAAAAAAGAAAGGAAAAAAAAGATGTTTGCAAATGAACTAATAACACATCAGAACATTTCTGTGGAACAACACTGATTCCTCACGGCAACAGAAACTATCCTCGTGTGGAGGAGATCACAGGTTGGTGAGGAGAAACAACTAACGTAACCTCTAAATTTGTCACCAGAGAGGAAGCGTATTAGACGAGTAGATCAAACACTTTCTTAGACGACATACTTGAGATTAATGCTAAGTTTAGAAGCAGAAGCAGGTTGATCTTCACTGAAGGACAAGAGTTGTGCAATTCAGTAAACATGTCTGTCTGGGAAAAGCGCACGAGGAACCAGAGTATCCTTGTGCAATTTGTTTGCAATGAATACAAACCTGACAGGCGAGAGGTGGATGACCACTGACCGCAAGGACAATCAAGGTTTTGACCTCCCATTGGTGCAACCGGCAACATATGATACTATGTCACCCAATGAGAGGGGAGGCTTGTTCCCCAGCTTCCCAGAGGGGTGACATACCACAGCTCGCCCCGTATGTGTGCGTGTTAATCTGCTTTGTCTGTCTCCATGCACCATCAGCACTCAAGCATGACCCTTAACCTCCAACCTCAAATAAACGGGGGAGGGTGAGAGTTGGAGCGGTTTAGGATCCAAAGGAAACGGCGTTTGAGGGTTTGCGTGTCTGTGCGCCGGAGAAAGAAATGTGTTGGGGAAGGACGGGAGGCTGGGAGGGAGGGGGGAAAAAAGCGAGAGTAAGGAGGCCGGCGATAAGAAGTGAATGAGGAGAAACAGACATGAAGAACAGTATGTTCTGCACTTTCTTCTCTCTCCTTTCTCTGATGAGGAGACAAATAGCTATTGTCATCTAAGAGATGCTGGAAAAAGCGACTCGCGCTCACGCTTCCTTTGTCTCCCAGCTCTGCGCTTGAGAAGGGATGACAAAGGCCATTTTCATGCTCAAGCGTCTGTCTCTGTCACCTCCTCCTCCTCTTCTTTCTCCTCTCGCTTTTAAACCTCTGTCCTCCTTTTCCTTTCTTCCTTCTTTCTCTCACGCTGAGCCTGCCACCTCTTTAGTCATGCCTTAACCCTTTCCTTTCTTCTTCCCCTTTCCCCCCTCTCCTATGTCACCACGTCTTCGCCTTCAACCCTTCCATCCATCTTTCCCCCCCGCCCTGCCATTCGTCCTCTCACCTGCCACACTTCTCTGCTGGGGGTCGGCCTAATTATTCCTCATCTCTCCCATCGTTTTACTCAACCACCGTCTCCTCGACTCATGCACCTGTAGCCCAGCACGCGTCTTTTCCTTTTCATCCATCCTATCTGCTTGCTAGATTTTCACCTCCCCCTCCATTTTTCAATCTTGCGCAAACTTATGTAAGTTCGAGCTCTCTGCTTCTCTTGTCTAATTCCATGTTTGCTCTCCTTTTCCTTTTCCTGTTCCCGTTCTATTTTTCCCCTCTCTCTCCTTTCCCCGTCTCTGATTTTGCACCTGCATCGGCTGCTCTCCTTTTCTCACCATCTTACCACTTTTAGCTGTCAATCAACAAGTCACTAAGGCTTCTCTCTCTCCCTCTTTTTTTTGGTTGCCAAGAACATAAACATGTACTCAATTTGAACCAGTTGCACTCAATCCAATTTTTGTCTTTGAAGCTAAAGCAGAGTGTTGCAATCCAGATATTTGGGTGGCTGTGCAGGGAGATGTGCATAAAAAAGCAAAACAACTCCTTTTCCTTCTCACTCTTCTCCTTTTCATTGTCAGCCAGTGGTCTCTCTGGAGTTCCCACAAAACAAAGGGAGAAATAAAACAGTATTTTTAGACCCCTTTCATTTTTCATTACCATAATGATTCAGGCTTTGTAGAATCTTTTCATTTATATTTGACTGTGTGTTTGTGTTTGTGTGTGTGTGTGTGTGTGTGTGTTCAACAGGGTGTGCAGGGTGTTTCTTTTTTGCTGCACTGCCGCTCTCCCCACTCGGGAGCCCAGAGGTTGAAAAAGAGAGCACACACACACACACTCTGCAAATCAGTCATACTCATCCCCAGCCGTGCCTCCTGTCTATTTATTCCTCGATTCATCCGATTCTTTATTTATTTTACACGCTGCTTCTTAATGCAAATAGGTTTGTCTGCTCCCCGCTGAACTGTGGGAGCAGCATGGGACTGGGAGTGTGTGTTTCTGTGTGTGTGTGTGTGTGTGTGTGTACGCTTGCAAGAGAGTAAGTGAATCCGTGTGTGCGCGGGAAGGATGGGTGAGAGTTTGTATGTGTGTGTGTGTGTGTCTGTGGGACCCAGTGAGTAATAGAGCCAAAGTCCTTATCTGTCACCAGAGAGCTGCCTGGCTCTCTCTCAGCTGTCAATCATCCAGCCCCAGAGACAAACACTCTGCTTCAAACACTATGAGAGGCAGAGAGAGAGAGAGAGGATGAGGGATGGAGGAGGTAAAAAAGGGAGGCAGGAGGGGAGGACGGGAAGCGAAGGAGCAAAGAAGAAAACGAGGGATAAGAAAAAAGATGGAAAGAAAGTGAAGGAGGAGGCAGGTGTGGAGGGACGGGGGGAAAGTGAAGGACAAAAGGATAGAAGTTGTGATAAAAGTGGAGGGAGAAGGAGGGGAGGTGACGGTTTCAACACCTCTGTTGTGTGTTTTTCGGGCCCCGCAGGTAAACGGGGAATGGAACTTTTAAAACACTTCACCCGCATGAATTAGACAGGCCCCTTGAAAATACCCGGGTGACTTTTTGAAAAAGCCACTCTTTAGAAAGTAAAGAGGAGGAGAAGTGGCGAGGTACGCACACGGACGTGCTCAAGCACACGCCCACACGCAGCCACTGACACACACACACACACACACACACTCTGGCAGAGCTATCAGCACTGGAATATTGGCATAACAGCCTTCAATATCCCGACGGGAGTGAATTGTATTTTTTTTGTTTTTGATGACCCGGAGGCTTTATCTTTCAGTTGGTGTGCAGGCATGTGTGCGCATCGTCTTGCACTTATGTGCGCCTGTTTGCAATTCAGCCAGTCATCAGCTATCCCTACGCCCATGCCTGTCCTACTTTCATCCCTCCCTGACTGCTCAGAGTCTCGCCTCTTGCAGCAAGCTAACTGTTGATTTTACCACGGGGCTCTACAACCCCTGGGTCGAGCCGGGACTGCCGCTCCAGCGCTTTCCCCTAAGCCCTTAAATCTTCCTTCAGCTGAGAACGGGGGGAGGGAATGATGGCGAGGTTAGGAGAGCCAAGGATGAGGGCGAAAAAAGAGAGAGAGAGGGAGCAACAGAAGGGTTTGAGCCCCAAATCGCTTCAAGATGCGTTCCAGTGGAGTCGGAATAGCTGAGAATCTGGGAGTTGGGGTAGCGCTGCTCGTAGCCTTTGGGGAAAACCGACTGGAAGCCAGGTTCCCATTTCCAATGGTGGATTAAGTGCTGCTGCAGATACACAAGGCCCCTTTGGGGTGCACACAACAAACACATATCCTTGGGGCACTCCTTTGGAATATTAGAGTCTACATACCATAACTACTTCCCTTGACCTTATTTCTATTATTTTAAGATTTTATGCCAAATTGTGAAACTGAAATGTCAAAATGTCACACTGTGGTTTTACAAGAGGTAACCAGATGACTTCTTGATCTGGGCCATGGCTTTTTCAGGGTCTCTGCTGACTGGCTCGCAATCTCCCAGTGACAACAAAACTCCAGGAAGTCAACGCTCTGACAAATCAAATCAAAAGATCGGATTTCGGTCTTTTTTTGTGTGTATCCAGAGCCTTTTCTTAGTGTATCCAGAGCCACTTATCTTAACTGCACTACTGTATAGCTCTGTGTAAATAATCATTCTGTACATTCGATAATCTTTAATCCTACAACTGTTTACAACTTGCATAGTTCCCATTTCTGTATAGCTGTATATCCCAGATTCTGTAAAGTTATTTATTTCATTTCATATTCTGTATAGTTTTTCATATTTATATCCTGTTCATATCCTGTACATAGCTTGTACTCACTACAGCCTGTACATACTTATAGTTATAGAATATTCACAACATACTTCATACCGTGTACATTATAACATACCATAATAGACCCATTTCTGTAATATACTCACATATCTATACTATTGCTAATATATATTGTAATATATCTATATCACTAAAGCACTTCTGGATGGATGCAAACTGCATTTCGTTGCCCTGTACCTGTGCATGTGCAATGACAATAAAGTTGAATTCTATTCTATTCTATTCTATTCTATTCTATTCTATTCTTGTTTTTCACTCATTATGTTACAGCACAAATCCTGGGGACTCTAAGTGTATTAATCCACACCTAAAAAAATAGTCCTGTGTAAATGCAATATACTACTAGTACTACTGCTGAGTTGGGCACATGCATTATTTCCATGTTCCTTTGCTCGTTCTGTGAAGAAAAGACTGGGGGTGAGGGGGATATGTCCCATGAGTCTTTGCATGCTTGGTGGCCCCTCGGGGGCCCCTATGGATTACCATGCACTCCTGACACTATGGCCTGACTGAGCTTAAGTTGAGTCGCCTTTAGCTAAAGTTTCAGACTCCCTGCACCCTGTGGCCTCTTAGGAGTAAAGTCGAACCTCGACACACACACAGGCACACACAGAAGAGTGGCCTCACAGGTCACAGATGGGGGAGAAGGGACCCTCGGGAGAATGGCTACATGCATGACTGCATGTGGATGCGCTCAGACACATACGCACACACACACGCGCATGCAGGGAGCTTTGGAAATTTGGGCGACTGTGGCAGGTCGTGGTGCGCGCTTCTGAGAATGTGAATGAGAGCCACTGCATGCATTATAACCTTCATTCCTCCAGAGCACCGATTGACCTAATTAAATTAGTGAGGTGGATGGAGTGAAAGAGTTGAAGCTCAAAGACTGCTCCACCACCAGCTGCTGCTGTCTACGTATATATGTGTGTGTAGATATCGTCATAAGCTTTACACTTAAGCACAACAAGAGTTCACTGGGAAGTATAAGCTTCTGTAGTGTCAGTGTGTGCGTGTCTCAAGGGTACTCTCCAGCCCCGTCGAGGGGTAGGCGTGGGTGTATCCATTTGTGGACTATAGGGGCACTCGCGATCGCTTCCTCTCTCACACTCTTTTTCTCTCTTTCTCATAAACTCATGTGCGCACACACAGAGCTGTCAGGGCCCGCAGCACTCTGTCACCGCACACCTCCACTAGACCACCTTAATGGGACCAATCCAGACTGCTGCAAATCATCCGGAGTACACGCTGAAAATGGAAGAGAAAGGGGAAGTGGGGAGGGGAGGTGAGAGGAAAAGAGATATAGGAGCGGGAAGAAATGGTGGTTTGAGACAGTGTAGCAGGGCGGAGACAGAAAAAAGCCGAGAAGATGGAGAACATCTGAGGAGGGAAGTAAAAAAAAGGAGTAGAGTATGATTTTAGGCTCACATGATCACCCACAGGGATGGTTAGGTTTCTTTGTGGAACAGTTCGAAAGCTTTTGGACCCCCCCAAAAAACCTGTCTGTGGCTTTACGGTTGCTGGTTAATCATCGAGTTCATTTTCAGAGAGAAACTAAACACTTAGGGGGAAATTGCACCTTTCTTTATGGGATGAGAATAATCTCCAGTTTCTTAAACCAAACAAATCGTTTTATAACCTGTTAGATTTTCTCAAGCAATCGTAAAGCTGAAACTGAGCCTGTTTTTATAGAGTTAATGCTTGAGAGATAGGTGACTTTTACAGGTCGGTCAGTGCCTCGATTGGGTCTCGGTGATTTCACAGACTGTAGTCAGGAATCCTGAATGATATTAGGAAAACACGATTTATTAAAAACACACACAAACGCAATGAAATTAGATGTAAATCTAACAGAAAATTAGCATATGTTAGTGTTTTAAAGAGAAACCATGTTTTTACTCTTGGGCACCACTAGACTAGCTTTGCATGATTCACGGCTCAAAATCATCCTTATTTGTGTTACACTGGGTCTCATACGACCTCAGTTCTTGCATTTTCTGAAACAAGGTATCGTAACTCCATTACCCTCCTTTTAAAGCAACTTTCTTCTGATTGGCTGCCCCTCAAAAACAGAAAACTTGGTCTCAGATTTATTAAACTGGACAAAACAGCGCGCGAGTGCAATCCCGAAATGGCGCTGATAGATGTGGTTTAGTTTTGATTTACGAAAAGTTTTTGCAAACACAGGCGCAGCTGGTTCGTTTAAATATCAGTTTCAAAACAATTAGGTCAGTTTTGTTTTTTGGCATGAAATATCAGCACAGTTGATGCAACAGTTATTGAATGAGTTTGCGCGTTTGATTTAATTATTCTTCTCCCGATATTTTGCACCTTGAGAAAGGAACTTCTAGAGATACATACGCAGCCGCAGTCACGAAAATCTCAAAGTTATCACTTCTTACACGTAATCTTGCCACTGTGTTCTCTTTGAAAACGCCAAAACCCAGTTTGTGTTGCTGTAACGAGTTGATAAATCTGGCCCTAGAAGAGCAGCAGCTTTAGCTTTTGGCTAATCATTCCCTGTCTCCTTCCCGTCTTGTACATGCGTAGAAATCTAATATAAAGCTTTGGCCATGTGTAATATTTGCATCCACCACTAAAAGCGACATTTTTCTTGGTTGATAATTATGTGTGGATGTTTTTCATTGTTCCATTTTTGTTCTAGGGAGACACTTTGGAGGAAACAGCAATCGTTGTAAAGCTGCAAACGCATTAGGTGATATATACCTGGGTGAAGAGAGGGAGAGAGAAAACAAGACTTTAATGAAGAAAGGTATAGAGAGGTGGAGAGGCAGAGCAAGGAGGGGAGGCTCTTTGAGGCATGAGAGATGGAGTGCAGTGCGGCGTCTAGAGCTCACTTTTAGCGAATGTTTGGAGGAGTCAAAAGACGCCACGAACAAAAGTTCTGAGCCAAAGACGCGGGAGCAGAAACATAAAAAATACAGGAACAAGGATGTAAATGAGAGGGAGAGATGACGAAGGAGAAGGGAAGGAGATGTTTGCTTGAGAAAAGTTTCTGTTGACCTGGATATGGCTGCGTTGCTCAGCTCTGTTCAAAGAGGGAAAAGAATCTTTTTCCATAGCTGCTTAGTTAGTTCTCGCTTCTCTTTACAGCTACAAGTTTCAACTTAATGCGATACGCTCGTCTGCTGCATTGTATCGTATGGGATGGTATTGAGCGCAGCAGGAGCACAGCAGCATGGGAGATGAAGGGTGTGTGTGTGTGTGTTTATGAGGGAGACAAACATAGCGAGCGCCTCTGTGTGTGTGTACGTGCTCTTTGCAAATGCCAAGGCATCCAGCGTGCCTCCATCCTGTGTCTCTGTGGTTATCCGGGTTGTGATATGTACTGGATGTGACACCGACGCTGCAGCATTCTGGACCGCCTCCGGACAGCAGAACGAGTGTGTATGAGTGTGCGCGCGTGTGTGTAAGAGATGACAAGGACGGAGTTACCTTCAAAGTCCCACGATGCCAGCTAACTATTCAAACAAGGCTCTGCATCTCTACCTGCCCACTGCCACCTCCCGCCTCCCTCTGCCTCTCTTTTCTCTCCCCTGCAAGCCTCCTCGGTGCTGCCTTCACCACCTCTTCTCCTCTCGTCCCCTCCCGTTTCGCCCTCCCTCCCCCTCTTGCCATATGGAACGCATTACAAGCGTTGTCGTTTCTCACCACCGACATTCCTGAGGGCTTTCCACCACTCACTGACTTTACATCAACCTTGTGCTCCTCTTTCCTTGTTCACGCTGTTGTTCATAGTCAGCTTATCTTTTGTCATTTCTCTCCTCGTTTTCTTTTTAACCTTTCAATATCCAGTTCCCCTCTTTTATTTCCCTACGTGTAGGTAACATGTATGTGATTTTTCACTTCTGGGCCAAGAAAACATTCACTGTGCCCTGGTGTTGACACATCTTTTGAATTTTACAGATTTACACATGTTTAAGTTAAAACCTGCCCTTTTGGCTCTGTTTTGGCCTCCTCCAATTCCTAAAGGAATTGCTAGATCACCGTGTCAATGCATTCTCAGCAGGGCATCAAATACTGGCCTTCTGTCATGCGCTCCTCTCACACTGGTGGCTCGATGTGGCAGTGTTTAACGGTATGCTTTTCAGGAGTGATGAAGTCAAGTTGGATTAATTTTGATTTGCTGATGAAGCTCATTTGGACTCACAAGGCTTAGGCACTTAAAATCTTCCGTCTGGCGGGAGAATCCTTTCAAAAGTTGCATTCAAAGGCTCAGACTGTGCGGCGAAGGCCCCAGAGGTGAGCGCAGACAGGAGATCCGTGAGCGAGGTTGTTTTGCTGGAGAGTGGGCAGGCAGGAAAACCAGATTGGACAGCAAGAGTCTGAGCTGCTGGCTGGCATGCGTAGGGAATCTGGAGCAGAACAAGAATCGAGGTTAGCAACTTGGAAAACATATTTAGAGAGAAAGCAAGTTTCACCAGAGAGCCTGAACAACATCACCGGCTATAAAGGCTGTTGGAGCGGTCTGTAGGAGAGTGGGCGCGAGAGCTGGTCCTCATGTACTGCAGGTAAGTGATGATAGGATCGATGCGCCGGCTTACAGAGGAGTGGAAATCACAGGGTAGCCACACCTGTAGGAAGGCACCATAGAGATTAACAACAAAAGTACTTGCTTATAAAAGGATGCTTACCCATATAATTTTTAATTTGGTGCAAAGAAGTCGTTTACAAGCGTTTTCGTGTGACAAGTTGGTTCCCTGTTGCCGTCAACACATTGCATCACAGCCCCGACCTTTAAGCGTACCTTCTTTGAGGCGCACTTTGACAGCACTGCCGTATTTGATGCCCACGTTCAATCGTTGGTTTGATCTACAGAAAGCAGTCTCTTGCAGTGGCTGAAAATGACTAACAAAAAGCATCCTCATTGGTGCTTCTTTGTACGACACTTAGAGCTCAAAGATGCCATATTTTTCCAGTGTTTCTCATGTTTCTTTTGTAAAATATATTCCCAAATCAAACTCTGTCAGACGTGTTTGCTATCTTTGGAAACTTTGCGACGTCCACTAGAATTAAAGAAAGAAATGCGTTATTTTGCCGACGTGATTTACTGCCCAGCATAAATCTCCGGCCACCCTGTGGGACGCTGCGAGACGAAGACGATGAGCTCGTTTTACAATGTTGAAATTACTCCCCGCTATGTATGTGATATATACCGCTAAAGATAAAACACAAGTTCTTGGAAGGAAAGCGAGCTTGGGAGATTCATTCTCCCTCTTCTACCCCTGCCTCCCCCCCTACTCCCCCATCAAACTCACATCCATTTCACCATTTCATCCATAATAGAAATGTTCAGAGGTATCTGGGCCATGCCTTCTAGAGAGACTCAAACTCTCATCAATTTACATTATAGCTCTCTCTTCTCCCCCTCTGTCTCTTCCGAACCCTTCTCTGTCTCCCTCCACCTCGTACAAATGCGTCTCTATCTCTCTCCAGCTCTATACACACAGTCAAAGACCACTTTCTGCAGCTCTTCTCCAGGGTATATGGTTCTTTAATGAAGACAGTAATAATGATTATGGATATTTTAAAACCGTCTGTCTGCCCCGCGCACTGATGGGAGCAGAAACTGCAGTGTCTGCGTGCAAAAGGTCCTGTCAGATGATGCAGAATTTGGAACAGCTAAATCATAATCATCAGCCATTATTTCCTAGCAACAGCTTAAGATGACAAATAATGTGTCAAAAGTTCAGGAATTCAATGATTTCCTTTACTCGAGAAGCTACAGCCACAGGTTTTTTTTTCTTTAATATAAACGTGTCAGGCTGATGTTTGTGTCTGTGTGAAAACCGCAAGCACGGTATTATTATAAGATGACTCTGCACACGGGTGCCGCTGAAGATGATAATAGCAATTTTTTGAAGCTAGGCCTCGAGTTCAACCTGCAAAACGGTTTTCAGACATGCTCTGAAAAGCCCCCTTTTTAGTTGCAGAAGTGATCAAAGATGAGGTCAAGATAAAAGAGCACAACACGAGTAACATTTAAAAGCTCCTGAATCATTTATCGCACGCCTATCAGACGGAGCGGCGGGCAAAAGGGATGTAGGTGAGACGTGAAGAGGACAACAGGTCAAGTGGACGAAGGCGCGGCTCCCGCGAACAAGTATAAAAGAAAGATTGGGCCGAATTCATGTTCCATATACTCCTGACCATGTGTTTTACGTTACGTGTTGTTGGTGTTTCTGGGGTTCTGATTGCTGCAGCAGAAGAGTGGAAAATGATAGCTGATCCTTCTCTGTGTGGGTTCTCTGCAGAGCAGGAAAAAGAAGAAGAAAAAATCGCTTCACCGTAGCAAGTGATTTAATCCAGCATTGAGGCTTGAAATAATATTTTCCCTAAAGTGGGTAATGCAGTCTGTCAGCGGAGTGAGATAATTTTGCATTTCCAAATCTTTTAAATCATTTTATTCATACCTGAGGAGTAATTATTTATTCTTTCAAGACTTTAATGCTTGTTTGATAGAAAATTCATTAAAGTGCACTGGAAGAAAATTAATTATGGTGCAGGATCCACCGCGCGAAGCTCCGTGTGTTTTCATCAGGTTTAAAGATTCCATGAAGGCTCGAGTGACATGTTCAAAATGGACGTTTGTGTGTGTGTGTGTGTGTGTGTGTGTGTGTGTGTTTGCTCATTGTGGCACACTTTAGAAAGCACCTCTCCAGCAAATGAGACCCAGCGGATTTACTTTAGACAGCTACTAGATGGCCTGCAGGTGTTGCAGCAGCTCAGTGGGCCTGTCTACGTGCGCGCTCGTCCTGTAGAGTGTGTATTCCTCCCGTAGCCGATCGGTTTGCTACTCTTTAGTGTGCGTGCCCCCCCGCCGTGCGTTTGACAGCGTGTGTACATTAATGGTGGGTTTGGGTGCAGGGAGGGGGGCTGCACTGAGGGCCCCTGTGTGTGTGATTACACTGTGTATACCATGAGATTAGCGCAGACAGCTTTATGCGCAGGGGCCGCCATAAATCTTCCCCCCTCTCCAACTCTCGAACGCCACAGAACCCAATACCGCCGTCGTTTATTATTCTCTAATAGATCGGTCCTTTGCTGTCTCTCCTTGGCTTCCCGCTCACACCAGGTTGTGGTTAGCTCAAGGACAAAACCGCCTCAGAGGACGGTAGGAGGTTAAAGTTTAGAAGAGTTTCGAGTAAATCCTCCAGACTGATTTCATTTTGGTTTGTTTTGTGTTCTCCGCCAACTCCAGTGTCCGCTCCCATTTCTTTTCTTCTCCTTCTTTTTTTTTTTCGCCCTAGCCTTTTATTTTTCCACATTTGTTGCAGTTGCAATCTGTCCAACTCCCTTGCTTTCTCTTTGTCCTTATGTGTTTACTCTGATGCTTTATCACTTGGAATCCCACCTCTCTCTTTTGTCTCTCGCCTTATTTTTTTCTGTTTTTTTTCCAGCATCCATTCTGATTTTTTTCCCCCTCTCGTGGACTCGGCGCTCACACTCCTATGCCCTTCCAACATCCCCCAAACCTCACCTCCCGTAGCATATTCCTCAAGTTCACACAGACATACATTTCAAACACGCCCCATCCCTTGTCCTCCCCCTCTTCCGACTGCACCTGTGTGCCCGGCTTTGGTCTGGACACGGCTCAGGTTGCCTCTGTGGAATCTGGGAAATGTTCGAGCTGTCCGATATGCCACCTAGAGCAGGTAGATAGACGGAGGCGGGGAGGACGCTCAAAAGTCCTTTTTGGTTGATTTTAAACCATCTCCTCTCGGTTTAAAATGTAAAAGAAACCAAGTGGCTACTGCATTATAATAGTGGTAGAGAGTGGGACAGGGAGGAGCGGGAGAATGGGAAGCAGGAGGTGTGAGAGGTCGGAGGAGTTGGGAGGGAGGGGTCAGGGAGACTGACACTTGAGTCTTCTCAGCTCGACTCGGGAGTCGTGGCAGGGTGACGCTTGGGTTGAGAAAATGATGTTTCTGCCCTCATAAAAGAGCTCCAAAGAAGAAAAGATTGTAATGCTCACATCCCCCTCCTCCCTCCCCTCCTCTCCATCTCTTCTACTCACGGCCTTCTCCTTTCTCCTCCCCCACCCCCCTCAGTGTCACCTCTGGCCCCCTCCAACCTCCCACGCCATGTTTCAAAGTGTGGCCACATGAATGGCTCTATTGTTAATGGCCGAGAGAAAGGGGAAGGAGAGAGACTGGACGGCAAAAGAGATGAGAGCGAGCGAGAGAGGATTTAAAAAAATAGAAGCAGACACTGAGAGAGAGAGAGTCTCTGTCAGAGCGTAATGTGGCAAAGAAGAAAAGAGTAAAGGGAAAACGTAATGTTGCTCAGGGCTGTCTCTGAATGGGATGATTTATTTAGATGTGGTCACAGATGAACTCTATAAAGTTGTTTATAAGTTCACCTCACTTCACTTTTCCCACTCCGGCTCTCCATCCTCCCCTCTTGTGCGTGCTTCCCTTTTTTTCCTCTGGAAGTTTAACAGCCTTGTGGCACCTCTGAGATTCTGAGGGCTCTAAAAATTAAATGGCGCTTTCTGGCTAGACTTTTTTTTTTTTTTTCAAAGGCGGATTTAAACATATCCACCTTATAAAAAAAGAGTTTAAGTGATGTTTGAATGCAGCCCAGGACACTGAAGGCCTCACACGGAGGGCATGGAAAGCATGCCTCTGAGATAAATACACAGCATTTTTCCCCTTACCGCATGATTAGATTGGGACAAGGTCTCCCTAACTCCATCCTGTTTACACTGCACATAGACACTATCATTCACTCACAAACGCAGGGTTAACCCGGGTTAACTCGGCAAATCTGACACCCTGAGCATGGAGCCTATCAGAAAATTGAGTTCTGTTGCAGGAATAGGCTGGAATTCACCATCACTCTCCATCTTTCTGCCCTCCTTTCCTCCACCCTTTCTATTTTCCCCCATTTGTTTTGGCCTCCTCTTCCACGTTATATTTTAGGACCTTGTTCTCATCCTCTGTGGGCTGCTTGTGGCCGTGTTTCCTTTCTGCTTGTTCTCCACGTCTCTTTGTTGTCGCTACATACCTTGCCTAACGTGTTCGATTTTTTTTTGGATTTTTTTTGTCCACACTCCTTCCTCTCTCTCGTTCACTTCACTGATTTCTCCGTCTTTCTTCCTGCCGTTCTTTTAAAGCACCGCACCTGCCCAGTGGCATTTTACCTCTAAGAGCATTCTGTGTGTGTCTGTGTGCGTTTTCTCAGCCACTCTGCAATGCAGCTCAGCTCTGACTCAGGGTACCATCAGATAGCACTCAAAGAATGCGTCACGCAGGAAGCTAAAGGTGCTTGTTGCTGTTAAGGTGTGTTCATGTGTGTGCTAGTGTTCATGTTTAGGAAAAAATAAACCCAAGTGTGTCTGTGTGTGTTTGGATGTGGGTGGATGTGCTTGGGCAAACCTTTTGTGTTGAGCAGAAGGGCATTTGTATGGGTTTGTGTATGTGTTGAATAGATTTTTCTGATTAGGCTGTGCTACACAAGCCTCAGGAACTAACACCATGTTTATAGTTCTTGCTCTATAAATGGCATGAGTACATGTGCTCACCAGTCTGAAGCCGACAGGAAGGTGAAATAAATGTGTGCGTGTATGCGTTGAGTGAAGCTGAGTGCCTGCCTCTCCTGTCTAAGTATTGCCTGATAACCCCGAGTGACCTGGGTAATGAGAAGTGGAACAGTGGCTTCCCAGCAGGCCTCTGGGCCCGCCTCAGCTAAAGCTCCTCCGCTGCTCAGCCTGCATTATGAAGCTTCCCTCCAGTGTACGCCCGCTAGCCAAACACACCGACAGACAGAAGAGCTTACATCTCAATTTTTAAAAAGTCTAAGGCTGTTTAGATCACATTGCTAAGAGGTAGCTGTAGCCTGCCAGCTTGCATCGTGTGATTGTGAAAGAAAAAACATACAACCAAATAAAAGAAATCCTTACATATTGGAAAGTATAATAATTTGCATGTACACCCATGTTTTTTTTACTCTGTTAGATAGCTGCGTGTCATGAATTTTATCAGAACAACTCGTTGCTCAAAACAGCCAGCAGAACTGTGTAACATGCTTTATCTTTTCTTCACTATCTTTGTTTAGCTTTGCTAACATCACAATGTTATCTGTTGGTCATACTTACTTGACAACTACAGTAAAACACTCTTCAATTACAGCTAACAGTGTTAGCATGCTAAAATGCTAACGTCAAATGGTGAAAACATTAAACATTAGCATACCGATGCAAACATTGTGTAGTGGTCTCACTTCTGGAAGCTAGTTTTAGCGTTCATTTTTAAAAGTGATTTTTAAATTCATTATCTCCATTGACTGTTTCTTATATCCTTATAAAAATACTGATATAAATTGTATAAACGCCCTGAAACAAGCTAACTAGCTACAAGGTGAATCATGACGATAATAAGATGTGACTGAAGTTTAATGTTGAAGGAACTACTTATCCCATAATGCATTACACATCCTAGATTGCACAGCAAATGGCTTCTATGTATGTATGTATGTATGTATGTATCTAGAATTTAATCAATTTTTGTATTTTTGCATGATAATAATCGTTTGTCCCTGACTGCATTCCCCACTCTTGTGGTTTCTGAAGTTTGGCGCTAACTCAGTTACCTGACATTTGCAGGTTTAAGCACTTTTTGTTAGTACTACAGACATTCACCAATCAGAGATGTTTCAGTTTGGGATTGTTTGCAGAGTCGTTTGTTGAAGTGTTTCTCTTTAGACAAAGTTTGATATCATACAGGGTTGTGGTTTCTAAAGAAGTGCATGTCAGCATTTCTTGGTGCCAGAGCTCGTAGTAAGTCTTCTTTGCATGGTGCAGCATTATGGCTCATAATCAAAACCCTTATGGAAAACATAAATGGGATTTTTGCTTCTTCAGCAGGTAGTGTCCAATGTGGAGACCAGATAATCTTATTTTACTAAAGCTAAGAAAACTCAGATTAGCGACAGTAGTTGTTTACTTTCAGGGTTCCTGAAAAAGTATCAGGAAAGCCACCGCTTTACTTGTTTTGTCTCAACAGAAATCGTTAGGCCATCTGAGCCTTGGTGTAGCCTCGGAAATATGTAGCTCTAACAACACTTCAACCAAATTGCGTGAGATGCGTAGACTTGAGCGTTTTTTGGAGCTTAACCCACAATTGACACTAAAAATCATTATACTTTCTCTATAGTCTTTACTGCGACTGGATTTCATTAGTATGACTTTAGCGAGCCCACATATGCAGAACAACAGGCAGTATTAATTTGCTGGGATACTCATTTAATCCCTACAACTGAGCTAATAAGAAACATATTGTAAGTGGAAAAAAAAGTCATGCTAGATAATTTTATTACCAAAAGTCAAATAGTTTTCAGTCCTACCTAATATCATTATGGACTGGTATGATCTCTTTGTTGTCTTTTAAAGGAGGCTATGAAAGGAAAATCCTTGATAAGCAAACAATTTATGCGTTAGTGAAAAGTGTGAACAATATTTTTTTTAATTAACAAACGAAACTGTCACTTGATGTTTATGTGAGAGCAGCAGTATGTAGCCTGTCTCCCTTTGACAGAGCAGTTATGTAACATGCTTCATTGTCTTTGTGTGCTTTGTGATCCTGTATTGTTTATTTTTAATACTCAAACAGTTGTCTGACAGCAGAACAGAGAGAATAATTAAGCAGGTTTTAGTGCTGTGACTCCCCAGTGTTCGTGTGGATTTGTTGGAAACAGAAAACAGCGTTTGAGTCAGAGGTAACAGAAAATGGGCTCTTTAACATTACAGGCATTTGCTTCCTCCCACATCCACATCAAAGTGTCACGTAAGATTCTCTGAGAATGCTAACAGTAGAATAAATCCAGCAACCCCCCACCCCATTTGAACTTTTACTACTATAAACACTTTCCTTCTTCCTGTCAGTGGTGACATTTATTTTAACCTGAGGTAGATGGTGCATAGTTCTGTTTTCCCACTGTTAGCCAGTCATGCTAGCATGGTGCGTTAAAGTCATCGCAGGCCTCGGGGCGAGTAGCTAAGTTGATAATTCATAGTATTTGGCCTTATCAGCAAGAGATGGCCCTGTGCTGTGAGGGGGGGATGACACAGACTTAGTCATTTGTTAATTTTATGCCCCTGTGACTGCTGCGTTTCATGTTGTCTGCTCCGCAGAGACCTCTGGAAACTGTGAAGTCACAGTGAGCCCACCAGCCTTCAAACTGCAGCAGCTCTTTTCATGTAGGCTGAATTAATTTCAATTTTCGTATAAAAATCTTTCCTCAAATTCTACTCAGCGTTTACCCAGAAAAACTATTTAACTAAATTAAACACATAGCTGCACACAGAAAGCCACAAAAATGTCATGCTAGTGATAATCAACCTCACCCAGTTCTACTTTGGTGGAATTTAGTCAGCCTGCTGGATTAGAATCACATCAGGCTGAAGGTTTTCCATAGATGACAGGTGTCAACTCATCAGACGAAGCGGCACGCCGTTCATACCAAAGCAGTTGAGGGAGTGATACAGAAACAGCTAATTAGCAAACTAATTAACTGTACATACCTGAGAACTGGCTTTGGCAGCTTTGTTGATCTACAGTGAAAGTTGTCTGCCTGGTTCTTCCTCAGTGGACGTGAAGTTCTCACTTCAAGAGCTGCGGAAAAACGAGAGAAAAATGAAGTCGGGGAGAAAATGTGCATTGCAGATGAAGAGGAAAAAAAATCTCAATGTTTTGCTACAGTTTTGATAGTAACATTATGTTTGTACTACATTTTTCCTGCGTAGTTTCACATGGCGTGCACAGAGTGAAAAGTCTTCCTGTACACATGCTCTCTCTTACATGAATAATTAAGTAATTCAGTTCTTGAAATATTTTACTCGTACTTTTTCACAGTTAAATAACAGCAATAAAGCCATCTGTCTCTGCAGTGAGTTGTACATCCTGTGGATAAACTCTGTAGTCTCTGTTCTGCTCTGCAGAATCTGTGACCTTAAGGTAGTGGCGCATAAACTCTCTGCCTGCTGCAAGTTCTGGTTAAAAAGACCTTCGTCTACCTACTATTGCCAGCTGCAGTATTATTCAATTCAGTTTTATTTATATAGCACCAAATCACAGCAGCAAATGCCTCAAGTTGCTTTATATTGTAAGGTAAATACCCTAAAATAATTAGGAAATAAACCCCAACAATAAGGCGACCCTCTAAGAGCAAGCACTTGGTGAAATGGGAAGGAAAAACTCCCTTTTAACAGGAAGGAAGCTCCAGCAGAAGCAGGGGGTGGGAGGGCAGCCATCTGCTGGGACTGGCTGGGTGACGGGAGGAAGACAGGACAAAAACACACTGTGGAAGAGAGCCAGAGATTAATAATAACTAATGATTAAATGCAGAGTGGTGTGTAAGCACAAAGTGAGTGGAGAATAAACACTCGGTGCATCATGGGAATCCTCAGCAGCCTAGGCCTATGACAGCATAACTAAGGGACCGATGGAGAAAACATGAGATCATCTGTAGGCAGCCATTAATATACCTGATCAGTACATGCTAATTTTTGTGACAAAGGTAGCAAGAATAATTAGCTAAAGGAACAACAGGCCCTCTCTGAGGAAGTATAAAAGAATATAAAATTTATCATATAATGCTTAAAATAGAGCCACATATAAATAATTTCATGCTACAAATGATAAAAAAAAAAGCACAAGTCCTGTTAAAAAGATGTGTAAGAATCAAGGACATGTTTCTTTTCTCTGTCACAGCTGTCCCATTCAAGTAGATGAGATAACTTTGGCCAAAATAGGTATTTTTTTTAAGCGAAAAAGCTTCCTTTTGAATACTTCTGATTATTTTAATATCTGCTTAATCTCAAAGGCACCAGATTTTGATTAGTTACAAATATCTGTGAACTCACGGGGATTCGTTTACAAAAGAAAATGAGTGGTTTTCTAACAGCTGAATCCTTTTTGGCTTCAGCGGTGGTTATTTTCCCCGCGTGAATCATCAATTTGTGGTTATATTTCCTGCGTTTTTCTCCACCACCTTATGGGGTCAGCGGGGGATTGCGTGAGCTTGTGTAGTAAAAATTTATTTGTGCAGTTGACTGCACAGCAGTTCCTCTGCAAAGGCACCTGTTCCCTGTGAAGGACACAAAAACCAGGATAGGAGAAGGAGAAACGGTAGCGCTAAAGGACCCATCTGTTGCTCATTCAGCAGCAAGGACAGGTGGCTCTGAACTGTTTATAAAGACTTTAATTAATGATTCTCTGCCTTTCTCTCCCTCCGTTGCCTCCTTTCTGTTTTTTTTATCTTCGTCTCTCCTTCCTTTAGATTCAGAGACGACAAGGGCTACGTTCTGTACCCTCAGATCGGGGACCGGCTGGACCTCATCTGCCCTCCTCTGGACACCGCCAGGTCCACGCCGGAGTACGAGTTCTACAAGCTCTACCTCGTGTCGACGCGGGAGCAGGCGGACCGCTGCGAAGTGATGGGACCCACCAACATCGTGCTCACTTGCGACGAGCCCACCCGCGAACGCCGCTTCACCATCAAGTTCCAGGAGTTCTCGCCCAACCTCTGGGGCCACGAGTTCAAGAGCATGCAAGACTACTACATCATCGGTGAGTGGAGGACCCTGACCAAACGCTGGGTCGATGTGTGTATGTGCGCTTACGGGCGTGTTTGTTGAGCCTTATTTGCAGTGTGCGGTTGGTGTCGGTTGGAGGGCGGGGGGTTGTTAATTGCATGGTTGATTTCTGATTGTGCCTGAGTGTGTTTGTTTATTTCAGAGATGATAGCGCTGATTGGGCGGGTGTGTTTACAATAATTAGGTTTGAGAATTGCGTGTGATCCAGCCCACAGGCGGAGATACAGTACAGGACATGCACTGCACTAAAAAACAAGAAACACAACAAAACAAAACATTCATGACATTTGAGGGTTTTTTTCCCCCAAATGAAGTAAGATGTAGATTTTTTCACTAACTATTTACTCACCTAAAGTTTCACCTCTGTGGGATTACCACGCTTCAAATGCAATCTGTGTTTTCTTGTCTCTTCTTGCAGTATCTCTAGATGTGCTGCATGTGTGGGATTTTGTGTTTAGCGGTTAGATTCGTATCGAGATGCTGTCGGTCGTTGCGAAGCCCTCTTTGTCCCACAGCGCCGGGCTCGGGCCTGTTTATTGTTACTGCCAGCCTTAGACGGTGACCACAGATGGTGAGGCGCAGTTTGTTTTGGTTTGTTCAAAAGGCTTGTTTGGAGTTTAGCCGTGCGGATGACCCGATGAGGTCACCGAGGCGAGCGAGGCCAGGTGTCTGTATTGGACGGAACGATCGGCGGGTAAAGTTTGCGTCAACTGAAACATGTGGGTTGTTTTTAAATGCGGACCTGGGGCCAACTGGAGCAATGCACGCACCACATAGGGATCACACTCAAGTGCATGTATACACACACGCCCACGAGTTTCTAGTACAAACACAGGCGCTGTAAAAACACCTCGGGAGTGAGACAGCGAGCAGGATAGACAAAGAAAGAGAGAGCGAGAGACCCTGATTCCCATAGCTCCCCTCCCACGCACCTGCGAGGTCTATTCACTCAGGTGTGCAAATGCTCTTTTCATTTCTTTTCGTCTGCCGGTGGAAAATAAAAACCTAAAAACGACAGAAAGAGGAGAGCTAGGAGGAGGAGGAAGCTGGGACAGAGCTAGAAAGGCAGACAGACAGAGAGAGAGAGAGAGTACAGAAGAGACAAAGAGAATGTAAGATTTTTCCAAGTCTGTGAAGTCCCTCGTGCCTTTTGGTGTTCCATATTTGTTCACCTGTTTCAGGTGTGCTCGGTTTTTTACTATCAGTCCACAAAAGTGCCGTGTTTGTGAAGAGAGGCGAGGCTCTGGGCACATTTCTCCTTTACCCTGCGTCGATATCAGCTCACAAGTGTCTCTCTCTGATTAGATGTGAGTGAGCGAGATAGCGTGTCGTGGTGCAGTAAACCGTCGTGTACTGTATGTACTGTAGGGACGTGTGTATTGGCGTATGTGCGCCCAGAATCTCGCCCTAATAAGTAGGGAGGAAAATGAATGCAAGCCTCACTTCCTGGTAGATGAATTAGTAACGGACTCAATATTGAGAGGACCCGAGCAGCCATCGAGTATCACAGGAATGTTGTCCTGTGGTTTCAGTAATCCGGTTTTGAAGCCTTGAGTTTGGTATTCCGACTCGCAGCATCTTTGTTTTTGTAGCTACAAGCGACCATATTTGTATAAGAAGGCGCACGCTAAGTTATTAGCTAACCTTAGAAAGCTTTAATAGGAAAAACACAATTCAAAAACTGTATTGCTTAGACATAGATACCTGCTAATTAGTTCCAAGTAACAAACAAATACAACAGTAGAACGTTACTAATGGCACAAATGTAGATAAAGAAATCAAATGCAGTAACTAGTAGACAGATACTGATATATCCACCTCATAGTCAAAGTAAGCATGTCCTATGTGATACATAACTTTACAAGGGGGCATGCCTTTTATAATTCAATTTAAGCAGATAAGTCGTATAAATAAATCTCCTCTCGCTGTTGTCCTGAAGGGGGTTTATTTATAGAGACTAAAGTCAGGCTGCAAACTGTTTTATTTCTCACAGAAAGTTGGAAATTTTAACATGAAAATCTAAGAGATTGACTCTCTGTTGCAGACTGCCACAAGTGGTCTTTAGAGGAACTGTAGTTTTAATTTTTTTAATAGAAATGTAGACAAAACATGACCTGAAATGTGTTCCCATTTTCATGTCTTTCTATCTTGACTGTTCCCTGTCATACTTACACGACTGAACAGTTAAAGATGTCGAACACGCCCAGTTCCCTCCACGTAAGAAGAGTCAAAGTAGAATTTAGTTGTTGCCATGAAACATTTTGCGGGGCCGCGTAGGTGTAGGGTTCACATCTTTTCCTCCGACCTTTTATTTCGCTCCCCCTCTCTTCTGTACCCCAACCTGACAACCAGGTGTCCAGAGATAGAAACACCTTTATCTCCACTCACAGCCCAGACTGATCGATTGACAGCTCCAGCCCGATCGATGACGGCTGCAGCACAAGGTCACGCGCGCACTCTCGCTCTCATACGCACACGCAGAGGTTTACTCCCAGATTCGTAGAGAGACTCGGATAGGTGAGGGGGAGTATCCGATCGTAGAGAGCATTCGGTCCTGATAACTTATTGACGACATCGAGAGATCGCTTGTGTTTAGTGAGCAACCGGGCTTTGATCATGTGTCCTTAATGAAGAATCGCACCGAGTCTCTTACCAGAGCTTGTGTGTACTTAATGAGGTTGTGAGATAATTAATAACTGCTAATCCTGCTGCTAATTTAGTGCCACATATCTGCTGTCGCCTGTGTGCTAACCCTATAGGGAGGATATTGCACACGCTGAACACAGCGTGAACTATGGCTTGTCCCTGAATTTAGTTAAATGTATGTTTGCAGGCGTGTGTAAAGGCACCGATGTATGCAGAAGCCTCAGGGAAATCTGGTTTTAATTAACCTATAGCATAGTGTGATTTAATTTGCACACTGCAGACTGGGCACAAGCGAAAAGCATATGCGTGGTAATGCGGAGTTGCTGGCTGGTGGAACAGCAGGAGGAAACTCGGCAGTAGAGGTTAATTTAAAGTTAAACCTATTACAGATTACCTGTAACTTGCTTAAAGCCCACTGGGTGATTAGTTTCCCCTGCAGTTTGGCTCTCGAGTAAACACGCGGTAAATCAAAGCAGAAGCTCCGTGATTTGATTTTCACATTGCAGTCGTCGACAAGTGCCGTCACTGATCATCGCACGGGAAAATAACCCTTACGCGTCGACGAAAATCTCACAAGGAATCTGGAAAAAGGGGAAACTTGTTTTTGCAGTGTCTAACGCGTCACAGATGCTGCTGCTTTGTAATCAAATTACTTGAATCCTATTAAATGTTATTCTTCACTTCCGTATCCTGGGGAGAGGAGCGAAGCAGCGGGGAAATTGATTTGTCATACTTATTGATTGATGTTTGCATTCATAACATGAGGTCAGAGTTTATGTAAGCCCATTTCTCTGTCACGCTCTCCCGTCTTGTGTTTTGCCGCTTGCTCGTCTTCTCCACCGTTTTAGTTTTTTTTTAACCCCTTTTACAAACAAACACACACACACACACGCACACACACACACACGCACACACACACACACACACACACACACACACACACACACACACACACTCACACACACTCAGTGCATCAACCCCAGACTGCAGATCAAGCCTTTCTCTGCTTTTAATGAATCCTTTGAAATCAGGCGCCAAAGCCTTGTGTAACGCACACTTTATGCATGCATGCATGAGCAGACATAGAAAGTCTGCACAGTTAAAGTGCGGTCTGGATGACGTGTATCCTAATGAGAACTTCAGGAGGAAGCCATCTCCACACAGCTTATTGGATTTACAACTAAAAAGACACTTTAGGGAAATTATTACGAAACTTCCTTTTTTTTCACTTCACTCTGGCGAACCCAAGTTATGTTAATTGTTCCTCTTTTGTTTATCTGCTTTTGGACTTTTGTGTTTAAAAAAAATAAATCAACGTGCTCTCCAGACCGGTTGCTGTGCCTTGCTGGATAATCCACAGACCTCACTATGAACTGCTTTTATCTGAAGCGACAGTCCCAATAAAATCTGAGGACAGTGTGTATTATGGATTAGCCAGAGCTTTTTGTAATTTTGGCGAACATATCCTTAAGCACCCAGTTTCTTACAGATTAATTCAAAGTGACAAAGGTGCACGCTGTATTATCTTGGGAGTGTTTGTTTACAGATAAGCCTTATGCGATATTGAAATGCATTTGCAGAAGAAGGACGAGGACAGAAAATGATCATGGGCTGTATATCAAAGAAGGATAAGCCCGATGCTTTGACCTGTTGGTTTTTGACCTTGAGAACGTTTAAGCTTCTGGTTTAGCTCCATTTTCTGGAACCAGAAGTCACAATGAGATTGGATTATTGAGTGGATCGTCAATCCATCAGCTAATGCTAGCAAATATTATGTGACTTAGATCTCAGATCAGTGGAGGTAAAGCTCCCTCTGTCTTGGTACACCTCTCTATCGACTTTAAACCTTAACAAAATTCAAAAGGATTAATTATTTAAAAATTGATTCAATCAATCAACCAACCAACCAACCAACCCCAGTGAGTTTCTTTTGTATCAGGCTGTAAACATAGAAGTCTTTGAGGACTCACTCACCTCTAGAGGAAGCCTTAAGTGGTCACTGGAAGAAATGCAGTTTTTGGTATGTCTGCATTAGCTGTATTTCTAATCTGAGGTTGGTACTTGTCAAAAATGTTCACTTTCAAAACTTGTACGTTGATCTCACTTAAATGTGCTTTCCTGTAATTCTTTATTGTGTTGTAATTCAATATGGCCCTGGTCCTGGGACCTCACACATAAATTTAAAGCCAGAGGCGAGGACAGCCACAGTGAGATCAAAAAATAGAACAGAGCAGGCATCAGCCACAGCAGACCAGCGTGAAAGAAGAGGCTGAGGCTGAAGTGGATTGCAAAGCAGCTTGCAGCACGAAAAATGACATCACCAGTATGAAATTTGCCAACTCGATCTGTTGAAAGGTATTAGATGAGCCATCAGCTGATGTGGGCTGGCATTCAGATCACCTGACCTTCAGGCCCAGCTTGACTTTTGTGGCCGGCCTGAAGTAATGCTGTGCTTGATTTTATATCAAAAGGGACACCACCCTTCTTCACAATAAAGCTGGCTAGAGCTCATTTCAAGTACCAGGCATGACTGTTGAGTGATGAAAGCGACTGGGAAAGATAGCTAACTCAGAACAAGGGAGACAAAAGAGGGATGGTGTCGGAAGAGACTTTGATAGAGTATGAATATGTTGTGCATGCTGAGGGATCAAAGCTGAAGGGACAGAGCAAATAGTAAGAAGATGTCAGACAGTTGTGGGCCGGTCCTGATGTGCGTGCCTGATGTGAATGGGGTGTGAGTGTCAGCTGATACACCACCAGAGCACACCACTCATCTGGAGTGCGACACTGAAACAGCTCGGTCACTTCCAATCACTGCTGCTGCTGTCAAGGACATGGCAACAGGCGCGCGCACACACGCACGCATGTTTGAACACACACTGACTTACAGTGAATAATCGCACTCTTGATATACATATGACCTTGCATGTGAGCGAACTCTTTCTGTCTCTCACCATCTAACACACCCACCCACCCGCACGCACAGACACCCACAAATGGCAGTAATCCTCCTCGGTGCCCACTCTAACATATGCACGCTCACATCACCGTACACAGGGGCATTTTCAGAAATGTATGCACTCACACACACTTCGCCACTCCGTGCAGAGCTGTGGTCGCAAACACACACAAAACGCTCTCAAAATAGCTGCCGCGCACCCACCCACACCCGAAAAGACACAGGAACATATGCACAAGTGCGCACAAAGTTTAGTCAGATCCGCGGTGGGGAACGGGTCAGTCGCCGTGGGACTCCGGTGTTGTCGTTGCACGCCGAGACAGATGGCAGAGCGTGTATGAGTGTGCGCACATTTGTGGCAGGTACAGGTATGAAAGCATATGTGGACATTTTGTGTGTGTGTGACTGTGCGGTTAGCAGGTGCATGTATGGATATGTAGCATTGGCATATTTTTCTGTGTTTGCGCAAGAGCATGAATGACTCCCAGCGGTGTGGTTACGGAGCAGGGCCCCCAGAGCACGGTGCTTGCATTTGCACAATGGCCGAGATAAACAACCTCACCCCACTAATATGAATAATAGAAGAGCTGACTGGAGCCTGCAAACCGAGAAAAAAATGTGTTTGTGCATATTTGTGTGTGTGTGTGTGTGTGTGTGTGTGTGTGTGTGTGTGTGTGTGTGCGCGCGTGTGTCGTTTCTAATTTTTTTTTTTTTTTGTGGGAAGTTTACTGATATGTTGGTGCATGTGTTTATTTGGTAGCTATTTAAATGTCACAGCTTCTCACTCAGCAAATTTGAGTTTCTCTCTCCCACTCTGTTGTATTCCTTTTCTCTATCCATCGGTCATGGTTTCTGCTCTCTATCATTTTGTGATTTTTAAAATTTTTTTTATTGATATATATGTTCTGGGCAGCACGGTGGCACGGTGGTTAGCACTGTTGCCGCACAGCAAGAAGGTCCTGAGTTCAATTCCAACATCAGGCCGGGGTCTTTCTGTGTGGAGTTTGCATGTTCTCCCCGTGTTTGCGTGGGTTCTCTCCGGGTACACCGGCTTCCTCCCACCGTCCAAAGACATGCAGCTTGTGGGGATAGGTTAATTGGATAATCCAAATTGTCACTAGGTGTGAATGTGCGAATGAATGTGAGTGCGAATGGTTGTCTGTCCCTGTGTGTTGGCCCTGCGACAGACTGGCGACCTGTCCAGGGTGTACCCCGCCTCTCGCCCTATGACAGCTGGGATAGGCTCCAGCGACCCTGAAAAGGACAAGCGGAAGCGAATGGATGGATGGATGGATGGATATATATGTTCTTGAGCACATGTCAGACTTTTAGCCTTTAATGGAAAGTTTTGGACAGGGTGGGGCAGTGTGTGTGTGTGTGTGTTTGTGTGGTCTAATTGTTGGACAGCACTGGGTAGCGCGTGCAGACAGGAACGTCAAAGTGTTCAATAATGCAGACGTACTCTCTGGTTTATTTATCAGGGTTAAGCTGAAATAAATGACACAGAATCCACATGGGGAAGGGAGGGGCGACAGAAAAAAGGGGGGACGTGGGGCGGGGTTGGGGAGGAGGGGGGGGGGGGGGGTTAAAGTGGAAGAGTGAGAGACAGACCAAGAGAGAGAAAGATGGAGAGTGACAGCGAAGCGGAGAGTGAAATAGAGAGGAGAGAAGAGACAACAGAGGGGAGAGGAAGCAGAGAGAAACGCTGCACTGCAGCCTAAATGAGCTGCACCTCTCTGCCACTCGACATTACTTTATGATTCCCCGTGTGCATACGTGCGTGGCTGTGCGAGTGTGCGGCACGCAAGTTTGTTTGTGACTGCAGTCGGGAGAGTGAAAGTGAAAGATTCTGGGAAAATAATGGAAGGATGGAACTCAGCTGGGTGGAAGAGGTGGGGAATCCAGGGACTCAGAGAAATCTATATCTGTTGAATATTTTATCAAGTTTAAGCCCTCTGATTTGAGCCTCCTGCCAGGCACTAAAGCAACCAAAGACACGGGGGAGAGGAGAGGAAGAGCTGCAGGAAGGAGCGAGAAACAAGATGACCACAGTGAAGGGCTTTCGGCTAGGGTAGGGGTTGTTTTTATACAGATATCCCGCTAGCATCCAAATGCAGCCCTGTATATGCAGTCTTTACTTCTGTCAATGGGCAGAAGAAGGAATAAACTTAGAGAGGACCTACCTTCATCATTTCCAGTAGTTCTGGGCGATACTGCAAATTTTGGTACGGGGCTCGTACTGCTGATACAGATATTATTACCAATACTTTTATCATATACAGGCAGGTTATGCTGGGGAGAACAGTGTTCAAGACTGCAAATTCTGAACATGTTTTAATGACCACTAAATCACCTTTATTTTTACTTTTCACAGTAATTAGTTAACACAACTGAACACCCCTTTCACCTTTTCATGTTTTTTGAAACTAGGTTTTTTTGGAGACCTGAAATGTAAATGTGTTTTTCTCTAAATGATG
Source organism: Diplotaxodon limnothrissa (assembly GCF_057381915.1). NCBI lineage: Eukaryota > Metazoa > Chordata > Actinopteri > Cichliformes > Cichlidae > Diplotaxodon > Diplotaxodon limnothrissa. The sequence goes on along the minus strand of NC_140598.1, from coordinate 61,708,639 downwards.
TGTATTCCCCGAGTTGGCGAGTGGTTGCTGGCTGTTGTTGGGTGGAATCGGCAACAAAGAGGGTGCTGTACCTTTTGTCACCCATCAGACTGCTAGTAGTTCCAGTACACTCACTATCTCACCACCATTCAGTAGTTCAACTTCAAAGGGTTTGATGCAAACGTGAAATAGAGAGAATTTGCCTTTAAACAATAGTGGTGCCTTACTGATGAAGCACCTTTCAAAAACACGACTGTGTGCACAACAACTGTCTCTATTTTTGGTTTGCGTTGCACTCTTTCACACGAGTTTTCCATGCAGGCTATAGGCAACTCAGTAATCTAGTGACCAAAGCAGTTTTAATTAGGTTTTCAGTGCAGCGCTATATACTGTACCAGTTTCACCTAACAACAGCAACCTCCTGCAACCACTTGCCAACCAGTCAAGGAATGCACATTTTTCCATAGCAACCAGTGGTTATCAAGGGCCACTGACTGGTCTCTAGGTCTGCGTGAGTTTAGTTTGAGCAATCGATTTCACAGCCTTTAGTGGCGATGTCCAGTAACCAGTCGGGCATAGTCTACTCATTTTGCCATAGTGGGCAGTGTTTGCCACGTAGTTTCCAACCAACCAACCAACCAACCTGTGTGACTGAGGTCTAAGTAGAAAACATCAAGCAATTAAAGCCCTCTGAGCTCCATCATTCAAAAATTTGACCATTTAATAAGAGCGTCCACCACTGGAATAATATCATGTCTTGATGATAAAACAAATTGAAAAGCATAACAGGTCTACTTTACCGACCTGCTGAGAAACTAGTCATGTATATATTGTTACATTTACGGTAACAATCAAACTTTCAACCCCACTTTGTTATACAGTTTCTTTTTAAAAGAGTAATCTTTGGTAGTTTAGTAGAAAAACTGAATCGGCTTAGCTGAGAACTGAAGCAAAGTCACAGAAACGGTATGATGTCTGTTTGTCAAAGCCCCATTAGGCTGAAAACAGGTGACAACTGAACTGGTGTCCATCTCATCCTATTCAGGCCTTGAGCAGCGTGTTAGTGGATGTTTCCCATCTCTGATCAGCACTTACTTTATTTAGTTATGGCTGTCAGAGCTTCAACGAGTCAAATTCCTCATGAATCTTAATGTATATGAAGCTTTATAAAAGACGGTAAGCAAATAAAGTGAGTAAAGAGGATATCTGGTTCATTCTCAGTTAATTGCATTTTTCGACTTAAGTTCTGCGACTCGCTGGTGTGCGAAAACTCAGCTGAACTCTTCACCTATTTAATTTTTTTCCTTAGAAATTAAAAATAGGAACCTGCACACAAGCGCTCTCTGCCATTCCGACCACACAGAATAAAACCGTGTTGTACATTTTTCAACCTCAAGTGTGTTTATGCTTTCACATCTTTTGTGGCCCTCGGGGGACATGCCTCCAGTTCGCTCCGAGCCAGCCCTCGACAACTATTTTGAGGTGGACCCGAGACTGCTTTTCTAGCCTGCAACACATTTTTCACACTCTACTAAACACGTCGAATTCTTGGGGCGAACAGCCTCAGTTAAACTCTCATGTGTGAAAATAGCCTCAAATAAAGTGCAAAAGTGGAAAATGGAATAGAATAGGCCAGCAGGGGTTTGGTGCAACGGATCCAACTAATTTCCGCCCAAGAGATAAAGTTTATCTGCATCTCTAAATGGATAAGAGAAAGTGGATAGAAGGAAGAATGACTCTATTAAAAATAATAGCAGTCATCTCAAGTGTTTTAAAGGATTATGCTTGATATTCCTCTGAGGTTCTCTGCATGGGTCTTTAGTGTATTCACAGAAATATCTAAACACAATTAAATACAGTGTGCAGATCCCACAAAACCACTGTAAACATGCACCATATGCTGACACCTATACCGGTGGTAAAAATAGGACAAAGACATTTCTGGTAAAGTAAAACGAGGAGAGGGACCAGAATGAGCTGATGTGAAGTGACACTGGGAGAGAGCGAGGGATATTTGGGCAAGAAAAAAAGAGGAGAGACATAAGAGAAAGGGGAGGGAAAAAAAAGAAGAAAAAAAAGATGTGTGCTGAGTGTGAGTAAGAGAAAGTGACAGATCGCCTGGCCGATTTAGGTCAGCAATCAGAGCTGCGCTACTGTCTGCGAGATTGGCTCTGCGTGTGTGTTTTGGTATGTGCGTGGCGTTGGTTCAGAGCTTATGTGTGTGTGGGCGGCGGGTGCATTTGTGGGTGTTTGTGTGGGATTGCGTGATTTTGTACGGAGGGCTGATGCTGCTGTGTGTGTAAGTTTGTGTACTGGGGTAGGGGTTGATTGCATGAGTGAGTGTGAATACGTCTTTCCTGTTAAAGGTCAGACAAGAAAAATCCTTCCCTAATTGGACTGGGCCTGGTTAACGTTGTATGATTCATTTAACCTTCCTACACTGTATGTCTCAGACATACACAAATACACACACAAATACGCATACATTTCTCGTTCCCCGTCGCGACTTGGTGAACAAAGGCATCATTGTGCTGCTACCTTCTGCTGAGGCAGAAGGATGTGTTTCCTGGCAATCAGGCACGGCGGAGGTGGTGAAGGGGGGTTTAAACAAGCACACCTCTCAGCTGACCTCTGCCATCAGTAGAACGTATTACCCCGCTAATATAGCCTTGATTTAGTGCCTAGGTTCACGCAAACATGACCTCTGATCAACATAATGAACATGTTCACACAGACAGATGTGTAGCCGCATACACAAACGTGTGTGTGTGTGTGTGTGCATTTGCTTGCACACACGCTAATGACATTTGTGTTGAAACGTTTTACGATAACCCGTCTGTCCTCCCCTTGAATTGCTCACCGTTTTGGGAACATACAGTTATTCTTTTTCTCAGTGTGGGCTAAAAATTGCCTTGAGCAAGCGTACGGTTGACCTAGCTTAACATAACAACTGCAAACAGTACAAAGCTGCTTGGTTGACTCTACTGAAAGCAGAAAGAAAGGACCTCTAATTGTTTTTTTTTAATTAATTTTTTAAAAAGTCCAAATTAAATCAATTTTGTAATTAAATGTTCAAATTCTTGCCTGGCGTTAGCATGTGTTTAGCCTAGCTTTGCATAACGGAAGGAAGTGTGGGTGTGATGACATTTTGACAATAACCATGCCATTTTAAAGGCAACTGAATAACCATATGATGTCATTAATACATGTATATAAAATATCCAGCACCTTAACCTTCCAGTTAATAAGTTAGCTATAAGGTAGTAGCTAAAAAGCCAGCTAGCTAGTGTATTGCACTACTCCTAGACAAAACATGAGGGAGAGATTTTTTTTTTTTTTACTTAAAAAAATTATTTCTAAGCCTCAATTTGTATTTTGAGTGTAATTAATTTGCTAAAAATGTACAAAACACACATCAAATAAAGTTAAAGTTTTGGCTAGTAGCATTTTTTTTTCCTCAGCGTTTCTACATATTATACATTTTTCATACAGTGGTTACATCAGATAATTTTTTTCACAATAATCATTAAAAACTTGTTGTGACAGACTTGACTGGAAGCTTATACATAGACCAACTAAAAAAATAAATGAAATTGAGTTAGAATTGGAATTAGACGTCAAAGGTGTTTAATGTTGTTCGTTTAAGGTAAGGTTAACACAAAGTTGCCATGTCTGGACTTGAGCAATATATTTACTCTACACAGACTGAATTTTAGGTTAATCTCTCATCAAAGTCTCAGGAAAGAAAAACTTATATTCGTGTTTCCCAAAAATATCCAATCATTCCTTTAAAAGAACAAAAGAGCGCAGACACACTGCCGGTGCTGTTTTTGAGGAGAAGAGTTTGTCTCTGGCACGTGTGAAGCAGATTACTATGTTCTTGGAGCGTGATTGGACCCAGCAGCTGTTCAGTTGAAGAAGATGGAGAGGAAGACGTAGAGAGGGAGGAGAAAAAGTAAGGGAGCGAGGGAGAGCGAGAGAGCAAATTATAGGGAAAGAGACAAGCAAGAAGAATTTGAGCACACACAAGAAGAAAGGGAGGGACTGGGAGAAGCAGAGGAAGGGTCTGCGGCGGACGGCGTGGTGAAAGAAGGGATTTTTTGTGCTCTGTGACGAGACAGTTGAAGAAGACTTTGTTGACACTCAGAGGAGCAAGAGGGCCCACGGCTCAAAGACACAAGGACAAACAATCAGCTGCAAATCCTTTTTAACCACCATTTAAGCAGCCCTAATTACCCCAAAAACTCCACAAAGAACATCATTATCACGCTGCGCTCGTGCGTGTGCGCGTTGTGTGCGTGCATGCATGTGTTCTCCACTTGTTTATTGAAGAGAGATTCATTAGCGGACTGGATGTTTACTTGTTCTCGACTAATCGTCATTGTTGTGAGATACTTTGGGTGAATTTCACAAATACAACAAGCCATTTGCTGCAGATTTTTTTTGTTTTGGCACCCCCCCCCCAGTCAGAAACCCTCCACCTTTATTGGTCAGAGGATCTCTCTCTCTCTCTCGCTTGCTCTCTCTCGCCCTCAGGGTGGCTTGTATTTTACTCGAGGTTCAACCAAAGCCAAAAAACAGCTTAATTTGATGCATGTTGTCCGCTCTGGAGAGCCAAGGGTTTGATAATTGTTTAGAATGCGCCGAACGTGCGAGCCAAAAAGGCCGGGGCACTGGAACGGGCGGTGGACCTAATGGTCCTGATGCTGTCACAGTCCGTGTAAGTCTTTGTGATGCGCCGCGAGTCCAGACAGGGCGAGGCGCAGTGGTCGCAAATCAGCAGCAGGGTTTGGCGTCTTGAATGTCACAGGCAGCAGAGCACTGAGTAAGCGATACAGTGGAGAGTTTGAGATGAAGACAACTTGAAGTAGTCCCCGTAGTTCCAGTATTAATCCTCTCTGTTCCCTCTGGGAGGGTGTGGGGGGGCTTATCTTCCATATTAGTACCACACATCTGCTCTTGCAGTATGTGCTGATTATATATTGATGTTGAGGGGGTGGGGGGGTGGATAATTGAATACCCTTGTCATTTCTCCACTTCAGACTATCTCAAGTAGATGGGGGGAGCTAGTTTTTTACTTCTGTGCGCATATATGTGTGTGTGTGCCCATTTGTGTGCAACACCCTTTTGTCCGCCTGCAACCCCCCGGCTCCAGCTTCAGATCCGGGCCCTAACCACGGCTCCAGCCCTGCTAACCACTGGTTTAATATATGCAATTAAGAAGCTAATTAGAGTAATTAATTCAGCCAGGGCCAAGGCCCAGCCTGGCCCCTATTCACAGCTTTGGAACTGCCATAATCCTCCTCCCTCTGCACACACGCACACACACACGCATACTAACCACACAAAGAATAACACACACTCAGACGCTGCTATGCCCTCATTATGAGCGGGGTCTTTGTTAGCTGTGTGTGTGCAGTGCCAGAGAAGTCGGAGATGAAGAAAAGGGCGTAAATAAAGACAGAGGAAAAGTGAGGCAGTCAGTCCGCTGTAATGAGTGAAAACAGTGAACTAATTCATTGGCACCTCCAGCCGTGCTCGGCTGCTCTCTTGGTGGCGCTGCGAGGGAAGTGGGCCCCGTTGTGACAGAATAGCATCTTACCTCATCATTTAGCAACAGTTCCGCCGCCGCTTCAGGAGGTCGGCTCGCCTTATTTTTATTGGTTTAACCTTTATTTATCCGGGTTTGTCCGCCTGAAGATTAAAGCACTGCTTTTACTACCATGACCTCGCCAAGAAAGCACCATTACATTATTACAGGTCCTGTTCAAATTATTTCAAGCCTTAATTAAGAGAAAAGACCTATTTATTTTATTTTATTTTACAGTATAACAAGGCAGGCGGGGTGGTTTGTTAGTCTTCGGTGATTCATATGCACGCCATAAACCTTTGATAGCTTGCATTTGGCTTGGCTCTCGCTGTACAGAAAGAAGAGGCAAAGTAATTCCAGGTTTTGTTATTTTTGGAGTGTGATTAGGAAATGTGTGATGAATTGAAGATTAGAGGAGCGGGACAGATTTACAGCACGCTGTTTTAAATGGATTACTGATAAAGTAATCGAAGAAGTTCTGGCAACGGCGCTCGGGAAGAAAAAGGTCGCTCAACCCACAAATATGACACCGAGTGACAAATTAGTCATAGTTTATTTAGGGTCTGCGCTTTATACGAAATGCTTACACCATTCTGCGTATTTGCTGGGATTTGGGTTGCCTGTTTTTTTTCTTTTTTAACCACTTAGCAGTCCTGTGGAACTGATATTTTTAGCTAAGTACCCCTCGTTTGAAGACATTGACGTTGAAGTGCACTCTCTTTGCTCCCTGACTGCAGAGAGTACATCCCACTTATATCAATCCTTATACCAGCTAATCAGTTCTTGTTATGTGAGTTTTTTTGTCAATCACTTGGTGAGTGGAAAATATCTTCCATCTGTCATGTTTTGGCATACTTTGGCAGCTTAAAAAGAATTCAGGCCTTTAAAAGAGCTGCTAGCAGTCCTTGGAGGTAAGAGTAGTGGGCTTGTGATCCTGCGGGAGCTTGGTGTTCTGTGCTGTCAGTGCTGTGCGTGTGAATGGCACATTTAAAATATGAATTAACCTTAGCCGTTTTTACACTAGAACCTGGCACTTGACCCCGTTAAAAGTTTAACTCAGGTGGGAAACTCTTTCTCTGCTCAGTCTTCTCTAGCTCTGTCATTTTGTATGTCTGTCACTCTGTCGCCAGCTCTTTTTCTGCACGAGACCCCCATTACTCTTTTAGACGCTCCCTCTCCCCGTCTTTCAGTTCTCTGCAGCAAGTCGAAAAGCTGCACAGAAAAGCGAGCAGAGCAGAGACGTGCATTTTTTTGTCTCCATGAGAAAATCCAAATCTTTTCTATAAGTTGGATAGACTGAGCTCTTTGAAAAGTACATAAAGTACATGTCGTGCTAAGTTTTAGTGTTGCACTCTACTCGAGTCGCTTTGCTTGATTCAAATTCAAGTTCAGACTGGTTATCTTGTCCAGATCTTCAGTTCAGACACTAAAAAAAAAGGTGATCAGGTGGCCCAGGATTGAATGGCAGGTGGGCGGGGCTTCTCTGCTCTCACTGAGAGCACTGTCAAAGGGGTTAGTTGTACATGGCCTGATCTTATCACTATGAAACTCTGGGCCATTTCAGGATGCACAAGTCACAAAATAAAAAGCAGCACAGACTCCAAAAGGGAAACCAAGTACAAGCATCTGTCCTACAAAAGAGCACTTAAGCGAGACGGCGAGTCTTTACTAACAAAATAAAAGCACGATAACCAGTTTGATATCATATCATATATTTTCAGGGATGTTTTTTTTATCCTCATAGTGAGTGGGTACAGTACAGCATTTCCCTTAAGGGCACTTTGACTGAACAATGGATCCATCCCGCGACCCTTCATTTAAAGGGTCAGCGACAGATATCGATTTTTATCAAGGTCTTTAATATCTCTCTGCAACTCTGGAGCGATTTTTTAACAATCACGTCTCCGTGAAATTGTTTTGGCATGTAGGAATGTTCCCGAGGTGGTTCTCTTACAGCTAGCAGTTGCCACACGGGTTTATTTTGCACACTTGTTTTTAATCCACCTCAACGAACCTGGCGTTGTGTACTTTATTTCTGCAGCATGAGCGCGATCTTATCGGGTTAATAAAGCTTGTTGAACTTGAAAACTAAGGCGACAGGAAGAGGCAGACGGCTATCTTTCAGCTGTCAGATAAAATAAACCGTGCATCAAACAGGCAAGAATGCAAACAAACCTTAGGACAGCACTGAGTACTAATGAGCACACACACACAGACACACACACGTACTGGTTTTTCCAGACCTACATACTGCAGACAACCGTGGATGATTTCACTTAAGTAAACTAAACCTGGAGACTAGATGCTAAAACATGCATTTGAGGGGGGGTGGGGAAGGTTGTTGGTGGTGGTGTGGATGCACTATCTCACACACAGACACACACAATGTTATGTATCCACCCCAGGACATGCTCGTGACGTGCAAATAAGATTAAATGCACAAATGTAAACACACTTAAACTGAGGACAGAGTGACACATGCAGAGTGCAAATACACCCACATTTCTGCAAAAACAGCAGAGACAAGCACAAGCGGGAATTTGCGCACGCAGACACACACAGACACAAACACACACACATTCAGTTTTAAAGAAAAAGACAACAACAAAAAAACCAGACAGACTGCTGTACAGCTAAACACACAGTTTTTAGCAGGCTGCTTTAATCACAGAGGAGCTAAACAAACCCAACTGTCATCATGCACTTCCTCACATTGTTACACACATATCGAAACCCACTCACACAGACACACACACATGCACGTAAACAGTATATAATTGCCCTATGCTTTCTGCTGTCCATCATCTTCCCCTTCATATCTCACCCTTCTTTCCACTTTCTCTCTGTCCAATCCCTCCCTCGAGCGGCACACAGGCACAGATGTCAAGATGTATTATTTCTGGCTGGCCGGCTCTCATGTTTTGTATAAGTGTGTGTGTCTTTTTCCTGCTTTCCTCTTTTGGAAACAGGAATAATGTCGGCGGTGGTGGTGAGGGGCGAGACAGGCTGGCGAGGAAGAGGAAGGGTATCGTACTGGTAAAGATTATTTCAGAATTCCAGCAAATGCACTAAAGTTTACATTACCAAAAGAGCACGCACACACGCGCAGATGCACATCTCACTGTTCTGGTATTGCAGTCATGGTTCAAGGACATTTAAGGCAAGCACACATTGGCGCTTTGTATTGAATCTGTGTCGATCCATTAGAAGGACCTCCCTGCTCGTCGGGATTGCGTTATGGCCGATTCTTGGCTGGTGCATTTAAACACTAAAGCTGAGCCAGGTTCGAAGTGCTTCTGTGTGTGTGTGTAGACAGTGTCTACAGTGCATGACATAGCCAGCCGCTGGTTGAAAGAATGGCATGCAATGAGAAAAGGAAACTTGAGGGAGAAAAGAAAAGAATGTTTTTCTTTGTCCTACAAGCTTACCTATGAGTTGAGGCATTAAAACGGAGAGTCACGGTGGCCCCTAAAATGGAAAGAAATCATAATAGTAATGCAAAAATAAATGGAATAATGTAGGGATAGTCAAACTGTGGCTTTTATGTGAAGAAAATCGAGTTGTAGCTAAGCAGCAAAGCCCATTAATCAGCGGCAGACTGGTCCTGAAGCTACGACACTGCACTGCTGAAAGCAGAGATGTCAAAACTAAGTGAGTAAGTCAGAAAAAGCAGCCTAATGCACTGATTCTGGGGCTGCCCTTTGTGGCCTAAGGGTTAATATGCCAATCGCGATCATTATCATTCCTCATCTCTCTCTAACCTCATTCTCTGTGCTGTTGCTGTCTAATAAAGGCACAATATGCTCCTAATAATTCCCATGGTTTCGAAGCATTTTTTTTCTTCTCTAGAAAATAAAATGCAGCAATATAGCATTTGGTTGCGTAACCCATTTACTGGGTTTAATAAACAGCTTGCTACTGGAAATAGAATGGCCAATTTGGCCCGGGTACTCCAGAGCTACTAGAAGATGCATTAAGTGGAGGAATCTGTGGACAAAACAGTTCTGAGGATGCCCTGGAGGTAAATCGGTAGCTTTAAGGGCATTTCTGTTTGCATTTGCCCGCCAATAGGAAAGCTAATGTAATGTATTAAACAGTTGGGTGGTTGGCATAACAACAACTTGACTATACCAACAACAAGTTGAATGTTACCGGGATTAGACCTTTGAGTTTGTTATGTGTCCAACTGTTAGTGTTGAAAGCACCCATTGTATGCTATTTGGAGTTAGATAACGTACCATTACAACACAGTGTTCTCTTTATATGTTGTTAGGTAGAACAGGAGTCGCTGACCTCAGCATCCTGCAGCTCCTGCAGAGCAGGTGATGATAACCTCAAAGAGCCGGACTAACCTATCCTTCTGTGGCAAAGGATAGTGTCTGGAAAACAGTATAAGTCCAGATCCACTGTCTTGTAATTCAGCTTCATCATCAGTCTCCCCACTTTGCTTTGCTGTGTGGGAGGCCTGAGGGAGCAAATTGATATATTTGACTTGATGAGTAAAAATCGGGTTATATTTCCGCTGTTGCACGTAGGCTTTATAAAGCGTGGACTTTAATGTCAGTCCAGTTCTCTGTTTGGTGTTTCATTTTTAGAACTAGATCTGGTTTGCACAGCTGTTGCCAAAGTACCTCTGCAATGCCTCAGTTAATACATTTTTATTTATTTTTTAATTATTTTTTAAATAAGGCAGTTGCTGGTGATGCTTATGTCCCTCAAAGGTTCCTTATGTGCTGGAAGGTACGAAAGCTAACAGGAAACAGCTAATAGCAAACATGTATCTGTAGCTTTATATGAATTATTTATATGAACCCATTAACTTGTATCTTTTCATACCTTACAGCACCGATGAGTCCTCTGCTTCTTTTAACCGTTCATCAGTGCGAATCTTAACGTTTTTTTCATTTTTGTTATTTCTGGTCCATCACGTTATTGTCTCCCCAAAAGCACTTTTGTTGTCTTTTGTGTGCTTTCTGTTGTTTTCTTTAGTTGCAGTTTGTTTGACCTCTGACCCTACAGTAGCTATACAGTGGCTAACGTGCTCACCTGGTCACATTTGTAAATTTACAGGTTGGACAGCACTGCGAGCTGCACAAATCCTCCAAAAAGCAGATCACATCCACAGATCTTCAACTTAAAAGCCGAAACAATCTTAAGTGGCTCAGTTTTAATCACCGGAGAAGACAGCAGGCATTTGTAACTCCAGTTTTCCTCCTTGACCAGCAACACTTCACATGAATTCTAGGGAACAGAAAAAAAACTCAATTATCGTTTGTCAGGGGAACACTGGTTCCCCTGACAAATGCATGTTCTGCATTTTCCATTTACTGAGATGAGATGTAACTGTTTAATTTTTCAGATCCAACTTTTAATGCTGCGAGCACAACAAAATCCTGCGCGCTGACTTTGTATCGAGATGTTGGCAGCAACCTCAGGAACGCTGTTTCCAAACTCGGGCAAAGAAAACAGAAAACTACCCGTGACATGGCATAAATAATACGTTTTACTTAAATATATTTTAACAGCTCCTTTAACAACTTCAAAGATGGAACAAGCTAAACTGGTGAACTCTACGCCATCATTACATGTAATTGAGCTTGCCCACCCACAAGCAAATGTTGTTTGATTTTTGTTATTGCTCTCTATCTGACGCTAAATCAAGACGTGGCGTTTTTCTGGTCTGCGACGGCGCTCTATTTTCCAGCGGTGGGCCGGCCAACGAGAGACTGCACCCAAGAGTTTTAGCAGCCGAGCTTAATGATGTATAATGTAGATTAAACCTCTGCTGTGAGGCACTTTAGCTAAAGCCTAAATAAAGTTTTCCTTAATGGCAAATCCAATCGTTTCAAAGGTCTTTCCTATAGGTTCAGTCACGCTTCGGCAGTGGGCCGGACTTGAACAGTTTATCAGCGTAGGGAGAGATGGGAATAATTAGTGCTGTGTGTTTGTGTTTGTGTGTGTGAGAGAGAGTGAGTGTGTGTGTTTCGGTAGATTTTGGAGAGATGAGAGAATCTTAAAGGTGTGCGTGTTTATTAGATGGTGGACTTCAAAGTCGCACTCGGGCTCATTAAAATGTTTGATTGCGTTGGTGTTTATGTGCGTGTTCTTCCTCGAGCGCATCATTTATCACACACACACACACACACACGCACACGCACACGCACACACACACAAACAAACAGTGTTGTGTTCCAGTGGCTGGCGGCTTTTGTCCTTTCCGAGCTCTCGTGGAGTTCATTAAAAGCCTTAATTAGACTGACAGTTATGTGTAATTACAGTCTTTAAGATGTACAGCTCCTCTGCAGGCCCACTCTGTCACTGCCTCCTTTCAAAAGTCATTGTTTGAAGGGAGAAACTCTGAGAAAGTGTTGGTGCGTGTTTCCGAACCCTAACCTCTGAGTTCTTAGGCTCTGGTTTGCCATTAAAAATCACCCCAGCGACATTTCTCCCAGCCTCCTTCCATCCCACAGATTCGGTCATTGTCCTCTCCTTTCTCACTCACATTTTCGCCCTCACTCCTTTCTCCTCTTCGTTCACACCCTTCTGCTTCCCTTCTTCTTAATTTAGAAACCCCTCCCTTCCCTCCGCCGCCATCTTCCCACTTGCTCGCACTTTCTTTCTCTCCTGCTACATGTCACAGATCGCTGTCACATTCCTCCCTTCAGACCGTTGACCCACTTCCCTCTTTTCAGCATCATTCCTAGCTTCGTGTTTTACCAGACGTTTGTCCTTCACTCGAACAACTTCGCTTCCTATCTGCCCCCCCCCCCCCCCCCCCCCCCCAAAAAAAAATCTATTTTATCAAAAGTCTCATAACCTACATAACGAGCCCAAAAGCAAAGACAAAAAAAAAAAGGCCTGGCATTATTTGACTGTCTGTTCCTCAGAATTTCTAAATGATCTTGGCTGGTAGTGTTTCATCATTGTGATTTTTTTTTGAGTTTTTTTTCTATATTTTTCTATGATTGATGTTATTAAAAGTGAACATCAGCTATTGAGTTGGATAGAAAGGAAGCAGTTCAAAGTGCTGTTTCAAATGACTGTCACAGCCACAAGATTTCAAGGGAAAACCTGAAAAGAAATAGAAAATACATGCAGTAGTCTCATAAAAACATGGCCCAAATATACTCCAAAATAGTCATATATATGACTTTAATAATCACGAGGATGAAGCTCTGCTTGCAGCACTCCCAGAAGTGTCTATGAGTGCAGTCAGCACCAGCTACAAAGTTGAGTCAAAGTCACTTACAATAAGGAAATCTGACTGCTGAGTCCCAGAGGGAAGTTTTGGCTTCAGATTCTTACACTGTTTCAAGAGTTGATTTTTTTATTGTCGTAGGCTTTGCACCCCGTGGCTGAGCAGAAGCCACGCGGCGAGGGTCGCCTCCTTCGCGTCTTCAGCGTATTTGTGGCAAGGCGCCAAACGCTGTAATCCTCCAATGACAAACAATGTCACAGCTAGGTTCTGCCTGAGAGGATGCTCTCTACAAAGGAGGGGATGGCAGGGAGGCTGCAAACACAGAGAGGCAGTAATTGAAAGGAGAGGGGAAACGTTACGAGGGGGGTGCGGTCGGCGGCGGCCGTGTTCCTGAAAATATGACGAAAATACGACAAAGTGACAGGAGACGTGGAAGGGACGAGTTAGCTGCAGTTGTATCTTGTTTTCCTCTTCGCCGCACAGAATCCATGCTTAAATTGAGCCAGTAAATCAGACTAATGTGAGACTGCGGGCTTTTATGTGGCGATTGTGTTCTTACGCAGGTGTGCGAATGTGCAATCTCCTGCATTTATGTGTGTGAGCGTGTGGGGGTCTGAGGGTGGAGAGCGAAGGGGGAGGGCTAAGAGGGTGACTTGGTGTACCCAAAAAAAGATAACACGATGAATGATGGAGGCGTTAATCTCAGGAGGGGAAGAGGGACGCGTCGCTCCGCTCCAACACAATCTCGTTGCCTGTGTTGTGTCTTACTGCTTCTTAGTGCTGCTTGATAATGATTGTTTTTGTCGGTAAATAGAAGAAACTTCATCCATTTATTTATTCTTTTAAAAACTCTTTCTGCTCTGGTTTGCCTTGAACTTTAAATACAGTTCAAATGAAAATGAAGTGTTAAATAGAGAAAGAAAAAGAGTCAGAGGTGTTGCCAAGAAGGGATTAAGACCCAGAGACACCTGGGGAGAGCGATGGACACCTGCAGCCAGTGGCTAAACTGACACGAGTTTTGTGCAGGTGGAAATGGACCAGGTGACCCTCAGAGGCTTTTAGATACAGGCTCACCTAAGAGTGGCCTGATGTGACTTTTACTTCCTCCTGCTTCCACATTTTGGCTCGAGTTCAGCTAAGATGTGAGTTAAATTTGGGTTTTACAAAGGAGCGTAAAGCATTGATTTATAACACAAGAACTGATTACCTCGTTTCCATGGCTTCAATTAATCGCTCAACTCTACTCTCTGCAACAGGTGCATGTGAGCGTAACCACCCTGACGCGCCGCTTCATCCTGTTCGAGCCCCCTAGAAAAAACAAAAATTACAGAAGGAAAAGAGTGCTAACATTTTCAGTGTGTCTCGTTTTTAGTGCATTGCAAAGAAGTGGAAACAAAGAGGTCTGCTCAGCAATGAGATGAGGAGATTTGTTTTAATCAGAGCCTTTGTTGATCATCAGATCTTGCAGATTTGCTTGTGCTCAAACTGCTTGCGCCCACGACCTCTGTGATGTAAATGGCAGGAGACGGCGAGTGTCTCACCGCACGCTGAAGCTCGGCTTGTTTGCTTCGCAAATTGGCCGTCTTATTTTGTGTTCAGAAGCCTCTGTATCATTACGCTGTGAGGATGTCTTTATCCTCAGACAAGATACTTGGATGAAGACTTGCTCGACTCCAAAGGAGAACAGAAAAGGACGCAGGAAGAAGGGAAAGAGGGAAAAATCGAGGTGGGCGGATCAATCCAAGTATCTATAGTATCGATACGATGCTGGTACTGGTATCGGATTGATAGTAGTGTGAAAGGATAGGATAGGAATACTCTAGCTATGTCCAAATTCAGGGTTAGCATGCTTCGAAGGACCCAACCTACCCGGTCCACGTAGGGCGGGTCCTTTAAAGGCCGGGTAGGCCAGAAGTGCGCGGCTGTGAAATTGGACAGTCTAGCCTTCAGATTTGCGTCACCGCTGTCTTGGTGGAGTTTAATAAACTCAGCCGTCTGCTCCTTGCTCGCTAAAATACAACAGGACACCATCTCAAACTTCTTTTTAATCAGTTTTCTGTTTGACGTTTATTCAGCTGTGTGAAAACTATGACTTTAATCTCAGCCCAACCGATTTACTCAGGAACAAATAAAACACTGAAGAAAACCCAAAATGTAACATTTTAAGTTATCTAAGTGACTTATGTATCATGTTTAACCTGAGTAGCCAAAAACCGTGGGGGGTTTGAAAATGATGTGCCCGGAGTTTGCTGTTCTCGCCGGCTCTAGTGAGCTTCGACCTTCCAGTCAGCTATCAAGCTGATGGGTAACAGACGTCTCCACAAACATTGGCGCACTTTTGCAAATATGTGATGTCTTAATAAATTGAACAGATATTTGAAGTTTACACAGCTACATTCTCACCTGAAAATATGTTAGAAGTTTATTTTGTGACCCAGAAAGAATAATAAGACTAATATTGAAACTAAATAGCTGCTGCCATTGTTGGAAACTGGAATTGGCTGAGCCGCACTAGGAATTCTGGGATAGGTTGGGCCATGGAGGATACACCCGACCCATCCTTCAAATCTGGGGAAAAGGAGGATGTATTTGTTGCCACATTTGGAGGAGTCTTCACAACTTTGTTGCGTCGCTGTGATGTAATTGCCTACAAATCCGAAGGATGTGGCTCCTGTTTCTATAGACTAAATTCAGTATGTAGCCCACTGAATTGTGTTAAATTAATTATTTTTGAAAAACGATACCTCAAACATGCTCTATGAAAAGTGTCGGAACATTTTTGTGTTGACTGTCGCGTCTATTTATTTATAGCCTACAGCACATTTAAACAACAGAAGCGGACACACAGTGCAGTAGAGACAGCTGAAACTTGTGTTTATCTATTTATGTGGAAAGTAAAAATCCCAGTGATTAGAGGTCATCAAAATGTGTTCAAAACTTCTTCAGCCACGACACGCTGCTCGCCGCCTTTATGAGGTAAAAGTATCACTTATTGATATCGGCAGTATTGGCGCTGTATTTACTTGGTATCCGATTGATACCAAAATTCGCAGTATCGCACAGCACCAGGAGAAGGAAGAAGTGAGTGATGGACTTCACTTGCTTAACCCAGATCCAAGCAGCCGCAAAGGAGGAGTGGACAACCGGAGGTGTTTCGTTTTTATTCTGGGAGCGACTTGGGAATAAGAGAGGCTGGGAAAAAAAAAACACGCGCAAAGAGCAGAAGAGACAGTGAGAAGAAGCGACAAGGCTGGCGCTGACCCATTTCTCCAGGCCTCCAATCTTGTGGCTGATATAATAGAAAAACGGCTACCCACACGCACACGAGAACCTTAAAGACCGACACACGCCGCCAGACACACCAGCAGACAAGGACACGCAGAGGCAGACATATACACCCACACCGGTGTCCGGCTAGATTTCCCCTACGATAGCTCCGAGTGTTGCTTCTTTTTTATTTATTTTTTTCTGTGTGACTGCAGCAAATCCAGCATCACCTCAGTCGGCACTGGAAAATATCACATTCAGACTTTCAAACGTGACCGTGAACCCGCCAGCCCGCTCTGCCAGCTCAGCCTCTTCTCTTCTGGCCCGGCAGCGGCGGAGCGCGTTACATACTGAGCCGCATCTTAAAAAAAGGGGTCTCTGCGTGCCTTTTAAAGAGCTTTAAAAAAAATCAGTGCTGTAGAAGTCACTCAGGGATTCACTGATAAGTATTCATTAAGTATTGATAAGTAGTCATTGAAGTATTCATTCAATATGCATGGAGGTCCACTCAGAGGTGCACTTGACTGGGATTGCAGGGATGGCAGTTTCTAGCAGCTTGGTGGAAGTTTAGCAGATAGATAGTCACACATACAGAGAGCCACACAGGATGCCCTCGCTGCCCCGGGACGGGAACATTGACCCAGTTGTAAGGAACATTGGTCGTGACTGTCCTACATGGCTAGCACTTTACTGACGCTACACAAGGCTCATCCAACCCAGTCTTTCAGCCTCTCTTTTTTAATGGCCCTGCTCTCTCTTTTCTTTTTGCTTTAGCTTTCTGCCCCCATCCCTTCCCTCTCTGGCTTTGTCCCCTGCCTGTCTTTCCTTTGGTCCATTATGCACGTCTATGCTCTGGCGGTCACATTTATTTGGCGCTGATTATTTTCTGAACTGGGCAGACAGACTTATTACGTTTGCTCGGCCACGATTTGTTTCCCGTCATTTAATTAACGTGAGAAAGAATTGGAGGAAATCAACTTCTGCGTTTATGCCCGCTGATGACCTTATTTATGCCCGCGCCCCTCCTCACACCCTTATATATCTCTCTAAGTGGCTTTGAGAGGCCGTGTATTGATTGTTTTGTGACGCACGCTGACGTCGGTAAACACGTCTGACCTTTGCACACATGACGCGCGTTACACACACATCCGGCGTGACAATACCCAACTGGATTATCAGTATAGCTCAGGCCGTACTGTCTAACAAATTCTGATGTGCATTTAGTCAAAGGCGAGCTACAGTGTGACAGCAAACAGCGGTATTTTCAGGCCTCCGACTTTGCTTTCCCCCCGAGTCCCTCAGAAGTAAGACATAAAAATGGCAGCGGGTCTGTCACAAGTAATCAGCCTTTCCCTGTCAGTGCCGCGCGTGCATGCGTGTGTTTGTCAGATGTAGCGATCAGGCGCTCTCCTCACTTTTAGTCCTCCATTTTTGGAACTCTGACGGGCAGTAGGAGGGAGACTTTTGAGGATGGACGCCGCTGTGCCGTGGCCCAGTTTGTTGCTTGTGTGTATGTGTGTGTGTGTGTTTTGGTGCTGGAGGTTAATACGATGTGATTCTAAGCCGCCCACCCTCTGAGCGCACAGGACATTGAAAGGCACAGACGCAGAGGGAGAGAGGGGTAGAGGAGGGAGAGGGCGAATACCAAGGTGGGTATGTGATTGTAATAGAACGGGATGGATGGGAAGAGAATAACCGCTGAGAATTAAAATGTCACACAGCACAGAGGAGAGATCAACCGCACGCAAGGGAAGACACTGAGATCATATTCCCTTGGTGGATTGCATGTGTGTGCATGAGCGGATACCTGCATGTGCGTTCCCATGAATTCTTAAGAATAAGGGAGTCGGGTGTCATTGCAGACTTATTATGTGAAAAGTGGAGCTACATAAGAATTTAAACAAAATCTTGTGATAGTTGCTTTGCAAAGGGCAAAGAAGTATTTTTACTGTTTAATAACATGAAAGACTTTTTAGTTAGTAACTGTATATTATATATAGTTATACATATTATTTTTAGTAAGCAAAAGTTATAGTAAGTAGCTTGATAGTTTACATATTGTACATTCAGATATATAGTACCTAAGGTAAATGTACTCATTTGTAACTACACTTCAGAATCATATACTTGATATTAGTGGATTATAATGATTGAATTATTGATCTGTGTATCTCTTTAATGTTGCAACTGTTGATGAATTTAATTAGTTGTATGTTGCGCAGTAGCTTGAGCTATAATAAAACAATTAATCTGTAAAATGATAATTAACAAATTCTGTTAAATAAATACTGTGGAGTAACAAAATGCAGTAATTGGATTCACAATATAGAGAACCAAAATCAGAAAGCAACACAGTAGTAAAAGTACTTGTAAATGTATTCTTCCTCCTACTCACACTTGTGCTGTCATCCAAAGTTGTTGGGGATTGTGATTTTAACAGTACACAAAGGGGGGGGGATCATATTTTAGGAGGGGGGCTAGTGCCACCCCATGCCACCCTTCTGGACACGCCCCTGGATCCCTGTGTTCTGAGGCATCCAGGGGCGTGAAACTGAGTTTGGTTTGAGTCCCTTTTTTGAGGTCATAAGCCCCTCCCACCTGCTGTTGTTTACAAGAGCAGAACATCAGAAGAAATTTGACTTAAGAGGAGGGTGGCCATAACTCAGATGATGACCCGGGGGCCTGCAGCCAGGCCCAGTATGATAAGTAAGGATTATTGTGAGCTATGAATCATGCAGAGCTACTCTAGTGGCGTTCAGGAAAAAAAAAAAAATGGAGCTGAAAATGAGCAAATTATGTAGGTCCACTTTAAATTTTTCATGCACTGGTAAAGTAATTTGATTTATCTTATCCAATATGGCATGGGTCATGTAAGGTCTTCTCTAATAGGAGTAGAAGACTTACTTTTTAGTCATAATAGTACTTTCCACTTCAGCTAGCATCATGCATCAGAGGGGAACATCGCTCATGACAGAATACAGAGTTTCAGAGCCAAGATTTTTTTTTGCAATCCAAGTTTTTATCAGCAAAAATCTCTTCCTTTTCTCAAAATACCTCATGTGACACAGACATATACTTATCCCGTCTCCACACCACTCACATACCATCATGTCACTGTGCGACTGAGGCGCCAAACATGCAGACGTCTTTGTGTTTGTAACTGATCCCATTTGTGGATCAAGCGCTACACCGCAACACAACAACGGCGCCTTTGTGTGCAACAATAAGAACAAGAAAGCTTGCACCTTTTGCAGGGAAACAAGTTTGGAAAAACCTTGCGCCGTATTGGAAGTAATGGCGTGTTTTGTGTTTGGAGGTGGAATGCGAGTGAAAGTAATACGGGCCCTGCGTGTTTTTTTTTTAAGGGGGAGCTAAAATAATGACTGTTCTGTTTCAGTACGCAAATGAATGCTTTTGCCACCGCAGCGGGGTAATGGTTTGCGATGGCTTTGTTAATGTGTCATAGCCAGGTTGTAAAAGTGCCATTGGAGATTTATGAAGGAGTTTTTAGTTACAGGAAATTTTCACGGCGAGATCCAAGATATTTTTTCTTTTGGGGGGGACGATGACTTGACTCCTTAGCTCCACAACATGGCATGTTCTCCATCATTTAGCTGAGACACATGAAGCTCACAGAGTATTTAGAGGTGCAGAAGTACAAATTTAAACGGGAAGCTATCAGTAAATCCCACCCCCGAGACCTTTCTGCACCCACACACACACACTTCCCAGTCCACCCGAGTGACAAACTTAGTTTCATGGCTCTTTGCAGAGAGCGCGGTCCAAAAGCTAAACAAGTGGAACTAAAAGGAGGATTTTAAAGCCAAAGCTGCTGTGAAGCAACACATTGGTTTTAAGTTGATTTGCACAGATGGCGACACTTTGTGCACACAAACGCGCACGGATACGTTTACACACTCGTGCCACTCAAGCCTCAGCGCGCGCCCGTGTGCCCGGGGCAGAGAAACTCCCACTTTGATTTGTGTCTTTCATGTTGCATTTGCATTTGTGATGACTGTCAACGTGACACACACATGACGCTGCAAACACACCAGAAGCTAACGGGGAGAGAAGCTGCTTTGCCCGTGGAGTGTGAGGCAACGCGGAACCAGTGAGCTTTGTTCCTCGTGGCTCTTGTTTTCTTGCTTATTTATTCCGTTTGTTGTGTAATCTGCTCTTTGGCCCGGCACCACATTCCCAGTTTTGTTCCCTTTAATCTGCTGTCAGTGGGAAGCATGTAGCCACTTCATGCTCAGAGCACATGTGGAATTTGAGAGTGTGGCGCACTAGCTCGGTTAGACTGTTGCAATATCTTTGCCACATATATAATATTATTAATACAAAACAGTAGCACATAAAGGACGTCACCTCAGTCTATTCAGTCATAAGAAAAAAAACCCAGAGTAACTTTATAACTTCAAGTGATGCGAGCGGTTTTCAACTGAAGGCTTACGGGACAAACCAACCCTGTTGACTCCGTCTTCCTCTGTGTCCTCGTTCTCACATTCTCAAATGAAACCACAGAAGTAGATCGGCGTAGATAGAGATGGTTTCACCCAGAGATGTTTTACATGATTTTTTTTTTATTTTATTTGATGGAAATTTATGTAAAAGTAATTCTTGCTATCCGGTTGTTCAGTCTGACGTCACTAGCCGTGTCTGGGTCTAAACTCCACTGCAGGTCCATATATCAAACGATCACTATGGCATTACTGAGAGTTGAAAAACTGTCTAAAGTCTTTCATCTTTAATAAAATGATCAGCGTTCTGCTCTACCAGGTGTAAAAATTGAGTTTAACATCCAGGCATCCATGAAAACGGAATTTATGACATTTAACGGAGTTAGAAGTTAGCAGGAAGTTAGCTCGCTAGCTTCTATCTAAATACAATATAGCATGTCCTGACTGCAGGGTTTTGGAAACAAATTAAAACGTACAGCTCTATTATCACTTCCAGCATAAATGAAGACAGAAAACTAAACAGCAGTGACGTTTGCAGGGTTACTGAAGTTTGGCTAGCTGGTATATAATGATGTGCTACGTGACCGCTAGCGACACAGCTATGTTAGCATAATATAAACAAGCTAACTTTTTTTCCACTCGATAAAAGTTAACGTGAGTGTTCTCGGTGGTCAGGAACAAATGTAATCGCATGGCAGGATGCTGTAAAAGGACCAAACTTCAGCCAGGAGAACAACTGAGATAATCCATCCACAATACGAGGTTAGTCATTCATATACTGCTGCATGGGCTGGGCTGTAGTTACATCCTAAGGTTTTAAAAACTGAGCTTAAATAAATGATTAGTGGTAATAAAAGCCGAGGGAGGTCAACAGGGATCACCGACTGTTTTAGGAGCTTTTTGAGATCAAATAGAAGAAAATACATAACATTAAACATGTTAACAACACAAAAGCCATATTAAACGCAGACTACTTTAGACCCGGAAGTAGGATTCGTCGCGTCATCACTGAACAACCGGATATAAAACCGCCGTCACTCGGTTGAGAGAAAAGAGCAGCTGATGAAAATGCTGCTTTGCTCATCTCTGTCATTCTAGGTGGATCACAGCTTCAAGTTTCCAGGCAGTAGTGAACGCTCTGCAGCTTTTCTTTATCTTTATTGTAAGAGGGAAAGCAGACGCTACTTGGGACTGAAAAGGACTTGCCAACAAAAATATTTATTTGATTTTCCATCACTCCCCTCTCACTCCCCATGGGTGTTTGAGCTGCAGAGTCATTAAACTGCATCTGTTCTCTCTTGTACTTAGTGTTTCACCCTGTGTCTCGTTCATGGTCGTTTTCATTGGTTCTACAAGAAGAGTCTTCCGTTTAAAAGGAACTTCTTCCTCCCCACCATCGGCAAGTGCTTGCTTCGAAATATAAAGCACTTGGTGACCGCCGTTGTTGTGAAAGCAGATTAAGATTGTACAATTAAACTACTCTAATAAAATGATCTAAGAATGATCTTTAATTAGACTAAATTCTAGGACTTTCGTGGCCTTAAAGTGGCCCCTCTTTGTCTGGTCAGTTACCCAATTTGGATTTAGAGATGCATTTTAGCTTGACACCTAAACTGCCAATTTCCTGGCACTGCATATTGCACATTTAGGTAGAACACATAAAATCCTCCTAAAGTGTTAAGGTGTTGGAGCACTATCAGTGCTCCTCGGTAGTGATCCTCCATTTCCCTGAAATTCTTCTTGAGGGAAAAGATGTTCCCTTATTTGATGTTTTGGTGCTGGTCCATCTTCTCCCACAGGTGGACAAGTGGCGTGCCACCCACACTGCAACAGAGCCACTGGATCCCTTAACTGTAGAGGTCAGGGTTTTTTTTCTCCTTTAATTTCCCAACCGTCAGTATGTCCTAGAGCAAAATCAAATTTCAACCAGAAATATGTGGAATCAGGCAACAAAACAGCACTTCTCATGACTTTTGAATAGGCTGAAATGTGAGACGAGTCCCGAACTAGACAGATGAACGTGATGGAAATAAACATCAGCATGCGCACAAATTCACATCGCTTGTGCAGAAGCAAGTGTTTTGCTGCAGAAGGCGAGCTGCCACTCATCATGTGTGGAATATATAACCAGGACTGCAAAATGCACAAGGAGCGGGGGAGGGCAAACGCTGACATCTAATGTCTGTATTAATTCAAATAACGTAGCTTTCCATCGTCGACCGCTGCAAGTACCGGCCGGCGCAGAGGCTGAGCGTGAGGCAGACCCGGTGTTTAAGCCCCTGAATGAATGAACAATCTGAGATATGCTTTGAGTGGAATGTCACTGTCCACTTTTCCATAACAGCAGGCAAGCTTGAGGAGCGATAATGGAGGCAGAGAAATGGCTTGGCCCTACACTGACCTTGGTAATAACAACAGAGACACTGGAAAAAGACTCTCATCTACTCTGTGATCTCCTCTATGGGCTACATACACACTCCTCCCCACCTCCCACCCTCCTGCGTGGCCGCCTGCCTCCTTGTGTGCAGGGCTACGGTGCTGTGCGGTCTGATCGAGGTTAACTGCGGTATTATTTCATTAATTACGTTTTTCCACTCCTTCCGCCTGTCCTGCTCGTCTTCCTGTCAAACGAGGGTGGTGGAGCGACGCCCTTCCTCCATTCCGTCCTCCGGCGCTTCACATCCCCCCCATCACTGCTGATCATTGTCTCAATTACTCATCCCTCCTCTCACTCCCCTTTCTCCTGCTTTCTCCTCTTATCTAATCCTAAATTGTGCTGTACACTCTTCCCCAGTCTCTCTTTTTCTTTTTCTCTTCTCCAGATCCTCCCAAAGTGAGGTGGGAAAGATTTGTAGTCTAACATCTCCCCATCTCTCCCGCTCTCATCTGTGTCTCTCATCTGGATTTCACAGATGTTCTATGATTATTTCTGCCTTGATTTGGTGATACTTTCCTGCCGTCGAGGCATTTGGAGCATTTTTAGTGTTTAGCGACCAAGATTCGGCGGGAACTATTTTCGAACCGAGGCCAAAGCGGCTGTGATCCTTCTGCTCACTTTGTTCCTGTGAAATGGAGATTCACAAAAATGGTGCCACCTGTAACATGTCTAATGGATTTAAAAGGATTTGCCATGATACAGTTCACGGTTTTAAACAAAATTGCCTTTGTGATATTTGTGACCTGTTGATTAGGAGGTTTAAAAAAATAGCCTGCATTTGCAAAATCACATTTGTGGAAGCTCTTCTGGTTCAATTTGGCTCTCCGGCTCTCAGTCTCTGTCTCTTTGTTTCTCCCTCTTCATTGTATCCATTACTGTTCCACTTTTCCATAATGGAGACATTAGAGTCTTTTACCTCTCCGCTATCTATCATGTCATTTAAACTCTTTCCTTACTTTCTGTTTTTAACTTTTTCCCTTTCCTCTTCCCTCTTTCCTCAAATCTTGCCTCCTCCCTCTGTCCACCGCGCTCGGGGTCATCTCTGTCGTCACACAGCGTCTCTTGTCCCCATCATATCACCAACAGCTTGTCACAGGCAATCAGCCTGCCTGCCTCAACTCCCCGCACGAGCCTCTCCTCCTCCTCTTTTCTCTCCTCATCTTCCTCACCTCCCTCGTCTCCCGTCACCTTCTTTTCCTCCTTCATGTGTCAGTAGTTATTACGCTCAGAAATTTGTCGGGCCCCTCTCTCTCAGGCCAGTTAAAAGGGTATTTTCTCAATCCCTTATCCATTCCTACGGTTAGTACTGCTGCCCAGTTTTAGTCCTACAGCCTGACTTACGCCTCCCAGTGACCGCTGTAATGGGTTATACTGGAATGAGGAGAAGCTTGTGTAATCCCTTCTTATGTCATGTACTTACATTTCTGTTAGAGCATGGTTTTTACAGTATGTTGGGAGCAACGTTTCTAAGAAACAGTGGAAAATAAGATAAAAAAATTTGTTCTCAACATATTTTCCCCCATTTTTGTTTTCAAGTATGTTTTATATCTTTCATTATAATAATTAGATTTTCAGCTACAGCATGCCCCGGGGTAAGAATATGTTATTAATGATTTAAAAATGACTGTGTGTATTAAATAAACATATTATCTGTTAATCAGGACTTTATATGAATTTTGTAATTCATTATGATGTATGTTGTAATACTATAATTTTCAGTAGTACGTAACTATTAGTTAAGGACTACTTAACTATCAATGGTATCATCAATCATGGTATTATATATGTAAAGTATATAAAGTATACCCATTAGGAATTTCAAAAAACTCAGTACTGACGTATTATTTTTAGTCTGCTGTTTGTTTAGGTTCAGAAAAAGATCATGCTTTGTGTTAAAATAGACTTTCACAACCTTAACCATTTCTTAGAAAGCTTTTCTGCCAGAAAGCCCTGAAGGAAAAATTCTCCCACCACCTTATATCTTTCTTTCTTCTGACTTCCTCCCAGTTCCAAAGCTATTACTTCACAACAAAATCACTTAAGATTAATGCAGTCATGAGGAGACTGCTTTTTTCCATTTGCAGTAATTTATATTTGGAGGCATGGCTCCGTCCTGAGAGAGCGCACCTCCATGACCTGCCAAGTGGAAAGTTTGAGACAGAAAAGACCTGGTATAGAGATGGGCAGACATCAGTGACAAGAGATTTATCATAAAGCAGGAGATGGGGTGGAGGTGGGTTGCAAAGTGGCTTGCACATGCACAGCAACTGTGAGCAGGGTGAAGGATACATAAATAATGTCAGATCAGCTGATCTGCTGGTAAGGCAGCTGAGCTTGATTTTAGTGCCGCCCTGAAGTAACACTTTAATAACAGCTGGTCAGTTGCAATAGTGGGTGTGGATAGACTTGAATTATTATCGTAAGAAAATCAACATAGTGATATGTGGCTCTGCATCAGAACACACCTCACGTTAAATCACAACCTGAACATGACGTCTGAGCAAAGGATGTAGAAAAAGAAAGACAGCCCTGATCAAAGAGCTGTACCTAATTTGGCACACTCATTCGGTTTATTTGAACCTCACTGAAATCAATGAAAGTGTCTTCTTCCATTATTGCAAACGAAAAAAAATTTCACAGGTCTCAGGTGGAGAAAAAAAAAAAAAGAATACTACGATTTAAGATGATCTCGAAGGACAGCAAATAGTGAAAACACTCGAGGAATGCACAAGTTTTTTCACAGCCTTTTATCTAAACCTTATTTATCCATCCCTTCATCCATCCCTGTCTCCTGGCTTCCCTACCATACTGCTGTTCGCCTTGACCTCCGCCTGCTTTCTTTCCTCCTCCTGCTTTCACACTCTGCATCCTGCAGCGATGGAGGGAAAGACAGAGGGAGGTGTTAGAAGTAAAGCTGCCTCTTTTTCACACTTTCCTCTCTCTCTCTCACTCTCTCTCCTGAGCCATCCACCATTCATCCCTCTCTGCTTCGCTTCAGACTGGCTAATCTATAGCCTGAAGGGGAAGTGGCGGGAGGAAATATGTATATATATATATGTGTGTGTATATATATATATATATATATATATATATATATATATATATATATATATATATATATATATATATATATAATTTTTTTTTATAAAGGAAGAATGATGACATTGAAGGTTAGCCAGGGAAAATGAGTGTAGACGGTGTGGTGTATGTGTGGGGGAAGGAGAAAGAATATGCCTACTGTATTTTTTAGTAGCCACCACATCTGTTCCTCCATCAGCTAAAAGTTGAAAGGCAGACATTGAACTCGGTGTCTTTTAATAGCTTTTGATTTGTTGCTGTGAACCACTGAAACATTTTTATGTTAAAAGGAACTTATCTTATTCGTTTGCAGCTTTGCATTTTCAGTCTTAAACTCTACTGCAGTTCCTTGGTGTGATGCGCAATTAAGAATTTATTATATTTACTTTAAACTCACCCTTGGACAGACCCTGAGTTCATTCATTGTGTCAAAGAAGCCTTTTTAGTGCCTTAAAGCCAGCTTTCTTCTGATTTGTTGCCCCTAATAAACAGACAGCTGTGGGCAGCATTTAGAGCAGCCAGAAAGCAGAACTTTTGGCTCATAAGGATCACGTTCGCGTATACTGACCTCATTATTATCTGCGTTTGCAATGCTAAAGCGATCTTTGACCAGCATAAGGCACATAAATGAGGAATAATATGAGAAAAATGTGCAGATGTCACATTTTATCTAAGTGTAATTGCAACAACCACAGCTTATGAATACAAAGGAACACTTTGTAGAGCCCTGTTCTCATCGTGTTAGCAATTCAGCTGTTTGTCACATATTGTATATACATCACAGGTCCCACAAAGGGCCTTTGTTCCTGCGCATCCTTGCCCATAGCTCCTCTACTGAGCCGTTTTTTTTACCCAAAACTTACATTTTTAGGAACTACAAAATCCTTTGAGAGCGAGACACCGGTGAGATCAATTTCCGGGTCACAGACAGACAAGTTGGAACAGAACAGTGAAGTAAAAAGAGCTCTTTGAGCAGGATTTTATACGTATGCATGCACGCACACACACACAGTTCTTGTGTGCATATTTTCTCAGCACTGTTTGACCTTCTTTAACTTCCTTTGTAGCTTCACTAGATAAAAAATGTGATTTACATGACGTTACATCGCTGATTAAAATCTGACTCTGTATCGCTGTATTGTGCTGATTGAACTGTTGCATTTTTTTCCAGCGTGAGAAAAGCTTTTACATCCTGATAACACATAATAAATTCCCCCATTGCCTGTATTAACACATCCCCTCCCTCATTTTAAATGGAAAAAAATCCCCTTAATTCTATTAATTAAAACATAAGCGGTGATAGTGTTGGTGTATTGATGGGGTATTACCAAGTGGAGCTTTAACACATTCCACAGTTTCTTTTCTAACCAATCACGTCCAGTTTCTGAGTCAAATCACACTGATTTGTGCCTCAGGGGCTCCCATTTGATTTCATATACGCTCTTGATTGGATTACCATCACTTCCCCCCCCCCCATCCGTCAGTCTTCGCTTCTCCAAATTGCATCCCCTCCCCACCCCCTCCAACGCTATTTCTCCAGCCCAAGCAGCAATTGCAGTTGACTGCAGTCGGTTGAGTCCATGCGCCGCAGCGGGGGTGTTAATGAATTCCAGCAGACTGCTAAATGAGGACTTATTAAAGTGCTGCCGCCTCATAGTTTGACATTTCAGAGCTTCTGGTGGAGTTTTAAATCGCTGCCTCTGCAAATGTCACTCGCTGACTCTCTGGAAGGGCTGACCATATGAATAGAAGCTAGTCTTGGCTATAGATTGTGTGAGAGAGTGTGAGTTTGTGTGGCTGTATATTCAGTGGGTCCGTATAGCACGCTGTTCCTTTTTTTAATTGCACATTTCTGTGTTTCCATCCTTCCAGCTACGTCAGATGGGACGCGTCAAGGCCTGGACAGCATGAAGGGTGGAGTGTGTGCCACGCAAGGCATGAAGGTGGTCCTAAAAGTGGGGCAGAGTAAGTCCTCGCAACTCTCTTTCTGCTTTCTCTCACACACATCCGCTCTACATGTGAGCTATCTCATGTGCACTGCATGTGTGATGGACTCGTACACACACACACACACACACACACACACACACACACACACACACACACACACACACACACACACACACACACAAATCACTTAACACACTGTGATATTAACAAGCATTAGCTCCACATCTCCCATCATCTCACATCTGTGCAGTACAGAGCAGCACACATTAGTGCGCCTTATCTTGCATGCAGCCTCTTCCACTTTTAAACTGTCTCTCTAATCTTCCTCTTCCTTACACACACACGTACCATATAGTCTGCACACCACACACACACCACATGCACACACACGTACCTTTCTTAATGCGTGTGTTCTTGCTGAGCATATTAGGTCTCGTTAAGTGGTAAGAACAGCGAAGAAGTGTGGGATCAGTCAGCTCTAATGAGCCCTGTTGACTCCCTTCTCACTCTGCCTTTTAACTGCTACTGACTCATGCTGGACACACACACTTAAACACACACTGAAACTTAGACGCACACGCGTGCGCACACACCGGTCTGCATAATCATCAGCTCACACGTGCACATTAAGTGGACACGGACACGCATGCACCTGAGATGTCCACGGCCGGGAAACGAACACACACACACACAGACACACACATGCACAGCAGTCCCGCCAGCTACAGCATGATAACAAAACGACTCCATTCTCTGTTAAAGCACACAGTCAGTGATTTTTAATGACTCGTAGCTGCACACACTTCTAATTTGTTTGGAAAATATTCACAGCTAATGACCCTCGCACGGAGGTGTTTTTTTTTTTTTAAGCAGCAAAGGGGAAAAAAGGCTAATTTAAGCATTTTCACTGGCCTGCACACTTCTACACATAATCGGCACCTGTCCTTCACACGACCCCCCTCACGTACACACGTACAAACACGACCAGCCATTTCTATTTCCTTGATCTATGCTGTGTTATCAGGACTTGTGTATTGTAGGTGCTCTTCAGCAAAGAGCCAAGTGGCGCTGTTGTGTCTCTATCAGCCCGTAACATCAGCATAGTCAGCTTGGCTCAATAGAAATACCACCACACACACACACACGTGTACACACACACACACACATACACACTTTATTTCCCCTGGCTTTTTCACCACACAGGCGATGGAAAAACTACCTTCCTTTTGACACACATACAAACCACAGCTCTGTGAAGAAGATGCACACACACCTTTTTCTTTGTTCTTCTTCATTTTCTTTTTAAATAATTTAAATAATTTTTTTATAATAATTTTTCCCACTTCTCTCCTTTCCTCACTCAAACTACTCCCTGCAACACTCCTTGCCTCCTTTCCTTTCAAATTCCCCGTTTTCCCCTGTCTTCATCACCCCATTCCGCTTTGCATGCCGGCCATCTCTCCTTATTTTCACTCTTTTCCTCTGTTTTCCTCATCTTATCTGCTGTGTGGCTGAAAGGTCACGTCTGTGTTGTTTGTCGTCTAAATAAGCGGCGTGCCGCCTCGTGGTGATCTCTGATGAGATATGGCGCTCTGCTCCGCTTCGAGGGACCCACACTTGCAAAAACCCACACATATACATTGAGCTGTCGCCTCGTATTTTATTCTTTATATATCTTGCTTGCTCTCTGAATCTGTCACATGCACACTTTCTCACACGCACACAGCCCGAACCTCCTTCTACGAGCCCCTGCTGACCAAACAGCAGCTCCTATTGATCCAGCCGGCACCACCCCGAACCTCTGTTTGGTTTATTGTCAAGAGGGAGCCGCCAGCCAATATCCTTACCCTTCTCTAAATGTCAGCACATATGGGTTGATGGCTGTGCTTGACCACTGTACAGGCAGGACTACTATAGTCAAAAGCAGGTTGTTATTTCCATCTACAGTAAAGTGGATAGCTCTCATTATTGTACTTCCCAGTCCCAAAGCTATGACATCACTACAGCATTATTGGACGGTTGCAGTGTCATCCCAGAGCACATTAATGTTAATATTGAAACTGTGCATCAGAATTCATCACGAGTTCTTAGCAGATAGTGCAACACATCTTCATATGAGTTTTACACCAGATGCCCTTCTTGACACAACCCCAACGGGAATTTGTGTCCCTGGGTGGAACTGAATTGAATTATCAGCCTTTCGCTCGTCAATCAAATGTGTATACTTTGTGTGTACTGGAAAGTAGACCCCCAGCTGAGAGACAATAGATACGACAATGATTAAATCAGACACAGCACAAAAACAGGAACTGGGGTGGGGGTGGGTTGCAAAGCAGCTTGCAGATGTAATTGTGAGTAAGCTAAAGAAGCTTCAATAGCAAGCCCTACATATGACAGCCAGCTAGGCGTGTAGAAGTGTATCAGCAGAGCTATCAGCTGATGGGGGCCGGCACTTAGATCAGCTGACCTGCTGGGATTGCAGCTGAGCTCGACTTTGTGGGGTGCCTGATTTAATGCCGCGCTTGATTAACTGTAAGTTTGCGGTCATTTTATGTTGCACGAAATGTTGAACTCAACAGCCCAGCGCAACTCTGTTCTTGCAGCCCACTGTTGGACAGATGGCTCAGAAGCTAACAAAATTAGTGTGCACACACATGCACACACATGCTACATGCTAATGCAGCCGCATTAGCATGTAGCATGTGTGTGCACGCTTGTGCCCGTGTTTGCATGTGTCACATAAACTCACTTTAATGCCATCACCATTACTGAGGGCTTGCGAGACAGATGGCCTGATTTAGCGACTACAGATTACAAGCCGTTATGGCCTTGTGTAAATTCGCTCAGGCCAAAACAACAAACGACCTCTCTTTAGTTTCCCATTCAAACAAATGGAAAAGTGCTCATACGCAGCACGTCGAAGCCCAGTCAATATGTGCTCCCCTATAATGGGAAGGGAAGGGGGTCCTTTATTAAACCTCTTCTGTCTCTTATTTCTCTGGCTGGCTGTCTCTCTCTTTGCTAATGTCGCTTATTGGTTTCGAATCAGAGAGCTTTGGCTGTTGCAGAAGATGGAGGCTGTCTCGGTATTTCTGTAATTCCTCGCTTATTTTTCCTCCCAAGGCCCATATGGACTGCCTCCAAAGAAGGAGCCGGCAGCGGGACGCACCACCAGCAAAAACCCAGGTAAGCAGGAAATCAAATAGAGATAATCCACAGCAGATCCATCCACAAAATGGATGGAGGGAATAAGCAAAGACTGCTAGATAAAAAAGAAAAGCAGCAGGGAGAGGGGAGGGTGGAGGCGACAGATGGAGAATGTGCAGCGGTGACATCTGCGGATCTCTCTGTTTAATTCCATATTTCTCTCTCACTCTCTCCTTCTCCCCCCTACTCTCTGTCCCTCTCCTCCTCGTCTCTGCACCCGGCCCTTCGAGCTAAGTGCTGCGGGCGGGGAATGGATGGCTAATAGCTACCTTGGGAGAAGGACAAGAAAAAGTGAGGGAGGAAGAAAGAGGCAAGAGGAGGAAGAGAGACAGAGGGAGAGAGAGCAGCGACGACATTTCAGAGTTATTATTGTCATTAGTTTGGGGGCGAGGGGGGTAGTGTGCACCGTAGTTCTGTCTAGAAAGAATGAGAGACTGAGTGAAGAGAGAAGAGGAGGCAGGGGAGTGATAGAACGGAGTGGGTAGAAATGGGAGGCACATAAGGAGGAGAAAGAAAAGAATAATTGAAAAGCAAAGAGGAGAGGGGAAGAGAACAAGGAGATGAAAATGGAGAGAGGCAACATTCATGCTTCACCTCAAAGTTATTCAGTGAAGGGGAAAGAACACGATTCACTCTGAGCTGTGTTCATTTCTCCTTCTCTCTCTTTTTTTTCTTTTTTGGGCGAATTTGCGTACTATACCAGATGTGGGAATTGGACCATTCACACATTTCCCAATCACTTGTCCATACCTCATATAGGTGAGAAGTGTATGTGTGAATCAGCAACAATAGTATGCATTGTTTGTGCTAGAATGAGAGCGGCGAAGCACGACGGCGAGGATGATTTAATCGCACACCTAAGAGGGATTTTACACATTTTTGACTTTCAGGCAAGGACATATTAACACGCACTTAACCGCATATCTAAAAATGATTGTTATGACATTCGACACAGCAGTTATGCCAGAATTTCTAATCCTCGTGTGAATACGCTCGAAATCATCTCAGCTAATAATTGGAATACTGTTGCTTATTCACAGTTTCTCATTGTGTTTGCGTGGCTCTCTTGGGATGTAAACAAATAGAAATACATTATTGGGATATGAACAAGAAATGCTCTCTGAATAGAAACGAAAGGATTGTTTGGTTTTTTTTCTGTCATCCACAAACTCAACTCACTCGAATCAAAACCATCACTCATTACAGATGTCCGCTGGGGATAAACGTCTATAAATGGATTCCAAGTCAGAGAACAGGAGACTTAAAATCATTATTTTCTAGGTAGTTTGAAGAGGAACCAAATGAATCATGATTCTTGTTGATGCAAAGTGCTGAAATGTTCAAAAGTAAAAAAAAAAAAAAATAATATTTTGTATGTGAAAGTAGTAAGAGGACAACAGCCAGCAACATGTTTGGAAAAAAATGAGGCATAAAAAAACAGGAACAGTTGTGTAACAGTAAACACCTCATGGAGCATCTACCTTGAAAAAAAAGGTTAGTATCATGGTTGGTGTGAAAACAACGATCTAGTTCAGTTATATTTATATAGCATCAAATCACAACAGCAGTCCACTGAGCGCTGATGCTACAATAATGCGTAAAACCCAACAATCAGACGACCCCTTGCGTGTAAGCAATTGGCGACAGCGGGGAGGAAAAACTCCCTTTTAACAGGAAGAAACCTGTAGAGCCAGATTCAAGGAGAGGTAGCCATCTGCCACCACTGGTTGGAGGTGAGGGTGAGGAAGACAGGATAGAAGAGGGGTAAGACTATTTCTAAAGAGATTTAATCATGTGTTGTTTACAATATGAAAACATCCAGAGAAGTTTCTCGGTGCAAAGAACAATGTGGAACGATCATGCTTGTTAGGCATTTAGCGTTAAAAACAGGTGACAGACGAGGCATCGCTGCACCCACGAATGAAAGTTCAAGTACTGTACAAAGGGAAAAATACACCCTCTCTCAGCCTGAGCCCACTTAAGGTGGATTAAGGTGTGGAGAAACTGTGATCTGATCTTTCATATAATATCATATTGTTTGACTGACTTGCAAAACAATATATTCTGTTTCTATTTACATTTAACGCAGCATCCCAACTTTTTCTATTTTATCAAATTTGTTTTGCAAAGCAGAGAGAAGCTAAGACTCACCCATTCCAGTTATTTGCACGAAATAAACAAAATACGAGTAAAGATTCAGATTATAGCTTTGCATTACAGTCCTAATGTGCACCCATCTAAGCCACTGATTACGACAAGGACATGATTTGAATTTCCGCTCCCGTTGCCAAGCCGCAAGCTTTCGCTTTTCCTTTCACCTGCTTTTCTCTTTTTTTGTGGCACCTCAAATTTCCACACATCCTCCAAGTACAAATGGATCGAAAGAGACAAATTAATTCTGTTTTTTAAAAAAAAGAAGAGCATTTTATGTGGGGAGCAGCAATGAGATGCCATAATGCATGAGTTACTGCTGCTCTAGGAATTATGTAATTTTGTCACATCCTCTTGAATGTATTCATATAAAAGGTTTCTGATGGAAGCACGCGCTCATTCACACTTTATTTTGACAAAATGCCTGAAATTTGCATTTGTGCGGCAGCCCGGTGGAAACATAACTAAATGTGGCGAGTGTTCGAAAACAGCTCCAAAAATATGTTAAAAAACCGAATATGAGACCAATTACTCCTCTCTGAAATGTGACAGCTGGCTCAGAAGCAAGGATGATACGACACCTTGACCCGTTCTTTCATTTCTGACCTGTTGCGTGTTTCTCTCCGAGGTGGAATCCGCTAATGATATGAAATAGATGGAAACAAAAACGGAAAATAAGGCCTTGGAGTCTGAACTTGTGTGTTTTAGAAAAAAAGAATTAACACAGAAGAAAGGAAGGAGACGTGCAAAAAAAAGGGGAGTGAGAGGTGCAGAAGGAGAGGTGAAGGAAGAGGATATAATAAGGAGAGCAGGTGAGCGGCGGCAGTCATAATGGAGACGGAGAATGAGGGATGTTGGGTTAATGGTGGGAGGAAGAAAGAGGAAGGAGGAGCGGGGAGTGTAATCGACTTCTGGCATTAGTGCTCTGCTCCCAGTCAGTCCAGCGCGGCAGGGGGGCTCGCAGCAGGGGGGAGGAAAGGGGATGAGGTGTGTTTGCTTGGATGTGTACGTCAGTATCGCTTGTGTGTGCGTCTTTGTGTGTGTTTGTGCTGCAAGGTGCTGAGCTCAGAGCAAGGTGGGTTATTACGGCTACAATAACCCGAAGATAGAAAGAACCACGGAGCGAGGGGAGGGCGAGGAAACGGAGGAGACGCCGGAGAGAGACAGACGGGGAGAACAGAGAGGGATGTGTGCCAAGAATAATGATAGACCAATCCAGAGGCCCTATATAGCAAAGACTCACATTACCTGCCTTAACCAGTTCGCACCTCTCATACACATGCCCAGTGCCAAAGCAGTCCGTATCAGCCCTGTTTTTATAAATGCACACGCACACTCGCACACCTCCACACCATCATTCACCTGCTGAGTTCTGACCCGACCTCCCGCGGGCAAGACA
This sequence comes from Diplotaxodon limnothrissa, assembly GCF_057381915.1. Classification (NCBI taxonomy): domain Eukaryota; kingdom Metazoa; phylum Chordata; class Actinopteri; order Cichliformes; family Cichlidae; genus Diplotaxodon; species Diplotaxodon limnothrissa. The sequence continues at coordinate 61,673,923 of NC_140598.1, read as the reverse complement.
GCGAGCTCTGAGGCTGTGAAGATCTTAGGTTTCAGGCGAGACGCGGGGCAGACAGAGGGAGCAACGGGACCCGAGTGTGACAGACAGTTTGATAAACAGACAGACAGATAAAAAAGACAGACGGGCGGGCAGGGAGGCCAGCGGGCAGGCCGAGTGTGTGGTCTGGTGGTGGCAGCGGAGGGGGGAGGATCTCTTCATGTGGCTGGCTGTAATGCTAAGTAAATACAGTTGTTAAGGTTAGGGAAATAGAGTGTATTACTTTGATACACACTGCGGCTCAGCCAGGCTGTCCGCAAGAGTATATACTGCGCAGTACACTCGCACTCACTGCGGACATTCCTCGCTGCTTTATAGGGACTGCTGTCCACTCCATCACATCAATGAAGAGACCACATATAAGCTTCTGTGAGAGTTGCTGCATTCCACTGGTTTATGCCTGCTAGTTTGGGCTGAACCATCGTCATTACTCATGCTATTGTGGTACAGAGCCATAAGGAATGGTATGTTTATTTAAAAGCTCGTGAAAACGCCAAGTTGTGAGAGCAAGCCGTGTTATTGCTCCGGTGCATTGGTCGTGATGAATTGTGCGGCGCCGGGAGCAGCTTGTGCTACCGGAAGTAAAGATTGTTCTGTGATTCGTTTCAGGCGGCACGGGGAACTCCAGCCAGCCTCGAGGACCCTTCGGGGAAGAAGGCAGAGGTGAGAACGGGCCTCTCCAACCCTCCAACATCGCTCTCATCGCCGGCGCCGCGGGAGGCTCTGCCTTTCTCCTGCTGGTCACCGCCGTGATCTGCGTCGTGTGCTACAGGAGGCGGCACGCCAAGCACTCGGACACCCACCACCCTCCGCTGTCGCTGTCCTCCCTCACCAGCCCCAAACGGGGAGGCGGCGGGGGCATCACCAGCTCCAACAACAACGGCTCCGAGCCCAGCGACATCATCATCCCTCTGCGGACGTCAGACTCGGCCTACTGCCCGCACTACGAGAAGGTGAGCGGGGACTACGGACACCCTGTCTACATTGTCCAGGAGATGCCGCCTCAGAGCCCAGCCAACATCTACTACAAAGTATGAGGTGGCCTTTGCTCCGGCCAACTGGACGCACCCGCCTCCCTCCACCCGTTACCGACCAATCCCTCCTCCCCACATCCCTGCTCCAAATGAAGCCACAGCAAAGCTATCCATCACAGCTCCAACCCTGATCCCCTCAATACTGCCAGTATTGCCCCTCCGACCCCCCCACACCCCCAACTCACTACCCTGTGAGCCTGCACCCCTGGCCACAGTTGTGTTTCTAGCCGAGTAAGCCTCCCCACCCCATTCTCACACAACCAAGTGTGTGTAAAGGGCAATGTCGTAACCGTGCATAGCCTTTGTTAACAAGGCCCTCGCGAATAGGCAATAGGCTCTGACTGCCCCCCCTTCTTGTTAACTCAGAGCTAAATGAGCCCCCCTACACATGCTGAATTGAAGAGTCCTCCCCTAAACGCCAGTGTGCATGTGCAGCACACACTGTTTTTTTTTTTTAACGGGGTAGGGACCTGCAGTTGGGAAATGTGATGTTTTGAAGAAGGAAAAAGGAGAACGCAAAGGACAAGAACAGCAAGAAAAACTACTCCCCTGACCCCCACTTAGCACCGCAGAACTCCATCAGCCAATCAGAGTCCGGCCCCTACCACTAACTCAATAATAGGATGCTAGTTTGTATGTGTTTGTTTCTCCTGAGAAAACGCGGGGGGAAGAGGGGGGCCTCGGACTCGCCCGATCAGCACCGTCCGAGCGGCGGTCACATGACCGAGCCAGGGCCTCTACGCAAGGTCTGACCAATCGGTGACTCTCAGAATCTTGTATATTTTAATAATGCGTGTGACTGTGAGAGCGAGCTACGAACTCGGTCAATAATCATGGCGGTGCTGCTGCTCCACATTAGACGTGTGCGTGCAGTTAGTGTGCTTCAAGTACGGCAAGTTTGCATATGCGCGCGTGGGGTTTAGTCTGTGTGCGTGTGTGTGCGTGCGCACGCTTTGTGCGAGGGTGACTGTGCGAATGCGTGCGTTCTTTAGACTTGTCTTAAATACCAAAACACAAAATAGTGAGCGAATATCAAAAAAGTGAGATTTTTTATCGCTATTGACACTTATAGATTATATATATGAATATCCAGTAAATAATTTCTAGATGTTTTTTTTCCGTTTTCTATTGTTTTGTTTTACCCACTCTGTTTAAACTACACTTCTGTTGCTAGACATCTTTTTTTGTTTTTATCTATTTTTCTTTTTCACAACTTAGAATGACCTTGTTTACCCTCCACCCACCCCCACCTCCCCTTTGTTTATTAATTTAATCCCTTTTTTGTTTTTTGTTTAATTTTTCCGGTGAACAGAGGTCGTTTCTCTCTTCCCTCTCTCATTCACTCCCTCCCTCCTTCCTCCACCTCTCCCCCCTTCCCTCTAGGGTCTCTGAACTCTGTGTATATTTTTATAGCTCCTTGTACTATGCCGTAGTTTTGAAGTTTAGACCTCGTTTGTGGAAGTGTTGAGGTAGAACCATCTATGAAAGTTTTTTCTTTTCCTTTCAAATGTTTTTTATTTTTTTCGGAAGCGAAAAGAAGTTAGGGGTGGGGGTGGTGGGGAAGAAGAATAAAGGAAGAACAGGGGTGAGAGAGAGAGAGAGAGAGAGAGGAGAGCTGCCTGGGGTGGAGGAGAAAAGCGGCGTCTGAATGCAGAAGCTTAAAAAAAAAAAGGAAGCTAGTGGGGAGGGAGGGAGGGAAAGACTGAAGGAATTGCACACTTAAGAAAAAGAGGCTGAGGGGAGAAGAGGACGGGAGAGGCAGGAGCGCGAGATGAAGGATCCCGAGGAAAGGAGGGATGGAAGAGTGGCCGGTGAAGCAAAGAAACCTCTTCTTTAAATGGAGAGTCACCCGTATGGAGGTGACGGACCTACAGCCAAAAATGGATTTTTTTGGAGGAGTTGAACTCTTAACCACGACAAAGAGAGATCTCATCACACACACACCCCCACACACACAAACACACACGCCTACTGTGACTCGCATTTTGGATTTGTTCCTTTTTTCTGCCAAAATTTGTGTTGAAATGCATCTCTGTGTATCACACACGCTCACGCGCACACACACACACACACGCAAAAGAAAATCCCGCTTCTCTCTGACACACTCTGACGCCCTCCCAACACAACCTAACGCAAATTTCACACCTTTTAATGACTGTCACAAATGCCTCTTGATTGCATTGAATGGCATACATTGTCTCTCACACCCGCTTGCACTCCCAACACACACACTTGCACACACACACACACACACACACACACACACGCTCAACAAAAATGCTGATTACTTTCATATGACTCTGTGTTTCTGTGATTAAGACTGACCCAACGGACACGGGAGGGATGAACAGAGCGACTGTGTGTGTTTTCTCCTCCTCTGCTTTTAGATGCTCCCACGCTTTCACAAACACACACATACACACTCACACTGTCTCTCTCTCTCTCTCTCGCGCACAAACACACTAGTGCCGAGCACCTCGACCTCAGAGGGCAATAACATCGCTGTGTTCAGAGGTGCAATGTGTTCACATGTGCATACTAATAAAGCTATTTTGTGTTGCTCAAACATGCTTATGGCTTATGTGTAAACTGGATGGCAGTGGAGAGCTTTTTTCAAACACACATACACACACATACACGCAAAGCCTCCAATGCTGTAGCCATGTTTTTCTGTGTGAAGCCAGTGTTTAATCTGGACCTTCTGACATTTCTCAGCCGTGTTTTTGTACCTGACGTCATACAATGAGATACGTTTCAAGCTTAAGTGTCACACTCGTCTTAAACTGACTTTGTTGGGCACACGATGATGTTCGGATATGTTTCGTTTTTTCGTTTTGTTTTTTTTTTTAACCCAGTGGAGGAGTTTGTATTTGACTGTATGAAAATTGATGACAAAGATGAAAGTTCTTCTTTTTGTACAACTGCCAACATGTGCTGTGTTTTTCTTTATGTACGCTGTTAAGTCAATGTCTGTTTAAAGTTGAAACATGCTCAGAATACCTAAAAGTATCCTCCAAGCCAAATGAAGTGTCTGTTACTCTCCCTTCAGCAGCTTCTGCGACTCATTGTTTTATTTTTTTTGTGTCCACGAGGGCGGGGCGGGGTGGGGGGGGGAAGTAAACTTTGCGGACTTTCACGCCGTCGACTCCGACGAGGAAGCCGCTGGCCTGTTTTCAGCCCGCTGCGCTCCCTCTCCCGCTCCCTCTCAGCAGAATGTCAAGTATCTTTTGGACTTTTTCCTTCTTCTCCTTTTTTTTTTATTATTATTGTTTGGGTTTCATGTCGATGTTATTTCAAAGTTGTGTCTCTGGCTCTCACCGTTTGTGTTTGACTGGTCGACTCGACGTGTTGGCTTTTCTAAAAAAAAAAAAAACAGGAGATAAAAAACAACATGGACACAGTCGCCATTGGTTGTTTTGAAAAGAGAAAGAAGAAAACGCTGTTTCTATGGAACCGGGGGGAAAATAATAATAATAATAATAATTAAAAAAAATAAGCAGCCACTGCTTAGCTCCCTCACCTCTCCGCTGGTGAAAGTGTACGTGTGTGTGTGTGTGTGTGTAAATGTGTGTGAGTATGTGTGTTTCTTTGTGCCAATAGCCAGCGAGCGGAGGCCACGGAGCAAAGGTGGCTCATATGTGACGTGTTGAGACTTTGTATTTGGGACACCTCCATGTGAGAAGGGGTTTTTTTTTGTGTGTGCGTGTCCTTTCCTCCTCCTCTTCTTCTCTCCTCCTTTGCCCTCCTTGTCTTACTCATCACAGCGACCCCTGAGCCCCGCTCCCTGTTCTTCCACATTCCCCTCGCCTCCACCCCCCCCCCCCCCCCTCCAACACACCTCTAAAGAGAGGAAAAAACTAGTACATTCCTGGTTTGGAAAAAAAAAAGATTGAATAAAAAAAACAAACAAAAATGTTTAAGCACCACTCTTTTTGTCCCGTTGTGTGATTCATTATTGTGTGGGGGTCTGGCTGAGAGCTTTTGTTCTGCCTGTGTGTGTGTGTGTGTGTGTGTGTGTGTGTGTGTGTGTGTGTGTGTGTGTGAGAGAGAGAGTTCCTGAGGCCTGCTAACCCTGCCTGTAATAGAAGGTCTGTCCTCTTATCTCTGCTCTGGGCTCGTTTCAGCAGGGGCTCTTTCACTGCCTCTGCTAATAACACACACACACACACACACACACACACACACACACACACACACACACACACACACACACACACGCGTTCTCCCATCGGTGTTATCAACAAGTTATCAAACCCAGCTTCGTTGGTGTTGAGCGTTGCTTGGCAACGTATTGACAGAGCTGATTTCATTCTCCATCACCCCTCTCTATACCCCTCTTCCTCCTCCTCCTCTATTTCCCCCTGGCTCCTTCTAGCCCCGTGGAACATTTCTATAGCAACTGTTAGCGTCTTTCTCTCTTGTACAAAATTCGCTTCATCCGGATGTGGGTTTGTGTCAGTGTGTGCGTTTTAAAGCCCCTACAGGGCTCGATGTGCCACCAGGGTGGCCTAAGTCTAGGTGACCAGGCAGCTGCCTTTGCCCTTTGATCTGTGATGTGTGTGAGTAGATTACAAGCAATCCCCCCCCCACACACACACACACACAGGCTGAGCCCACCTACACAAACACAACCTCACTGTCACACACTGGCATTGATCTTGAAAGACACTTGTCATTGCCTCTGCCATGACAACCTGTCAGCGTAACTGAGGCCAAGTACAAAGGAGGTTTGGCAAGAAGTAAACATTCAGTTGGGGGCAATCTGCTAAGACTTCTTATCGATGGCACAGCTGCAGTCAGCACCGCATTTTGTCACTTTCACTTCGCTCCGTTCATATGCAGTCCAGCAGGTAGTAATCTTATAAACCTTGAGGATATACGCAAATGGTGTTTACTGGGACTGATAAACAGAATTTTGAAGTGTTTTCAAATGAGACCTGGTTCAGCAGTTTCAGTGTTTTTTTTCTTTCCTTTTTTTAAATCTCTAAAATCCCTGTCGTAGCACATTTTAGCAGTAAGTCAGTGTTTTAGTAGGCCGCGCTGCATAATACCTGAACACTATGACAGAAGAATGATGCTCTTACAAATAACCTATGATGGGGATTTCACTTATGCTGATAAACCAAACTGTTACAGTCACCTTTCTAAGATTGCCAGGGTACCTCTTAGACCAGAACAACTTAAAGGAGTGTCTAGCTTAACCTGCTGAGGGAGGCTGCTGCCATCAGTGATAGCCATAGTGTCCACAACCATGTTCAGATACATGTCAAAGTAACATCCAGGACCCGATGATGATTATCCAATACACCTGCCAGTGTAATGTTGTGGCTGACTGGACTATGTTGCCTGATTTCACCTCAGCGCAGGAACCAGACAACCTTTTTAAACACAGGTTTGATCTACTTGTTAGGAAGAGCTCAACTCAGAGCAATGCTGTCTAAGAGGCCACGGTAAGTGAATACACCAGTGTGAGGGTTTATCGAACCAATTTGTACTTGAAATCAATTACGGAACATACAAAACCTAACAAGAGAGACAGAGTTGCTATTTTATCTACTGTAAGTGACCATAAGCAAGTTTAGTTCACTGTGGGGACACAATGAGAATATAGCAGGGGCAGGAGAAACTCATGTTACTCTAGTTATTTGTTAAAAATGACATTGAGAATTTAAAAAAGATATATTTAGAGTATACTGTAGGGACACGCTGCTCTGTTTGAAGCGTCATAGCAAGATGTTACTTAGAGCTTAGACCACTTATATATACCACATGTAGCACCATTACAGCTGTGCTGTTATGTTGCTATAGCCTTAAAATCAGAAATTATGCCGGTGGTTTAGTCGATTAGTTCCACATGTAGACTTCGTGGATGGTTAGTAGGTATTTCTCATCTGAAGGAACCGACCAGGAAATGGCTAACACTAAAGAACACAGCGGCTGCCAACATATTGCTAACTTTAATGCCAAACCAGTAGTAATAGCGCTCCGTGAATAGCTTACTGTTGTTGCTAATGCAGGGGAAACCAGCAGCAATATTCTCTTCAAAGAGGAACTAATGCTAATCTAATGGCTGTTAAGCTGTAATGAGTTTGCTCGCTTCTTTCCAGTCTGGTTTAAAGGAAGCCTGTTTAGACTATCGAGACTGCTATGGTCTCCGTATCATTACATGCTCATCATTACTCCTGCTAATCTGTTCTGCTCAATGCACACACAGATGAATATTAATGCCATGGAGGATGATAGCCGTGTGCGTGTGTCCTGCATGAACACACACAGACAGATGCAGACAGGCACAAAAAGTTCGAACGACTCAGGCGCGCGTACAGAAACGGCGAACACGCGCAGTCTTGCTTGCTCTCCGTGTGTTGCCAAGTGAGACAGCTGAGCCTCCTCTTCGGCTCCGTGCAGGGAAGAAAGCTGCAAGCGTCGCACACACAGAAACACACAAGCCTCCTTGCCTGGCACTTTATCACAGCAGCAGAAGGAAGGAAAGAGAAAAGAATCAGTTTTAAGTGAAATCAATAGAGAGATAATCCCCTAAATTAGATTTTGAAAAGCTTCGCTGCTGATGCACAACTTAAAACCCAAGGATTGGCCCACTTGACTTACCAACGAAACAATCCTCGAGTAAGACGCATTTACCATGGGAATGAGTGAAGGTCAAGGATAAGAGTAGAGTCGGAGAGAAGTGGGGATAGAGAAATACTTTAAATCAAAGGAATATACCGAGGAATCTGCATACCAAATCAGGGTAAAAAAAAAAAGTGCTGTGATTACAATGTCACTGTGATTAATGTAGTGTAGCACCTTAGCACCCGGAGGAGGAGAGCTGCACAGAGTGCAGGGATGGTTTGCACCTGACAGACCCGAAATGTCACGTCATGATTAGAAAAGAGACGAAGGGTTAAAAGGTCAAGCTGTTTGATTGGATGCAAAAGCTTTTCTCTGTGTGGCCTGATCTGGAGGCGGATAGAAAGCTCCAGTGGAGAGTAATTAAACCTCAGCCGAAGAGGAATTATCAGTAGAAAATCCATGATTTTACAGTACTGATGCCGGCAGTTTCTCCTCGGTGCCTCGGGATTCCTCGCAGTGCCCCTCTCCCTCCTTCCATAGCTCTCTGTCAGACTCAGTCTCGCTCCCCTTTTGCCACCTGAATCCCACTCATCCTTTATACCCCCCCCCCCCGTCTGCCCCTACCTCCTCCTATCTTTCACTTTCTATAACATTCCCGGCATCTCAGAGTGAGAAAAATGTTACAGTTAATAACAGGCCTGATGACAAGTGCAGCTGCAATCTGCAAATGCAGAGCTGATGGAAAGAATGAGAGAGGGAAGCAGGGAAACGGTTAGAAAATAGCTTGGTTGCACAGTAGGGGGACGTGTTGTACACATTATGTGTTTGGCTGGAGGATATAACAGCATTAATTTCAGATGATTAACTTGTTAATATTCCTGAGTGGATAGAGCCACTGCAGCCTTTGTTGTCGCAGACGAGCTAAAGTTTTGTAATGCCTCTGCTTGTCACGCAAACAGCTCCCCCGATGTCCCCCACCACCTCCGCTACAGACACACACCATTATGCATACACACAACCGAAGGCCGCAGGAAATAAAGTAGGTTGTGTTCAATTAAAAAAGCTTTGCCTCTAAATTTGATCCCCAGCTGCTTTAGAAGGATCCCATCATTATGTCTGAATACTTATTATTTTTCTCTCTCCGTGCAAATTGTTTTAAGACAAGCGTAATCTTCTGTTCTGCAGAGTAATGGTATCAAAGTGACAGTTTGGTAAACATCTCGCATGAGCAGCAATTGTCCAGTTATAATTTGCGGGTACTCAGCATGGTATGCTTGTCAAGCTTAGTATTCCTTTGATGTGCACGAGGCTGTAGTAAGAAAGCTACGAAAAGGATTGGATTACTTCCAAATTTTACTTTGAAAGAGTGAAAAAAATAAGAATGGCAACACTTGAAAAGCATCCATACTACATCCATAAACTGCAAATCTCTGTGGCCTTTAGCTTTTCCTCCTGTCGGTATCTTACCGGTCAGAATCCCTACCGTATTTTCGGACCACAAGGCGAACCAGATTATAAAATGTATTAAGGCGAAACAAAACAGTCAGATAAGTCAGACTTTACTCCACTAATACCTCTTGCTTCCTCCACTTCTGTACCATTGATTCATTAATGCTGAATTCTCTCGCAACTGCTCTATTCCCATGTTGTTGCAGTATATTAATGACTAACCTTGTATTGTGGATGGATTATCTCAGTTGTTCTCCTGACTGAATTGGTCCATTTACAGCATCCTGCATTTGTCTCTAACCATCAGGAATCCTCAGGTTAACTTTTTATCGAGTGGAAAAAAGTTAGCATTCGTCCTCCAGCTTCACTGTTTATGTTATGCTAACATAGCTGTGTCGCTAGCAATCACGTAGCACATCATTATATACCAGCTAGCCAAACTTCAGTAACCCTACAAACGTCACTGTTGTTTAGTTTTCTGTCTTCATTTATTTTGGAAATTATAGCAGAGCTGTATGTCTTAATTTTTTCAGAACTCTCTCAGTCAGAACATGCTATATCATGTTTAGGTGGAAACTAGCGAGCTAACTTTCTGCTAACTTGAGAATTTAGACAGCTTTTAACTCTCAGTGATGCTGCAGTGTTCGTTTGACTTTGGAACCTGAAGCAGAGTTTGGACCCAGATTACTCCACGAGGCTCCTGACTACAGTAGCTGTAAACAATCCATCAAGTCACTCCTCTCATCTCCACACTCCAACCTTTCCTTCTCTCTCTCACTACATCCGAATATGCCTTCCCCCTCTTTTTTTGTCTTCACTAGGGAGGTGCACATCAACATAAGGACTCATGAATGCCAGCTGGAAATTGCTGGAAATAAATTGCTGAAGCTGTTGGAATGGAAGTGAGGAAATCCACAAAAACTATAAAATGTTTACCCCTGAAAAAAACACGACAACAAAAAAAAAAGTCCCAGCATTTTATCTGTTTCTACCGGCTGGCATTGAATATAAAACACAGGGACACAACCACAAGGTAATTAATACGTCACACACAACTATAAATGCCAGCAACGATGTTGGTCTCTTTCATAGCCTCTACAAAGGTTCACTGCAGAAGTCTAGAAGAGGCTCAACAGTAGAACAGTTGCTGGTCAACAGCACCAGCATCATTGTTAACTTGATTTGGCCCTTCCTGAAGCAACCCATTTATCTGGGTTTGACACTAAGAGTACACTGGCTTGTGAACCCCTAGTGGTTGGATTCAGCCCACTGTGGCTTTGTTAAACACTTCCTTTTGTCTACCTTCATAAAAGTGTTAGTTTTTGTTAAAATCCTTCTTTATAACTGTAATCTGTACTGAAAGCCTAATCAGCTTCCTAACTCTCCAAAGTAACATTAAACTGCTGTTTTTTTTATTTGATTGCAACAAATGATAGTAATTCACAATGCCCTCTTTAAATGAGTTTCATATCTTTAAAAGGGAGATATTACTGATTGTGTTTTGATTCAACAAAGATACTGTAAAAGTGCCTCACAAATGTGACTTAGAGGCTTTTATGCACATACACTCGCACAAGAACAATACACCATTCTAGCAAAGCAACACACTGTAAGCAAATACATTCCACTCTTTCATCTAGACACTCAGAGCAGACAAACACCACAGAAACCGCATTCTCAAAGAAATTCCGATCTCGAAAAACAGACCTTTCATACTGGTGAATCACGGCCAAAGTTTATTTCCTAAACACCTTTCCGTTGTTTCATCTTCTGCTTTCTATATTTCAGCAGTCTTATTCCTATATTTCAATTCAAATAAAACTACTGGCATTTGAAGTTCAGGGCAAAACTGAAGAAATGCCCTCGATGTCTGACAAAGAAGCTGTGTTACTGGCATCAGGGTGGTCTTGTGGTCAGAGAGCCCCACAGCTGAAGGATTGAGAGCTCTTTGTTCACAAACATCTACCCTGGTGAAGTGTCCTCGAGCAAGACACTGGAACCTGGAGAGACTTAGAGCTTGTGCATGTAAGAAACTACACAAAATGACCAAATCTGAAGGTATATAGGTATTTGTATGAGTTGTGACAGCTGGTTTCTTTCACAGTGTTACATGACTATTGCACAATCCTATGAGCTGCTAGTTGGTCTAACAGCCTCACACACTGCTGCTGTTGTACTCTTTAAAAGGAGGAAATTTATAAGAAAGGACACAACGCCCAAGGTGGTGCCAGTCAAGTAATGATGAAACAATCACCCTGTGTTGAGCACAGTTAAGATTTAATGTACAAAAATAAACATTTGTATTGCTAGAGGCACGTTATCATAAAACAATGACTATAACTGGAGAGTATCTTATTAAAATAAAAGTCCTTTAAAGCTAACACAACTGACTGCCTTGCTGTCGTTCTTCCTCCACACCAATAATGTTATTTTACTGGCAGATTAATAATACGGTGGCCCTGAGAGTTCAAATGTATTGCAACTTAAGAAAACACCAGCAAATAGAAAAGTGCCACAAAAGCACATAAAACAGCAATGGAAGCTCAAACAATAGTGCGGTGCTGGTATTTTGCAGTAAACTTGACCTCTCAGGGCCGCCTGGTTCAACCGGAGGTTTCTTCCTGTCAAAGGGAGTTTTTCCTTCCCACTGCTGAATTGAATGGAAATGTTGGCAGTAAATATTCTAGGACTCAGTACAGGGCAACAAAAGTTGCACTTCCCTATTTTTGTGTATTTGTTCCCAAGAAGGTCCTGAGTTCAATTCCAACATCAGGCCGGGGTCTTTCTGTGTGGAGTTTGCATGTTCTCCCCGTGCGTGGGTTCCCTCCAGGTACTCCGGCTTCCTCCCACCGTCCAAAGACATGCAGTTTATTGGAATAGGTTAACTAATTAATGGTTGTCTGTCTCTGTGTGTTAGCCCTGCGACAGACTGGCAACCTGTCCAGGGTGTACCCCGCCTCTCGCCCTATGACAGCTGGGATAGGCTCCGGCAGCCACCGCGACCCTGAAAAGGATAAGCGGAAGCGAATGGATGTTCCCAAAATGCCCAGCACCCATCTACACAAAGAATAAATGGAATTATAATTAATCGTTCATTTCACTGTAAGACCTACATCAGTGACAGCCTGAGAAGAAATGGAAAAAGGTTTTCCATCTTAGAATCTTTAATCAGATCAGAGCAAGCTCCAGTTATGTCGAGGCTTTAGGGTGTACGGGTGCCAGACTTGCTGGATTAGTCTTAACAGCTGAAGCACCCAATTTGCTCTTGCGATTGGTGATGAAGGGGGCTTTTTGGACGAGCTGTGCTCATCATCTAAGGCGTGTTTGTGCTACAACTTGCATAAATTTTGAAGACTGAGATGAAGAAAAAAAAGCCTTTAAGTACATTTCAACCAACTGAAGCAGAGAAAATATGCAGATAGCCCTCACAAAGCATTCTTGGTGATTCTGGACGTGAATCTTTACCAGCTGGGTTCAGCGTTCTGTAGCGCAAACTGACGTCTTCCTACAGAGGAGGAAGAAAAGACAGTTTCCCTACGTGGATCATTAGCTGACTCTGTAGTTACTCTATTTCAGTTTGAATATCTCTGGAATTTATTGGGAATGTGCTGGAACTTTACGCACTGCAAAGCCAAACTAATTAACTATGAAAGACTCACTGTGTTTTTGCAAAGAAGGGGGCAACAGGCAAGATACAGAACGGTTTTCATCACACCAATTTGTGCATGTCACACCTATTTCAAGTCTTTAATGCATCATCATTGCCGCGAGGAAGTGTGTGCATAACAAGATGAGAGGTTGCATGAAGAGCTGGGAAGTTTTTCATGTTAAGTTCAAAGTTTAGGACTAACCACAGGGAGGCGGATTTCTACCTGCACACATTTCCACGATCAAATTGTGTCATGAGACCTTTCTCTAAATGATGCCTGGGCAGAGTTCAAAGCAAATCCTGTTCAAAGGAAATCTGATTTAATTTTCACTCAGTCAAGTCTAAATGTGATCATGCCAAAGTCATCCTGGTTAGCACCACACCCTTTGAGATGCTCAAGCAGGCGAGCTTTTGGATCCCTAAAGACACTTTTCAATCCATCAAGAAGGATTTCACACCACTTGTGCTGTGGCAGCCTCCCATTTGCTTTTGCAGGTAGCAGCAGTCAGTGAGAGTTGAATATTTTTTTGCAAAATATCTCTCTCCTCTCTCTCTCTGTCTTCACAGTTCTCTGACTCATTCCCTGATTTTGGAGCTTACAGTCTTTGGACACCAACTGTAATCCAGCGGCAGGTGTTTTGAAAGATGTTAAATCTAATATACTTTACTTCCAGCAACATCCCACTGGTTTTTCGATATTAAAGATATCAATCATCCTCTGACACTTTGGGGCAATTTAAAGAAGGTTAATGTGACATTCTCGAATGACCGCAGTCACTATCAGTAGGAATACCACAATCCTGCCTTTTTGTGACAAAAAAAACACACATTCAAGAGTTTCTGATGAAAAGATCCCAGATGACAGCACCTAAATCTGAGAATTAAGTGGAGATTACTTTCCTTGAATCTTGGAAGGAAAGGGGATAGTTTGGTTAAGAACGTGTGTATATTGAAAGGCCTCGCTCACGGGTATGGATGTGATTCTTGACTAGCCACCGATGTGATGCACCTGGAGGAGACAGACAGAGCAGCAGTCAGGCTGCTGAGTCATAGGATCCCAAAGGAATGAATAGCTTGATTTGCTGTTTTAAAATCTAGAACCATTTGAACACTAGGCTATCTAACCTTTCACCCATGACAAATTCTAAACAAAGAGCAGACTGGACAAAGGCAGAACAGTCCAAACAGCGAAACTGCTACCGTCACCACAGGGGGAAAATCCAACCCCGTTCTCAAGGAAGAAGCAGGAACCATCACGAGGCAGTCTGTGGTCGAAACTTCCCAAAACATCTCAGGTTTCACTGCAGAACTGGCAAGAAAACTTGTTTCGTCTCTAAATAAAACAGTCATGTGCAAAAGTCTTGACCTCATTTCTTGACCTCAAGTTTCATTTCTTTATATTTTGCTTGGAAAATGCGAAATAAGTGCAAAGACTTATTGAAACATGTTTACATAAATGGAAATACATCATATGAGGAAGGAATAGTTTGTACAGTTCTGATGAGTGAAAGTGGGTATTTGGTGTGACCACCTTGGTTCTTCAAGACGGTCTTATGAAACTTTCTTGCTGCTGTTGCAACTATAAGAAATAGTGGTATAATAAATACAGTTTAAAGAGGTAGGGATGTTGGTTGCATTAAAGTATACATAGAAATACAGTTTATAAATAAAGTGTAATGTCCATGGGTGTTGGCAGTGCAGTTATCCTCCAATCAGGGTGGAGGTAGGGCATGTTTGACAGCCTGTGGGTAAAAACTTCTATTAAGTCTGTTTGTCTTTGGCCTGATGGACCTGTAGCGTTTACCAGAGGGAAGGAAGGGGGGGGGGGAGTGTCCAGGGTGCGAGGGGTCTTGATGATGATACTGGCTTTCTGCTGAAGTCTGCCAGTAAAATGTCTCTGAGGGGGGTTAGTGAGGTACAATTGCCCGCTCTGCTGCCCTCACCATCCGCTGCAGTTTCCTCTTGTCCTCCGCGGTGCAGCAGTTGAACCAAAGTGTGCAGCAGTAAGTCTGAAGGCTCTCGATGGTGGAGCTGTAGAGGTTTACTAGCGGCCTCTGGGGTAACTGGGCCTGACGCAGCTTCTTTCAGTCATGACAAAGGTGCTCTGTTGGACAGAGATCAGGTGAATGTCCTTGTCATGTTCAAGAAACCAGTTTGAGATTATATGAGTTTTTTGATGTGGTGTGTATTCCTGCTGAAGAGGTGCACACTGTGGCTATTTAGGCATCAACATGGACATCAGAGACTGGCAGTCAGGGGTCTTCTGTTGCTGTAGCGCATCTGTTTCCAGGTTTGACATGTTTTTATCACAGATGCTCTACTTTACACCTTGTTTGCCAATATTGGTTATTTGAGTTGCTGTTGCCTTCCTATCAGCTCTGTGCAGTCTGGCCTCTCTCCTCTAACCTCTTTCATAAATGAGGCTTTTTCTCCCAGAGAACCTCAGTGTATTTAATGTGTTGTGGTAGCTGAAAAAGTTCAAATATAACAATAATAAGTCCAGTTTGATTCTGGCAGTAAATCCTTGCTGTAAGTCAAATGGCTAAAGGTGTCTTTTTACTGTCTACACCTGCAGCACGTTCAGTGTAGGTAACCAACAAAATAACAGGGTGAACTGTTATTTTTAAAATTGTGTTGTAGCTTCAGTTTTTGGACAGTTTTTAACTAAGCAAATTCTCATATGGCCTGCAACATCCAAAAAACACAAACCACAAAAAATACAACTTTACACTAATGAATGTCAATATGAATAACTGAGTCTTTTTTAAAATGTGAAACTACAGCATGTTATAGATCTCAATGGACAGACATCCATCCTATTCCAAAGACAGGTGACCATCAAAACGAACCAATTACTAATGCATTTGTGCAGTATTAATCTTTTCTTCATGCTAAACAATTTGCAACAGAATAGAAATGGATCTACTTCATATCCACGAATATGAACATGTGTTTGTTCATAATTATGCGTGAATATGAATCTTTTCTTCATTCACTGATGTAGGTATTCACTCTTATGGTAAGTATTACACTCTGATGATTGTAAAAGAGACAGAATTTGATCACCAGTGACTGCCGAAGATTTCGGTTAGTTCAGAAGTTGATACGATGTTCACCAAACTGAAACACAAATGTCTTTTTGTTGGAAAAACGACTCTGTGCTGACAAACAGCCTATTGTAAAATCTGCCATGTTTACCGAATCCAGAGTCTGTATATGTGTCATGTTTCAATTAAGCCATCCAATGTGTGGCCCTTTATCGCGGGTTGTCTTTGTCGAAGGACCACACACACACGTCGCAAAAAAAAAGATAAAAATCAAATAAATGTTAAAAGAATAAATAAATAAGAGAAGAGTGTCCGCTACTGCTCTCATGCCTGGTGTAGCCAATGTCATTCATTATAGTGAAATTATAGTGTAACTTGTGTTACGTGTTCATGCATGTATAGGATGCAGTATTTTCTTCTAAGAAATTGAACTCAGTTTGTCCCGGTGAGCTGTAACCCTGTGACAGGAAATGTGTATGCACCATGTGAGGATAATTTGAATATGTGTGTGTGTGTGTTTGGGGGGGGGGGGGGGGTTTCCATTTACAGCACGTCAAAATATTTGCTGTAGAAGAAAATGCATCGGTGCAAGTTACACCATGGTGGTTTCCTGCTGAAGCTCCTGACCATTTTCCGGTGGTCGGCCAAACCTTTGGAAAAAATCTTCCCACCTCTCCGTATTTATCCGCTCGAGTTGCAATCAGACAGAAATCTCCATCTCATCTTATCAGAAGCAGATGACAAGGCTGCTATCTGTTCTTCAACAAAAAGGCCAGTATTATCAGACGCACATAAAACACACACCCAGAAGTGGAGGATTTTGTCCGGTGGCCAAGAGCAGATCCAGCATGTTGGTCATCATAAATACAAAGAAGGCTCCTTTCTGGTAAATGGCTGTAACCAACCGTTTTGTGTTTACATCTGCTGCAGCCAAAGAGAGTAAACAGAGTGTGAGAAAGAAGTACAACAACTGCTATTCCAAACGGTGTAAGACAAGCCAAAACAACGAGCCATCGCCCCCCTTCCTCAAACCCTGACTAAACCATCAAAATACCCCCCGCACCCCAAACTCGAACTCCCTCTGCCCACTGCAGAAAGGGAGGCAAGTGAATGAGTCACCCGCCTCCCTCTCCATCTCTCCCCCTTTCTCCCTCCCCCCATCTCTTTATTGAGGCAGCTGCACCCTTTGACCTTTACGCCTGTGGAATGTGTGCGTGGACCAGCGGCTGTGAGGGCCGATGGTGAAGGTGGGGGGGGGGGAGTAAAAGGGTGAAGGCGGGCGGGGAGGAGAGGAGGGGCCGGAGTTGGTGAATTTAAGAGATGGAGGGAGAGGGGAGGAGGGGAGAAGTCGCTTTTTCTCCCTACTACAAAAGCTGTCAGGGGGAACAATAAGCATGGAGAATGGTGTGTGTCCAGGGAGGCACTGAGCCGTGTTAGTGTGTGAACCGGGCAGAGAGAGGGCATAAGAAAGAGGGAGATAGAGAGGAAGATGGAAGAAGGGGAAGACAAATGATAGAAATTGCACAAGGGAAACATGGAGGGGAAGGGAATACGATGAGGGATGGAAAGACACGCGGGGGTGAAAGAGTCTGGGAGCGAGAACGATGGGAGAGAGCGACACAAGAGTGGAGAGGGGTATTTGTTTTGTCTACCAGCGCTTAAATACTGAACTTCCGTTGCCAAAGGAAACAGAACACAAGGCCCAGTACTGGGACATGTGTGTGCATTTCAGTGTGTGTGTGGTCAGCATACCAAAGGGCCCCTGCTCTGCCTCACTGTACCAATGACATCTTATGGTTAGCGCTTTACATTCACCGAGGCCTCATTAAGTTTATCTCAGAGAGTGTGTCATCGTGCATGCGTGCTTTGCATTCAAACTGCTCACATTTCAGACTACACACCGTGCAGCTGGCTGCAGACAAAGGTGTTCGCCGTGCTTTGTTTCAAAGATGCGGGTGTACGTGAGTGCATGTGAGTGTTTGAACAGTTGCAGGGGTGGAAGAGAGCGGGGGTGTGGGTAGTTGAGTGGAGATTTTGAATGTTTTGTGTGTGTGTGTGTGTGGATCGGGTGGTGGTGGTGGTGGGAGTTCCATGATAGGGTGTTTTGCTTTGAAAGCAAACTAGGGGGATGGTGAGCCCCCACCACTGCTAACACACACACACACACACACACACACACACACACACACACACACACACACACACACACGGTAAAAGTATTGATTTTCTCGCTGGTGTGTGAGGTGTGGTAAGTGGTCGGTAATAGCAGGAGAAGAGTGTTGTGAAGTGGTGCAGGTTAAGAAGTTTGGCTGCTGGGTAGACTTTTTATCTCTGGGATGGGGGCAGCGTTGATGGGATGAGATGGGTGGGGGTCAAAAAACACTCCAATGTCTCTAAATGGAGAAGAGAGGTATGAAAATCACTAAAACCACTGAAATAAAGCATCTACAAAGGCACCGTTTATTATACACACACACAAACACACACACACACACACACACACACACACAGACAAAGTGCATGTATGACTGATGCTGGAAAAACAGAGAATTTCATGCGTGTACTGTTAACCCTCACTTTGAGTAATCTGCATGCTCATATTCTACACACACACACTTGTGCGTGTAGTCCAGATGGATATACATACATTCAGACATGCAGAAAATTATGCACCAACACGCACAAGCACACTTGTAAACTAATACATGCCTCCACAAAGTACTTATGCATATTTTAGCTCAAAACGCACATGCAAGTACACTTGGATGAGTGTGAACACATGGGCATACACTTAAGTAAAAATGCACACATGCTACACAACGGACACAGCAAAATATTGTGATGTTGTGCAATTATGCAAACCTGAGCACGTTATACAGACCCTTAAAAACTTACATAATTATGTAGACCTACAAATGCTGTCTACACACAGACATTTGTGGATAAATTAAAACATGGTGGCAAAGTGTGCCCAAACTTAAACATTTGATGTGCAAGATGTTCTAGGCCAGGGGTGGGCAATCTCAGTCCACGAGGACCGGTGTCCCTGCAGGTTTTAGATGTGTCCTCGAACCAACACAGCTGATTTAAATGGCTAAATTACCTCCTCAACATGTCTTGAAGTTCTCCAGACGCCTGGTAACAAACTAATCATGTGATTCAGGTGTGTTGACCCAAGGTGAGATCTAAAACCTGCAGGGACACCGGCCCTCGTGGACTGAGATTGCCCACCCCTGTTCTAGGCACACACAGGACCAGATACATTTTACACCAGGGGTAGGCAACTCCAGGCCTCGAGTGCCGGTGTCCTGCAGGTTTTAGATGTCCTTGATCCAATACAGCTGATTTAAATGGCTAAATTTTATTTATTTATTTATTTTATTACCTCCTCAACATGTCTTGAAGTTCTCCAGAGGCCTGGTAATGAACTTATCATTTGATTCAGGTGTGTTGACCCAGGGTGAGATCTAAAACCTGCAGGATACCGGCACTCGAGACCTGGAGTTGTCTACCCCTGTTTTACACACTTGGAATGGATTTTAAAGTGAGACATACTCCACATACCTTTTTGAATCAATAAAGATGTGACTGAAGCGCACACGTTTAGATGAAAGTTTAGATGAAACTGTTTAGGAATTACAGCCATTTTTATGCACAGTTCTTCACTTTCTGGGGGTCCAAAGTAACAGACAAACTAACAAGATTTTAAATGTAATAACTTTAGAAAATCCTTTGCAGTCAATAACTGAAGTGTGGATGCTATGGACATCACCAAAAAGCTGTGTTTCCTTTCTTCAGTTTCTGCTTAGAAGAATATCCAGATCTCTTTGCTTTGAGGAACTCCTTATTTTGTATGTTTTCCACTGTCCAATCAGTTTTTCCAAGTCTGGCTGAATCTGAGCAGCGACCATAGCCCGATACACTTCAGAAGTATTCCTGCTGCTTCTATCAGCAGTCACATTATCAATAAACACTAGCATCCTGGTTCCACTGGCGACCACACATGCCCATGCCATAACATTGCCTCTGCCAACTGACAGACAATGTTTGACAGCTCCAGACCATGAGTGGTTCTGCTCCTTCTTCATACTTCTCTCTTCTCATTCTGCTACAAGTTAATCTTGGTTTCATCTGTCTGTCTCGTCTGATATCATCAGAAATGTGGGGATTCTTTTATGTTTTGTTTTAGCATTTGCACATTGCTTTAAACTTTGTATCTCCATTCATGAAGGGATCTCTTCACTGTAAAATAAATTTTTACTCCACGTTAAATGTCATGAAATTGCTTTTCTTTGCTTGCCTTTAATTATTGCTTAGATTGTCAGCCCATTCATTTTTATATGCATGAATGTACCAGATTTGGCCTCACCTGGCTATGAAACTAGTTACCAGTCAGCTGTCCTGTAATTGTGAACGTATAGTCCCTACACAGTTATTGCAATACTTGAATCTGGAATCGTCTTGAATTAGCGCTGAAAGTCTGCACTTCAATTACATTTTCACGGTTTCATTTAAAATCCATTATGGTGTACAAAGGAAAAACAAACAGACAAACAAACAAACAAACGAACAGGCCAAAGAAATGACGGACCTAACTGTATATGCCTTAATAACGTGTAGAGTTCCTGATCTATCTAGCTAGCTGGCTAGTAAGATTGTCGCTAGCTAGCTAGTTAGCTAACTATCTAATGACTAATTTGGGTGCCAGAGTGTCATTATTCATTGATTAGCTAAATCTGCTAAAACTTTGGCAAGAAGAACTCAACATAATATTCTTTAAAAATATAAAATCATATGAGGAAAGCAAGCATAAGGTATTTAAGATGAATTTTAAGCCTTGTGAAATAACAGCTTCTTTTTTAAATCAACTCTGAAGATATAGAAACAGTGAAGCTGCTCTTCTAATAAGTTGCTCATGCTACATCTGCTGTGTGGAAAAATTCATGAGCTTGAAGTTTCTTATACTTTCCAAGCAGCATATAGTAGTATGGAACGATTTTACTACAGTAAGTCGTTTAATATTTCATGGCGATGAGCCAGATAAACAGAAATGCTTTGTAATCTATGCAGCATGTGTGTGATGCGAGTGGCTACCTCAAAAGACGAAGCTGTAAAAGCTGCGCCGCTTTCAGTTATTTTGCTTAACAAATTTGCTTCTGTTTGTTTTGTTTCAGAGTCAAACCTAACTATTCAAATAAATGAGGGGCTGCACTTTTTATTCAGAGGCCAGTGCTGGTTTGAACACCGTCTAATGGTATTTCCTGTGTTGCTGCGTCGAGACGCCGTGATTGCCATTATTGATATACAAAACGAGCAATCATGGAGACAGTTGGAGGCGAAGGAAACCATAAGTGCCTAATCACGTCTGCGAAATTTTACAGCTGCATGGAGCTTCAGAAAGCTTCAGTCGCCCTAAAATGTGCACAGTGTGGAGAGCGTTTTAGGAAACAGCACTGTTTCAGAAGCTGGAAAATGTCAAGTGAGTGCGTATGGAAGGCCTCATTCAACGGACCTGTTAAATGCAGGCTGTGATGTAAGGGCGCACGGAGGAATAACATCCTTCAGACCTGTGAAGTTCTCTGATGCTTCTGTGCTTGTTTGCTGACACGCTCCAGCTCCGTGTTTGTGTTTTTCCCTCTGATGAAACAGGTGGTCTCCGTGTAGATCCCACAGACCGCTCCTCCCTGCTTTACACACAAGCTCCTGCTCCCCATAGGTTTTCTCCAGAATAGCTATAAGAAGGTTTTTCCTCCCCAATGCTTTGACGGCATTCCCCCCACCCCATTCCTCTTTCTCCTGTCCCTTCAGCAGCCACCCCCAATTACACACAACAGCTGCCAGTGTCCTTTGGAGGAAAAATGATGCGTGTCCAACAAAACTGATCTCTTTCTCCTCCTCTTTCACCTCCTCCTGTACCTCCTCTCCTCTATCAACCAGTTAACCCCCCCCCCCCCCCCCACACACACACACACACACACACACTGCTCAACCCCAGTTCGGTCCCCCTTGCACCTGAAGCATGTAATGTACCACATTACATTCAGACAGGCAGCCAAAGAGCAGTGATGATGGCAGATTTCCTGTCTACCAGGCGTGCACATGTGAAAGCCCCGGGTTGCCTTTAGTACCTCGCCTGACAGATACGCTGCTGCCGCTGTAGTGCACCAAAGCGCAGACTGTCTCTCACTCACGTGCACACAGATCAGCAGACATGACTGGGCCACGTCGACCGAATCACCAGGTGAAGGTGACAAACCCTAGCACCGAACAACTGGGCGAGCAGCTGATTTTACTTGCCTGCTTGGGCTCTGAAAGAGTTAAACACGCTCATGTTCTTTATGAAAGCCGTACAGACGCAGTGCTACAGAGGAAGGGAAACACATCCATCAAGGGTACCTATAGTAACGAAGTCTCAAAGCTCCTCGCCGGGCTCGAGGTCCAATCAGAGACCGAAAGTTAAGTGAGTGTGTGTATGTGTGTGTACTTTTGTTGTATTCACCTAAGTGTTTAAAGGGTTTGTTAAGGGTCTTGTTTTATTTTGTCCTCTGCGGCAGTGCGATAGAGGGAATTTCATTATGCAAATCTATGTCTCTCTGCTGATGAGCATGCCCTCAGGCTTCTGTTTCACACACAATGGCACTTACTCACACTCACACACACACAAACACTCTGTCTCACACCCTTTTGCATGTAAATACTCTCATCTATGCAGACTGTGTGTATTTTCACCCATGCACACACACACAAACGCGCACACACACACATGCTAAGACACACATGGAAACATGCGTGACCGTGCCACACAGACACAGTCACGCATATCATGTCTGAGACTGGAGGCACAGCGGGTGAGTGTGTGTGTGTGTGTGTGGTGAGGCTAAAAGGGGATGCTTAAGGTTACAACAGTTTCAGGGTTTATGGGACTGTGTCTGATACCTTAACACACAGATACACGCATGCGCACCCTCTTGGAGACGTGCACAACTGCACTGCATTTACAGTGACACATGCAAAAATACTAAACAACACACCCACGGAAAAATACAACAAACGCACATTAAAGTACACCTTAGCATGCACACATACACACACACACACACACACACACACACACACACACACACACACACACACACACACACACACACACACACACACACCAACAAATACATGTGTGTACACGGAAGGTCAAATTACACACACACACACACACACACACACACACACACACACACACACACACACACACACACACACACACAAAGGAGACCCCTACCCCATGTGGATGTGACCCGATGACCCTGCTGTCACACACAGTGCCCATCTGCCACAGAGAGGCACAGAGGGAGGGGACGGGGTGGGGAGAGAGGTTGTCTTGAGGGAGGGGGAGGTTGGATTTTGGAAGGGGGGAGGCAGGGCTGTGAGGAAATGAAACGGGGGTGTGTTGAAGCACAGGAGAAACCTGGAACAGAGAGAGAGGGAAAGAAAGAAACAGTCTTCACGGTAAATTTTCAGTTTACTTTTGCACAGATGTGCTCTTTGAAGCCCCAAGAAGTTTTAGTGGGTTTGACCCTTCTCTCTTCTTTGTGTGTGTGTGTGGTTTTCTCTCTCTTTACATTACAACACACAGACACAATCACCTCAGAATATTCCTGTTGCCTGGGGACGGTATATCCAGAACCTCCTGCCTGCTTGTCTCTTTTAAACCGGAGCTGTCTCCGGCCTCCTATGGTAAATAAAGAAAATAAAGGGAGAAGACTGACTGAGTACTGCTGACTGACTGAACGTAGAACAGATGAGGAGCAGAGAGGCAACAAAGACATCACAAAGAGGCACAGGATGGCTGATGGGGGGGGTGGGGGGAGTTCAAAATATATGGAAAAAGTGCACCTGTACTTGTGGTGTGGGATTAGAACGGCTTAATTCTCCAAGCTTATGAAAACTGAACAAACAGTTCTTATGCTTTTAATGTGAAAAGAATACTCTGACTCTTAGTTAGAGATATGAGTTTGATAGAGTGGAAACTTGTAAATATTAATAGAGAAATCTGTTCCAGTCAAAAGGAAATTTGGATTATTGGAAGTTTTATGGAAACTTTCGGGCGCACGCGCAGCTCGCAAATGAACACCAAGACAGAGTCGATGGGTCTGTTAGGCAGATATATCGTCCGCAGTTACATCGAGCCGTTACTGCTTTTTTTTATTACATATCATATATTGGCATCCACTGCCAATATGATGGCAGTTCCACTCTGACCACAGCTGCCTGAAAACAGCCTGTAAAACCTGCAATAAAGTTTTATTTTCTGCGCAGGCTATGTTTCATTATTTTACTGTTCAGTTATAGTTTTTGTGAATTAATTTTTTTGCATTAAATGCTAGCTATAACCATGCAGAATATTGGGCAGCAACATCTTTGGTCTCAAAGTGCCAGCTTTTGAAATTCATGCAGAATCAGGTTTAGAGATGAAGGAAAATAGATCAGGGGCTCGCAATAAAGAATGAGAGGGAGAAGAAGGGGGAAAAAAAGTTGGATAAGGCACACAAACCATCCTTGTGGAAGAAAGGAGGGAGGAGGGAAGGCAGTTTGTGGAACAGGAGAGCGGGGGGGGTGCAGAGGATATCCAGAGGGGACCAACTGTAGTGGTGTCAGACGGGGGGTTCTGCCAGCGCACATCCTGCCAACGCACCAGGAGCCAGACACACACACACCCTCAGGCCTGGCCTTAAGTGTGTGAACAGCCCTGCCAACTGTATTCTCACCACCTCCACCACTCATCAACCCACAATACCCCCGCAACCCCCGAAGACCCAATCTGGAATCGGTCTACAGCGACAACCCCGATGCCAACTTTGCCCTGCTGCCGCCCTCCCCCTCGATTATTTTAGCGTGTCAGAGACACGGGATGACTGAGCTCTCGACACAAAGACTGAGCGCACATCACAGCGCTCAGAGGTTTAAAAACATTTGGAAGCCGTGAACTGTTTGAGAATATTTGTATTCTTCTGAAACACTGGCGCAAAATCAATCTGGATGTTGTATAATGCTGGGAGCAGGAAGCGAAGAAGAGATTGTTTTCCATGAGCAAGCATTAGCTCGGAGAACCTTTGTGTACACACCTGCAATTCTTTCACTCCCAAAGGTGAAGTGGTGGATTCAGCAGACACATGTACCATTTGCAGCTGATGTCGGGGATTTTTTTTATTCCGCTCACAACCTTTGCTGCATGCCATCTTGCTCTCATGTTTTCTGCTTTGTATCAAATGCATGCTGTCTTGGAAGAAGTACTTCAAAAGCACATTGTTAGAAATCCCATAATACAACTGTAAATATATCTTTAGCCCAACCCCCCTAGCTCCAAGTGACACTTACCCCTAACCGTCTTAATTCCCTAACCACGTTTATGTAAATTCCATTTGTGTGTAGTATGTGTACATAATAGATGCTGCTATCACGCATGGGCCAGACATGGCATACAGATTTCTCTATTAGAGGGAGGCTGATAAAGCTTATATAGAGTCTGGAGATAGGAGAATTTTGAATTGTTGTGTTTATATAGTAGAAGATGAATTTAAGTTGGAAATAATAATAATAATAATAAAAAATCCCTAATTTAAAAAAACAAAACAAATTTTTCCATGGTTATCAAATGACTTTTCAAAGATTTCTCCACTAGTGGTTTGACAAAAAAACAAGTGTGTGGAGCCATGATTTAAAAACAGGCAACACCAGACAAAGCTTCTGTAGCAGGGGTGTCAAATATATTTTACACCGAGTTTCACATGTAGCCCACTTTGATCTTCAGTGGGCCGGCCTGGTGAAAAAACCCTTTTGGCACATTTAATCCCTGAGATATCATAATATAGAAGAGTATATTGTAGTTTTCTACATGATAAAGAAATTATGCAGCAGTAATGAAAGAAATCTGTCAGTGTGACTCTTTGGGTTTAAATTGTAAGAAATAAATGTATAAAATTCTGGTATCTTATGGCCAAGAGTGTCTTCTAACTATAAAGTGCAGAGTTTATGTTAATTCATAGAAAATATCCTATTTTTTCTTCTTCTTCTTCTTCTTTTTTTTAACTAATTACCCCCAAAGAAACACATTTCTTTAGACTTTCTCTCATTTGTTTATTACTTTGTTACCGCAGTATGATTTGCTGTAGGGGAAGTATTTATCAGTAGGACCAGCTGTGAAAACTGTATCCAAAATTTATGCCGTCCTTCACATTTTCCAAAGATGTCCAGTAGTCCAGATCGGAGTCTTTGCCAGACCGATTCTGGCCCCCGGATTTGACTCCTTGTTCTACAGCTATGCTTGTGGCTTCATAAGTAGCTGAAACGCAGAAATGTCAAAAACTACACTTGAGACTGGATCCAAAAGCGACTATGCCCATAGACTGCTGTGCTGAAATGCCCCACCTAACAGCGTTTTTACATCTGGTGCAAAAACTATTTTGGTCACTTTAGCCAATTTATTCCTTCATGACAACTACAAGATGGTACTCATCTATTAAAATTCCTAAATATATATATATATATATATATATATAAATCATTAGTTGTAGGGCTGCTATGAGTGACAGGTGCTGGCTAGGACAGTAGCTGTCTGCTAGGATTTACTTCAGCTAATTATGTGGTGTTACTGCATTTTGGAGCATTTTTAAGGAAGTCAAACATTACATTTTGCTGCGGTTATTTCTACGGACAGCACTTCCAAGAAATCTGTCCTCCAGTTTTGCTGAGTGAAACACTAATAGTTAGTTTATCTGTGTTTTTGCAGCACATCGTTACATTCCTAGCTTATTAATCAAGATTGCTAGCTTAAGCTCCTCTGAATGTTGCCAGAATGGGATTTCAAAACCAGTGCCTATCACGTGTCAGGAGGCTACATCCATCTCGTATATAAAGTTTGTGGTGTATAAGATGCTTTGACTTCAAATGATACTTGGGCATTATGAGCATGGTAACATCTGCTAACTAGCATGATGAGAGCAAAAATCCCTGCACAACTAAGCCAGAGGAGTTACAAATGATTTTAAAGGTGACGTAAATATGCAGATCCAACCTTCAAATGGATAATTGAGTCCTTTGATGTACTTTTGGCACGAGGTGAAAACTCAGGGCAGCATAAATGCATTCGGATCCCTCTTTAGGGGAATATCCAGTGCAATGCATTTGGTAGCAGTGAGCAGAAAAACCTATTACCTTACGTACAGCCATGTAGCTCATTAGATGAAAGATGAAAAGAGGAATCTAAATGTTTTTTTTTCCCTGAATACTGTACAGCTCACAGTGGAGTGAAGCCTAAAAATAAATTCCTAAATACTCAGTCATAATGTTTGTATTACTGGTGCATGTTAGTCAAATGAAGCAAACATGAATTTTTGTATGTTACATAAATTTGTGGTTTGTCTTGTTGTAGCCTGTATCCATTCATCTGCTTTACAGTGTATAATGCGTGTATAATGCATCGGATAGCAGCAAACATAGCACAGAGATTAATGGTTACGTTGACGGTTTTGTTCTTGCGCCAGTTTTAAAATGTATACGCTGAGACGTCTCCACGGCGAGACAAACAAAAGCCGTAATTGCTTTACCTCTGAGGCTAACATCGGAGCAGGCATCCTACAATTTGCTAAACAAACTCCATCCCTTTGGCCTGTAAACGATTTCCTATTATAAACACATGTTGGAGATGAATCACTCTTTAGTTCAACTCCGAGAGAGGACATTTCAGACAAGTTCCCCCTCCTGTTTTCCATTTGGCTGTTTAATTGTCTCAGCGCTGTCAACAGACTATCAAGGTAATTAGCCATGACTGCACAACAACAAAATCAGACAGACAGGAATGAACTGCAGCCTCTGAACATGATACTTACAGAGGGAACGGGTGGGAATGCGGGTGCACGTATGCCCTCACGCATCCGGGCATGGATGTGCAACTGCCACACGAAGCCTCTCGTGCACAGTCATTACCGTGCCCTGAGTACATAGTTCCATGCCACACATTATATTTCCTCCACAAACCATAACCCTCCACCCACCTCCTCCTTAATCCTTTTACCTCTTACAACTCTCTCTCACTCTCTCTCTGACATACACACACAGTTACAAAACCAAAACCTCATTTCCTCTGTGCCTCAAGCTATAGGAGCAGTGTTAATTGTGCGAAGGTGGGGAGTGAGCATGGGTGCGCGTGTGCTTATATATATATATATGTGTGTGTGTGCGTATGTTAGTCTTCAGGAACATGAGCTTTATAGGTGTGCGCGGGCCTTTGCAACTGTATGCGTGGCTATATGTGTGAGTATGTGTGCGTATATGTGAGATCATTTATTTTAAGTGTGTAGGCAGTCTCTCCTATGCCAGTCTGGGCGTAGCTCCAGGGTTTCCTGCACCACCTGGGCATCTGCGAGTCCTAGTGCCTGTCACTGGGTACCGTCCCAGCTGGAGTGTGTGTTTCGCTGCGTGTACGGGCTTGTGTTTGTGCGTGTCAGCAGAGGATCCTGCCAGAAGCAAACACCATTGTCTTATCCTCTTTGAGCCACGGGGGCTCATACGCAAACACACACAAACTCTCAGACTGTACATCTGGTTCCGACCCCCGTCCTCTTCTCCAGTGGATTCTTCCTTTTTGGGAAAAAACCAGAAAAACATTATCAATAAAAAAAAGACAAAAGGAATTAAGAAGTGTTGGCAAAGAGGGGAGAAGGTGGAGGGGGGTTCGTTTAAATAGCCACCATTAAGTCGCCAATGAAGCTCTTTGTGCCAGCTTGCTTGGACTGTACATACACCATTAGTTGTACAGGCCGTGGTAGACTTAAAAGTACCCCTGACTTAAAGGTCATCTACCTCCATCGAGCAGAGCTAATATTAAATTAGGTCCGCAGCAGTATGTGAGTTTGAAAAGAAGAAGAAAAAAAGCATTCTGGAGAGACAGAGGAAGATATTATATTGACTTTGGAGAGGCTGCTGGGGTTTTTTTGCTCCGCTTGAAACACAACTGAATTTAGAGCTTTGATTTATGTTTTTCAGAGAACATTTCAGTTTTAAAAAATGCAACAATAAAGGATTTCAGGACTGTAAAGCCCTGCAAAAGCCTGGTTAATCCACTATTACAGTTGCAGAAAAATGTAATGGCATATTTTGGCTGAAATACAATCTATTTTGATGGATTTACTGTGATCTGTAATATTGTAAAAATCTACAAAGCACTGAAGCGTTTTTTGTTTTTGGGAAGGTGGGGGCATATTAGTTTGAAACTGTGTGGGTTTTTTTTTTTGTCCTTGTGATTCTAAACTAAAGGTTGTTCATTATCTCTCCTTTTATTTACCATTCTGTTACTGGGAGTAGGTAATAAAGTTAAGAGATGATAGAGGTAATTGGCAGTTAAGTTAACGTTTAAAATAAATAACGGAGACAATAAAGGCGACATACTACAGAGCGCCAACGCTGCTGTCAGCCGGCTCAGGTAATGCTAACGGCGATGAAAATTAATGACAACAACAAAGGGGGCAGAAGAGAAATAAAAGTGCAAAAGTCCTTGATCGTCTCTGTTGGTGAAATTGCCCTCAAACTGATGCATTTCCTCTGGGTGATTACTGGAAAGTGTGTCAAAGCTTCGGCTGTGAAAACAATTTTAGGAGCATTCACGCAGGGGTCAGCAGATCGCTGTGTACCGAAACACTTCAGGGTTGAAACAACACACCCAGCCCTGATACAATAATGCTTCTGGCCTCAGGCAGCCCCCTCCCACCCCACCGCAGCCCAACACACACACAGACATAAACACACACAAACATACAATCCTGTGTTCTCTGCCTCCTGATGCCCCAAGGTTGAAACGGTAAACCTAATCACCAGGTACTCACTGGAGGCAACACTTCTGCACTCAGCCAGCTAATCTCTCCACACTTTTCTTTCTTGTGTGTGTGTGTGTGTGTGTGTGTGTGTGTGTGTGTGTGTGTGTGTGTGTGTGTGTATGTGCCTGTGTTTGTGTGGATCTTTGCATATAAGCAGATGCCCTGCACCTTTGTATGCACAGTAGGGTTGCATGTGTTTTTCATTTCTTTTTCAACTCCCACTCTTGTGTGAAGATATTAATCCTGTGGTGTAGAGCAGCATCAAAGTAAACTGCCAGAGTGGGTGTTAGTGCATGTGTTTTTCCTGTGGGTAAAACTTGCAGTGTTTGTCTCTGTTTACGGCGCGCATCTCTGTTTATACGGTACATAAGTGCCGGGCTGGAGTTGAGCACAGGCCAATCTGAGATGTGCCCAATGTGCCCCGGGATGTTATCCGCATTTTTAAACAGAAAACCATTAATCATAAAATAATCATTATCCAACCGTTAAAGCCATTCTTTTGCTAAATGTTGTTATCAGAGCAAACGGTGCGGCATGTTGAGGTGAAATTTACATATCTGATGAAGATGAAAATAATATGCACATGTTTGCGCAGTACATGATAAAGTAAAGCTAAAAAAAATATTAAAAATGACAAAAACTGATTTCACTCCATTAATCAAACTTTTACTAACAGGGCCGCTGCTGTTTTACAAACTCATTAAGTGTACGGCTGGCTTTGAGTGTGACAGCTCACCTGTCTGTGGTTTAGGAGTGTGGTTTACCAGTACTGTCTCCTGTAGTGTGTTGGGAATAATTAATAGATCGTCTTGTTATTTTAGCTGCTTTGCCACAGTGGATCATCCATCTCACCCTATCCGATCCGTACCATCCTCCTTTGTCTCTTTTATCCAGCTTTACTACATCCACGAGTCTTCTCTGAAAACTTCCTGTTGTCCTCCAGCCTGGCAGCTCCATCTTCAACACCCTTTGTCCAGTATACCCACTATCCCTGCCCTAACTTGTCTCTCAAAATTAGTCTCCAAACCGCTCAACTGGAGCTGTACCTCTGATGCACTCAATGCATTCCCCCCCAAAATTGAGATTTTGTGTAAAATGAAAACCATATCAAATGTCTAAATGCAGATGGTTCACAATTAAATCATAAATATTAGTTCATTTTCAATTTGATGGCAGCAATAAGTCTCAAAAAAGTTGGGATGGGTGCAACAAAAGGCTGGAAACAGAAACAGGAAGGTTGCCTGTTCGAGCCCCGGCTCGGGACAGTCTCGGTCGTTGTGTCCTTGGGCGAGACAATTCACCTCCCGCCTACTGGTGAGGGCCAGAGGGGCCGATGGCGCGATATGGCAGCCTCGCTTCTGTCAGTCTGCCCCAGGGCAGCGGTGGCTACAACTGTAGCTTGCCTGAGAGTGAATGAATAATTGAATTGTACAGCGCTTTGATGGCCTCGAAAGGCTCTATATAAATGCAATCCATTATTATTATTAGAATATTGTTCCTCAGTGTAAAACTGGTAACACTTTGAATCATAACCATCAATAATAATAAAAATAATCAGATTACATCCTTTTTTCTCCACCGAGACGATCTTAAACTGTGTACTGCATCTATTCCAACAGCACGTCTTTATAATACAACACTGTGGGTGAAAAACTGGCCTGTGTGCAGTTCAGACCTTTCGCTGTCTGAAAACATTTGGTGCATGATGGAAGGCCCAGGACTGTTGAACAACACAGCGATACAGTGGTTAGCACTGTTGCCTCACAGCTAAAAGGTCCTGGGTTCATCTCCGCCTTTTAGCTGGGGTGCTTCTGTGTTTAGTTTGCATGTTCTCTCCAGATCCAATGGCTTTCTCACAAAAAGGTTAATTGGTGTTTCTAAATTGTCCATAGGTGTCGGTGGTTATTAGTCTGGTGACCTTTCCAGGTTGTACCCTACCTCTTGCCCTATGGTAGCTGGCACAGGCTACAGCAACTGTAAGTGGACGAGAATGGATGGAGATGTGAAAATCATCTGTTTTTATTTAGATTTTAAAAAACCTCCCAACTTTTTGGGATTACACTTGTAGATTAAGCCACAGCTAATATGATAAATGCATAAATATACCCAAATTTCTCATTTGGGGGACACTCATATGGATCATGCTGTTTTAAGTAAACCCAAGAAGCTGTAGGTATTTAATAGATTCAGGAGAAAGTCTCAGACAGAGAAATGTATAGGGAACAAACAGAACTTTAGTGCTTTTGATTGATTTTGTTTTACTAAACCTGCATTAGGTAAGTCTAATTAATAACCCCTTCGAGACAGGCGTCCCCTTCCCCTCTGTTTAGACAGACGTTGGGTTCAATATGTGAAAAAAAAGACCTTTGATTAAGACTTTCAGACTTGCCTATTGTTCTAGTAAACGTTGGTCTAGTAAACTTTACTTTATTGGGAGATTTGTTTGGATGTAAGAGTGAAGGTGAAACTATACACAGAGGTGTGCTTTTTGCAACCCTGTTAACAACACTGCCTTCTGAAGAGTTTTTCACTCTTGTCCCATCCACTCTTTCTACGAATTTCTCTTTAGCATGACATTTATTCAGGAGTTATAAAGTAGCATCCCATGGTTGAAACAGTGCTGGTAGGGTGTGAATAATGACATCTTTGGCCATTAAAATGTCCTGAACACGTCCAGCTAACTGCATAAATATATGTTTTACAGTGCATGCGCAATGTAAATGCTTCAATTGCCTGTCCTAATGTGTGCATAAAGTATAGGCTCTGGTGGCAAATCTTTAAGTATATGCCTGTGCAGCAATATAAATACATGTGTGTGAAAGTGCAGTGTGTGTTATGTGTGTATGAGCATGTGTAATATCTTTGGGGATTCAGCAGGGATCCCGCGAGGCTGATTAGCGGACCCTACAAAATGTCATTAGGATGTAATGAAAAAGCAGCCCTGGTGCTAATGCATAATAAAGTGAATGGGCTGTGACATTACCGCAGCGTCCAGACCACGCCTGTTGGCACATCAGCACTTCATTGGTTTGCTGGCGAATGTGTGCGCAGGAAGCCCACATCAAATATCTGAGGAAAAGATGACGGAAACAGAGTGAGCGCTGACAGCACGCCAACATTAGCGTGAGAGAGAGAAGGAAAACGAGAGAGAAGGGAAGGGCTGAGTCGGGCCTTCACACTACAGCCACACTAATGTGATTTTTTGTAAAGTCTCCAGTCATATTACCGGGCTTGAAGATTCATATGTGACCATGTCAATGCAGGTACACACTGGCGGAGGTTTGGTGGCTCAGTTGAACTGTAGAATTTACCACACAGCTGCTGTTATACACAAGAAGACACGGAAAACCTGCAATTCTTTAGTCTATTCAAGACTCAGTCTTTGTTTTGCTCAGGAACACTGCAGTGAAGGACACACAGAGTCTGATAAGATCAAATCCAGACTAAAACACAACCAGTTTTCCAGCTAAACAGGGTCAGCGGCATATCCAGAATTCCCAGCTAGTGTGAGCTTTTAATGCAAACCTATGTTGAATCAACTTAGGGTTTTTCAACTGAAAACTTGAATCTGCTAAAAGGTTTGTGCGTTCACCTTTGCCTTTATTCGTGTGCGTGTGTACGTGCAGCTGTGCTCGGATATGCGTCTGTGTCTCGACCTCATGGCTGAGCCACGTTTTCCACGAGTGATATCTGTAGCAGAGCCAAAGAAAGTGCTTTGGTTCAGTGGTTGATACAGTAATCACATAGAGGGAGAAGTAATAACTGTTGAATATGGCACCGTTTAACTACTGCGGCCTTGACTTCACTATTGACTGCATTAGAAGTGTTGCGTTTAGCTTCGTTGTGCTCTTGCGCGTGTGTGTGTGTGTATGTGTATGTGTATACGTTCGTGTGTGTTACGGACTTATGAGCCGTTCTGTGGAGAGCTGTGAGTAGTTACTTATTGTGGCAGCTGTTAAATGTGAGAAGTGCATGAAAAAATATCCCCATCGCACGTTAAACGGCTGTCTGTCTTCCTTTTCCTTGACGGAGCCCCCAGTGAAGGGCAAACGAGGATGCGTTTGAATTCACCCCCCCTTCCCCCTTTTTTCTGTCACAGCGACATCTCTCTCTTTCTAAGTCCCAGAATGATTGAATATTTACTCTCATTTAATGTTACTGTCCAAAAGACAACAGGCAGCCGAGACACATATACACAAACTCGCGAATCTTCACACACGCACACACACACACACACACACACACGCAGTCTAGTCTACCCATTTAATTAAGCACTCTATGAATAATTCAGTTTGAGCCTCTGGGCTGAAGATAATTATAACGATCAGGATAATAATGTTTATTTTGCTTTTTATTGTATTAAGACATCAATATCTCTGCAGTGCAGTGTGGACAGTTTGCAGCTACACTTCTAATGCCTGAAGCACAACCTCTAATATCCGAGTGGCAGAGTGTCTGTCTTTGCGCGTGTGTAAACTTTGTGCGCGTGCGCGCACCACCTTCTGCGTGCTTGACGCAGAAGGTGGTGCTTGAATATATGAGCGTGATTCTGAAGCTGTTAGAATTTGCTCTCCTTTCAGCAGGACACAGAGGCGAATGCAGATGCCTTTTACATTTGGTTTCATGAGTGCAACTTTGATTGATGTCAATAGTCCCGAAGGTCACGGGTACAGTCCTGGCGCGACGCAACCTTGAAAGCCACGACTGTTCTCATTCCCGGCAGAAGTATCAGGACCCATAATCCTCGGTTTAGCAGATCAATAACATATAATGTGATTACAGTTGAGCTCACTGGGCACAGCAGCTGCTCTCCACCCTATGTGGCTGCTGTCAGGTTCTGATTAGTCAATGATTGTCTATTCTTTGCCGGGTATATGGAATCAGCACTCTATTCGCTGTCACTGTATAGTCATTGATTAACCCCAGGAACAAATGTGGGAACAGTGATTGTGCCACATTGTTGGTCTGCACTCTGGATTATTGCGACACACTGGGTAGCCTTTACCCAATGGGTGCAATTTGCTATTCTTTCTGTGGATTATTGTGAATCTTTTCTTCTTCATTCTGCAGCCGAGAGGCTGGAAGAAATGGAATGACACAAAAACGAGTCCTGATATAAATTCGATCTTGCGATGTACTTGTGTTTGGAATGTACTGTAGTTTTCTGCTATTCTGCTAGCTACTGTTTATTATTGCCTTTATCGCCGTAGGCTTAACCTGCTGAATTTAAAGTCACGCTAATCTTTGCGTCTGATAGATTTGCTGTCAGAATTATCCTTATCTGTCTATCCGTCTGACCTCCGATCCATAATACATTCACATTTATCATCAGCTGTCTGTCACAAACACAAGCACACACACATAAATCCACAAATGCACATCGCATTTATTCTATTTGGCCCGAGATCCTTAGAGTCTGCAATTGATCCTTCTCGCTGTCACCCTTCAAAGCTCCAGGGTGTCTGTCCAGACTCTCAGCCTCTTTAAGAGGCCTGGCCCAGTGACGGCCTCTCCCTCTGGGCTTCAGCAGAGGGAAAAGTCCATCTGCAGAGCTGGACCTACCAGAGTTAACCCATCAGTCACTGTGGCTGATGGATGGGCCAGAGAGACAGAGAGGTTGTTGGGGTACATGTAGACACACACAAACCCACACAGGCAAACGTGTACGGAGGCAAACCAAACAACAGATTGACAGACTACAGACTCTCCCTGTGTGCATGCATGTGTGTGTGTGTGTGTGTGCGAGACTGTGTGTGTGTGTGCGGGTGATGTAAGTCTAAGAAACTTGAGAAACTTTCAAGGGCCTCTTGTGTCCCCTCAGTATCTACCTCATTTGATTAGTGGCCTTAAGGGGTCCTGTGGATCAATAACATACTTTGGTAGCCCCCTTAAGCTCTGCACACAAGCACACTCAAACACACACACGCACACACACACACGCACAGCGCTCTGCAGCAGTTCATTTAGGCCGAGCCGTCAATCATCATAGTGTGGAAGGGTCCACTCTGGCCTTGCCTATCTAGGGCGCTGGATGGGGGTTAGGTTGGTGTGCATATTATGTGTCTGCCTCATCCATCTGTCTCATGCATGCACCTACCAATTAATTCATGCTTCTAGTTGTGCCTGTCAATAATGGCAAGTCAATTTGAGCTGGTGGGTCAATATTAATAAGTCTGACATCACAAAGGTTTTTCTTGACCATTCAAATCTCATTTAACTGGGAAATAAAACCCGAAAAACATATCTATCAGACTTTGTACACAGGTCAACCACTGGAATAGACTGGATAATGCCACTATCCAGTGGAACTATACAATCCCTCACCAGTGAATTGCAGGCTAACTGCTGTGCTCAAGGGCACTTTGACTTTAATTGTGGAGGGAAGTTGGAGCATTTTATCATCCAGATTTTCCCATGTGGTCCAGTAATTGGAATGATTGGAACAAAGGAACCATTAGGCGACCACCTGCAGCTTGATGAAGTGTGTTAAAAATATTAAATAATAAAAAAAAAACAGCAGCTTTTTACACGTTGCGTACTCAAATAAACACAACAAAGGCTTGTGTTTTAATTATTCCACACTGTCCGCTTTTAGAGTAGTTTGCAATACAAAGTCTAATATTTTGCTCTAAAATAACTAATTGAGACACATTTTGTGACAAGTTGCAAAATAAAAAAAAATTATCCCACTTTTTGATTTCCACTGGGACCGTGTTGACTTCATATTCATTATTAGCGGTTGCAGAGCTGTTATTATCTCTCATCCTTATTTTGGCTCTTCAAAATAAGGTCAGGGATGAGCAACAGTGAGGCAGGTAAGCAGTACCTTCATATTTTGTGATGAAAAGTATCAATGTTAGTGTAAAGCGGGAGCTGAATGAAAGGTTACCAGGTTATTGTGCCCGAACGACTAAATATGTGACAATTAAAAGGAGCTTTTACTGTCATGTGAGAAAGAAATTTGTGAAAAACTACCCATGATCTCATAGCTTGGAAAAACTTTACCAGTTTATCACACAGTCGCTGAGTAATTTTAGTCCACGCTTCCATACAATATTCCTTCGTTCACTGAGATTTTCTTGCATTGATTTATGCACAGCTCTTTCCAGGTCACACCACAGTATCTGAACCAGTTTGAAGTCTTTTGTTACCTAGTTTCAACCAAATGTGACCTCTTATTTGACTCTTTTTGACTCCTTACTGATTGTAAGGTACCCAAGTATCCTGGTTGAAAAACAAGCCCAAATCATGATCCCTCCACCACTGTGCTTGACAGTTGGCTTGAGATGTTGGTGCTATGCTGGCTTATTCAGATGCAACTCTAAAAAAAAGTGGATTTCTCTTTGCAACACTTCAAAAAATATATATAATTTTTCAGTCTTTTTCTCATTGTGTTGTCATGCAATGTAACAAATTTAACATAGTAACAGGCCTGTAGAGTCTCAGATGTAGTATGTATGAGTATTGCAGGGGTGAATTTGCTGGGATGCTCACTCCTGTAACACAGCTCAATGCTCCAGTCCCACAACAAGTCAAAACTTCTTCTGTTACAGTGGTGCTCACTCTTGCTGATGATCAATTACTCAAATGCATTTGATTAGTTAGCACTTGACTGCTACTTACCTGAAGCAATAAGGGTGTTTTTCACGCGATTGCAGTCCTTTTTCCTTGAAAAATGAAAAATGTATTTTTCATATCACTGTCCCTATAATAATATCTACCCCTTTAAGGCCTATAATTTCAACAAAATGAATTGTATGGTAAAGAAGTTTTGCTTAGAGGGAAAGAGCCTAAGGAAAAGGATCTTTTACAAAGACAAATCTAACAGGAGAAATGGGATAATATCTGGGAATGGTTAAAGACTGATTTTCATAATCAGTGACAAATTTGTGTTTGTGACAATTTGCAACAGTTTGGGACAATCGGTGTCACACACATTTTATTTATTTATTTTTTTCAATACAGTCAGATTAAAATTCAAACTAAAACGTCATCCCAACGGAAACCCACATCAGGCCTAAGCATGTCACAGGGGTGGGCATCATTCCTAATTGCCCTTTTGCTGCTCTGTGTGGCCTTCCTGTCCAAGCTAAATAGAAATAGAGTGTTCAACAAACAGCCTGTCCGCCCACGGGCGTTTGTACCAACAACCTCGTGGCAGACGCCACAGCAGCTGGACTAACCCCTGCACACTCAATTTCACACAACACACACACTTAAACGTACATTGTCACCTTCCCCAGGGTGCTCTTCAGCCAACGTGCCCTGATACAGAAACACAGCCCACCGCCTACGCCGCTGTCACTCACCGAGCTCCGCCCGGCTACTTTTCATTCCCACGCACACACAAACGCAGTCGTTGGCCACCCACACGTGCCAGTTAACCCTCTAATGAGGCAGCACGGGTGGTGTTGTGTTCTGCTGTCCCCCCTACATCCACCGACCCGCTCCTTGGGGATGGTCAACCTGTCGGCGCGTTGGCTTTATTCCCGCCCACGCAGACTGCCCGATGGACCTCTTCACCTAATTGTCGGCCTGAATTACCGACTGACTGATCGTCTGGATGACTGACTGGGTAAACATGTAGCATGCTGGGATGGCGTGGGTGTGGGAACTTTAAGCAAAGCATGGGGGATGTAAACCGGAGTGTGAATGGATGGATAGCACAATCGCTAAAAGACTGGGCAAACACACATCACTAAAACATTTACATTTTTATATTCAGAATCATTTGTTTTTCTGCATCTTGTAACAACTGCTGAGTACTTTGTGGCTGCTGCGTATGCATTCTTCAACACCCTGTTGGTGTTTTTTCTACACTCCTTTGGTGGTTTGGTGCGAAAATGTCTGATTTATTCTGTTCAACAAGTTTCAAAGATCTTTTTTTGTTTGTTTTCAGAAAATAATGATTACAAAACCAAAGAAAAGCAGCGTTTGCTCCGTTTCCCTGCTCTTTAATTATCTATAGGAGATGTTGGCATAGCAGTGTTTTTAAGTGTGATAGTGAATGCTAACACTGGCAGAATGTAATACATCTGTCTGCTCACTTAATTTTCCTCGCAATAACAATGCTACCCACTTCCCACTCTCGCACTGTCAGAATAACAGCGGGGAGTTATCAGACCTAGAAGCAACAATTAAAACCAAATGAAACTTCACTGCTTCCTACGCAAAGCTGATGGACAGTCACTGCAGCACCGGCTGATATGCATCGCCTGCCTTCCTCTTGCTTTGAGCGACTCCGTGGTGTCATGTTTGTGTTTGCGCGAGTGTGAGACCGAGGCCGGTCCGTCGCTGATGATCTTCCATCGCGAACACGGCAGCAGCCCGAACACTCAACTGCACAACTGTTAATTTCTCTCTCAGTGAATAAATTAATAGTTCATAAATAAGCGAATAAATTAAAGAATGGATGGGAGGAGAGAATGGGAGGAGAGGAATGGGGGCAGGAAAAACTTTCTCATCAGAAAAATTTAATTTCTCACTCCAACACCCACGAGAATGGGGGGAGGGAGGACTGGGTGGCGGGTAATGGATGTGAGTGCTCACGTATGTGTGTGTGTGAGAGAGAGGGAGCAAAAGGATTCATTTTAAGGTTTTTTTTATATCACACCCTTCTGAGCGCTGACATGTTTGCATGTTTTTTTTTCTCTTTCCAAGATCAACATCTGCGCCTGTTATTGACAACACACAGCCACAGATAGCCGACAGAGGCGGTTTCTTCATTAATTATGATGAACCGCGATGTTGGTGCATGTAAATTTTCTTTAATTCAGTTTGTGTTGATAACAATAAGTTAATATGAAGTTAAGCTGATGTAGCCACTCCTCCAGTTCACCTCAAAGACCTCGGGTGAATATAAAGCAGAAGAAGCTGGTAGAAAGCAGCGGAGACCGTCCGCCGCCGCTTCAAACCACTTCAGAACGCACATATGCACAAATTATAAAGGTCAGACGTCCAGAAGAGCAAAGATCTCTTCTCTGAGCAGTAATAAACCCACGGCCGGAGTCTGCTATCTGCTGT
The DNA here is from genome assembly GCF_057381915.1 of Diplotaxodon limnothrissa. NCBI lineage: Eukaryota > Metazoa > Chordata > Actinopteri > Cichliformes > Cichlidae > Diplotaxodon > Diplotaxodon limnothrissa. The sequence continues at coordinate 61,634,247 of NC_140598.1, read as the reverse complement.
AGGAGATTTCATTTTGTGATAACAAACAATACAATATTTACGAACAATAATTACGGAAGCTGTTGTGCACGTGGACGAGTGACTTTTTTCAAGTTTTCGAAAAACATTAGAAAAATAAGTTAAATTTGGGTGCAACACAGGTGTTAATGAGAAAACGTTTAGGCTGTCTTTGCTTTAACTCAAATCTTTACATAACATAGGTCTGTTCTAGTTCCCCTTTTCCGTTACCACCTACTCGGCTTGACTTGACGTGACTCGACTCGACGTGGTTTTGGTCGTTTTCCATTCAAATTAAACAGCAAGGCGGCCTGAAAGTCCCATGACTTCTCTTCTATGTGACATAAAGACAACGATGCTATACCTGCTGCTGGACTGATGGTATTTGTGTGCGTTTCGTTGGACCACGGTGTTGTTGTGTGTGTCACCATTTCCCTTGTTGTTGGGTTTCAAAACTGACGGGTTTGATTCTTGTTAACCTAATGGAAAACAGCCGAAAGTAAATGTAGTCGAGTCAAGTCGAGTGGGTGATAGTGGAAAAGAGATCTGACAGGTTCCAGGGTTTTGTGTTGGAATTTTAAAGTTTCAATGATAATTCAAGGGCAGCACGGTGGTTAGCAGTGTTGCTGCACAGCAAGAAGGTACTGAGTCTGTGTGTTAGCCCTGCGACAAACTGGTGACCTGTCCAGGGTGTACCCCGACTCTCTATGACAGCTGGGATAGGCTCTATGATATATTTTTTACTTTGTATCCTGTTTGGGTTTTGTTGTCATTCCAACTTTGAGGTTTCATCCATATTGTATTATTGATATTGAGTTAGTGCTTTGATTTTATTGTTATGCCTTCTTCTGCCCTATTTTGTGTGCAGGGTAAGAACAAGTCTACTCGGATAGTAGTGAATGAGGCCCAATAAATGTGCTTCAGAGCATCCTAGTATTCCATCTGAATGTCGCAGCTTGTCGTAAGACAACGTAGAAGCTGGAGGAGTGATAAGTGCAAAACAAAATTCAAATGATTATTATTAGTCACTGTAAAGCTGCACCGATTTATCTATATGTGTATATAGAAAGTGAACTGCATTGTGAAATGTGATGTGATAGAGCACTGGAGCTTCCGTGCTAACATGCTGCTCATCATAGTAGTTGATGAAATATTCCTCCACATGTCTGGAATATAAAATCTACTGATAAGGTTAGACAGAGTTATGTGAATCAGCTTTCGGTGCAGCAGTAGCTGCTGAAAGAAGGTTGGCAACAACAATAACAGCTAGCAAGAGCGGCGCTGCCATAAATTGAATACGATGACTCGAGGTTTGGGTGGTGGCTGGATTTTTCTCCGCTTTCAGTGCGGGGCTGCTATGTTTTCTAGCCGGTGGCTAGTGTGTATTTATCAGCAAACGTGATTTGCAGCAGTAATACTTTAAACTGAGTAATATGCAGTATGACTAAAGTCCTGGATGATGGATAGTGTGTTTCAGCTTATAGCGCCGTGGCAGCCACTGGTGAATAACTGCGGTTAGCAGCATCAATAGGTCATACTAACGGCAGTAGCGAACGGTGTGTGCACAGAGATTAATGTGTAAAATACATCACTCTGTTTTGCTAATGTGTGTGTGTATTGTAGGTGCATAGTTGGCCCTGTACAAAGAGTGAAGCTAATGATGAACAGCTGTTGATCAACTCCTGTGAGTGGCACTAATGGCCTCATGTTCCTGCCCGACTGTGTTATGAGCTCCATTTTTAGCAGCTTGTCTACTTAGAATGCAAACAAGTTTAGCTGCATAAAGTGCTCTCAACTTTTTGGCAACTTGCTTTCTTTTGTTCTTTTGGATTCTTGACCTCTCTGTTCGGTATAAAATGTCACAGAAGACCCGTCATTAAATTCTGATGAATTGAACTTTAACTGTGGTCAATAGCCGCTAAACATGACCTGAGTTTTATGCCCCGAGCGTGAGCGTGGTCGCATAAGGTTAATATGCCTCGGTGGGCTTTCAAGATCCGATGCCAAGAAGCAGGTAAAAGTCCACCTGCAGTTTACAACGCTGTGGCCAAAAAGTTTGGGGACTGGTGTAAAAATTTTAATAAAATAGGATGCAGTAGCTGGTGAACAATTCAAACCCTGTTTAGGAGAAAATGGCACAAAGATAATATATCAGATTTGGAAAGTGACACGTTTTATTGTTGGCTGAAAAATACATGCACGTTTTGAATTTGAGTCAACTGTGTCGCGTCAGAGCTCTGAAGACAAGGCAGGAAGGCCAGTTTAGCACCAGAAGGGTGATGTTCAGTGCTAGCTGGCTTGAGAAAAACCGCACAGTTTGCGCTGGTATAAGTTTACTGCAGGGCTTCATTTTGCAGTACTAGTATAAAATGCAGAGACTTGATAGCCCACTTTGAGCATGTCTGAGAGCATTCTTATAGATTATTTTAACGTCAAATGTCTGATCTATGCTGGACACATTAACCTTGTCTAGAGCAGGTTGTGTGTTCAGCATAAGTAACCTTGGTGATCTAGCCAGGTAAAAAGAAAGCTATCTTCATGACATTGACAACTCTAGCTTTAGGCTCAGCATACCTGACTTACCCGACATATCCATTAATCACGCTTCGTAGTACAACCCTCAGGGCTGTTACACTACATTGGTCTGCTGAAATAAGCAAAGCTTTCCCTGGAAAAGACCGATGGAAGCCGCGTGAGTTTCATGATCATGCACCTTCTAGCTTATTTTGGAAGATCAACCGCTAGAGAACTTTATAAGAGAAGGATTGGTACGAGCCAAAATTTTAAGCGTTTTGGTTTACTGATCCTGATCTTTCAATTAACTAAGAAGGTGTAGAAATTGACTAAAGATCATCATTACGTGTCCCTTATATCTATTTGTAACAAAGCTAAATCCCCGTCTTGTTCTGCAGGCAGGTATGGTGAATCAAAGAAGCGAGACGCTACTAAAACGCAGTTTGTTTATGACTTTAACGAGAATAGGTCCTCATTTTTGATTAGCTACCTATCAAATAATAATGTGCCGGCATCCGCAATGTGTGATAATGCGTGTGGTTTAGAATTTGTAATATGCAAAAGCTGATTTCCCTTGCTAGTCATTAGCGTTTCCAATAAAGCGCGGATTGGCCCAGTGCTGATACTTGGCCAGCCATTTGGGCTTAAGGATGACTCCTTTGGGTTGGAACATGGCCACGCTGGTGAACAGCTATGTTGGTTTGTTTGTTTTGATCCACTCCTTTGCACAGCATGCTGTTTGGAAGACTTTCCCCAGGATTACATATACCCTGAAAAGTAGATTACTACACTCACTGGATTCCAACCAAAGACTGCTGAGGTCTGCTAAGACTACTCTGATTCAATTATTTATTCTGGCGCTGCTTTTGGATGTGGGCTGTGCGACTGAGTGAAATCCCGAGAAGACGAGCCTCTTTTAGTTTTCATTGTCCTTAAGCACAAATGATTGTATGAAGAGAAAAGCACCTTGAACGCGCTACAGTCAAAATAAAGGAGTTGGATTACCCAGTTAGCCAGATAGCTGTGGAGAAAAAAGCCACAAATAATGGTTTTTGGGGGGATGATTTGTAGCCTTGCCCAGTGATGACCTTTTTTTTGTTTGTTTTTTTAGAACACTGCTATCTTTGGCTTTTTTTTCCTCCTTTGCAACGTTTCCAAACTTTTTCTCTGTGCGATTGTCCCGAATGTGCCCTTGAAGAGAGCAGCCGACAACAGACGCTGCAGCAGAAATCCTCCCTGTAAAAGTGTTTTTAATTATTAATGCTGGCCCTCCATACTGGCACAACTCCAGGCTGCCAGTGGACAGCCACTACATTTCACTCACTCACTGCCATGAATTATTCTCACACTCTCATACACGTCCGTACACAGGCACATGCATGCAAGAACAACGTGAAAGCCACAGTAGGCATATGGAAGTACATGCACTCGCCGGCCTGAGGAAATATGACCATTGCATATGCATTAAAAAAATATCATGACGCAGTGCACAGCGCTAAAATAAATCCTAATGGAGTATTTATTATGTAAGCATGCGTGCATGAATGTACAGAAGCAAGTACGCACGTTGACACATTTTCACTCCTGCTGTACGTTATCTGACGTATCGCACACACACACGCGCGCTCACACTTCACCAGACGCACAATGGCTCTCCAAGCACACACGGGCCATTTGCAGTATTTCTTCTATTCAGTGTATTCTGTCCAGCTGTCAGCGGGCTGTCAGTGTGCTCAGTTGCCAGGCAAACAGCCCCACCTCCTCCCAATAATAAAATATGCCTTTAAAATGTCACTCGCTCCCGAAAGAGCAAAAGCAGAGGCAACACATCGATTCACATTAGTTGTTCAATTGACTTTGGCTTGAACTTAGCTCCTACTCTCCCTTTGCCTCCATTTCCCTTTTCTTACTTTCTTTCTTGCCAGCTTTCTGGCCCTTGCTCTGTCCCCTCCTTGACACTTGCTTTTTTTTAAAAATTTTACTTTCTTTTTTTCTTTTTCACCCCCGGTTTACAGCTTCACAGATCTCCCCACCTCCTCTCTCCTCCTTCTCACTCCATTTTCACCTCTCCTCTATTTTCTCCCCCAGCTAATCTAAACAAATAAATGCAGCGGCGGGCGCCGGCAGCGGCTTCGGGAGCAACTCCTATTCACTCTTCCCGCCGACCACCACCGTGGCAGCACTCATTTCAATTTTCACCTCGTTTTAGACTTATCACATTGACATCATTAAGGCTCCCTCTCAGCGGCGCACTCATTCGTTATCCTCTCCATTTTACACCTTTCTATCTGTCTCTCTCTCTCTGTCTGTTTGTGTGTGTCTCCCTTTCTCTCCCCTCTTCTCCCTCTCCTTATCTGTCCCGCTCATTGTCAGAGGATTTAAAAGGCTCTCTATTTGAGAGCAGCGAGTGTCTGAGCTTTGGTTTTTCATCCCAGTGACAGAAACCTGTTGGAGCCTCCTTATTCAGAATGAAAGAGTGGGACGTTTTTGCCTTTTTAAAGGGGGTAGCTGGAAGCCGCGTCGAGCTTGTAAAGCTGAAAAAGTGACACACGACTCGTTCTGTTTGTTCATTTCAGCGGGGATAATATTTCTTTCCACAACGCAACACAGCAGCAATATTTCTATTATAACTTAAAGGCTGGGGTAGGCAGAAATCTAAACAAGGTAAGCAAACAAAATGAAACATTTGAAAGGAGAGAAGCCTCCTCCCAGCCCCTCCACCAAATAAGCATGGGTGCTGAGCACTGGCAGGGTTCGAAGGTCACTTAATGCATCATATCAACGCATTCACTCACATCCAGCACACCTGATTGTTTCTAAAGCCTGAAACCAGGACCAGGACTTTCTCTTTGCAGCACTCTGAGTATAATATGTTGAAAGGTTACCAGGGACTCTTAATGAAATGACACTCTAATACCACATTGCCCAACCCAGAGGAGTTTGATTTGTATTTAAGCCTCGGTCTGATATCTAATATTAGTTCAGTGAAAGTAATCCTGTATCAGCGAACAGCTGAGACCCATTATCAGTGCCCAAAGAGTCTGTTAGGAGATTAGCAGATCAATCGGAGATTGATCGAAAGAGTTTTAACGTATTAATCATTTTAAGCGTTTAACAAGCCGGAGTGTCACATCCTCTTATTTCAGCTTCTCAAACATAAAGAAGTCGTAATTATTTCTGAATATTTTTTGGAATTTGGTCCTTGAGCGTTTTGAGGCCATTGCCTTGGGTTTCTCGGAATTTGTGGTGAGCAGTTTCATAACATTTTCTGATATCTTGAGGACTAAATTATTATCAAAAGACCATCTCTGAGGGGGAGATTGGATGCCCTTGGGATGCTCGAGAGAACAGAAGCCCTCACAAATGGGCAGACGTCTCCTACAGAGGAAGAGAGCTTTAACAGAGTTTAGTGCTGCACAACCACAGCAAGAGTGTTTTATGATGGCACTTTGCAAACGCTATAGCCAACAGCGGGCAACATTCACACATCCCATTTTGGCAAAATTCAGATTAGGAGAGTAAAATTGAAAGTATTAATTAATCCCTGTAATGAAGCGTATCGTGTCATGTGACTGGCCCAGAGCTCCTCCTGCAGCACCGTGTTGTACTCCGCTCGTATTGCGCGCACACTCAGAGCTATATGTTTGCCTGACTACTTGCACTAGCTTATCTTCCAGCCAGCAGCATCTTGTTATCTCCAACGTGAAAATAAAGTCATAATGTGTTGTACTTTATTCCTCTTATCTTACTGCAGTGTTTTCTCAACATCGGATCGGTTTTGCCGCAGCGTTATCTTACGCTGCTGTCCGCAACAGAGAAAAGGCTGTTGGGTCTCTGAACCCAGTGTCTTGTTTGGCCCAGCTCTGCCTTCAGCTTATCTGAACACCAGTGTTTTCACAGACGGTGTTTGACACGGAGGACCCCGTGGTTGGCTTGGTCGGAGCTGATAGGTCAAAGGTCGAGTGAAGTGAAACGGGCAGAGGGCGAGGTCGGGAGAGAGGAAAGAAGCGAATACAGGCCACGGAGAAAGGAGGTGGAGGTAGGTTAATACCCCTCTGAAAAGGAGGACAGAGTTAATATCTCCTGTGCTTTAACCCTGGGCTAAGCTAATATGGCCTTTCCTAATGAACAACAGTGGCCCACATCTGCATTGTTAGCTAGGAATCTGTGCTGCCATCTTGGATCAATTTGAGGGCAAATAAAATCTGAGTGCCAGGGCCATTTCTGGGTCCCCGGTGTCCTATTTGCCACACCGCAGGCTTTCACAAGCAGGGAGTCAGAGTGTAAGACTATGCCTTAAGGGAACAAAGTGAAAGCTTTTACACACACACACACACACACACACACACACACACACACACACACACACACAGAGCTTGGAATAGGGTGCGGTCCTGCGGTCAGTGCCGGGGTGGTGCGTGGAGCGAGAGAAGGTACAGGTTACAGGCCGGTGGCGACAGTGGCAGCGCCGCGGTGAGCCTTACGAGCTTGGCGTCGTGCACCCAGCGTGTCGTACCTCCCTGCCACGAGAGCCCGTACGCTTTAAACGCTTTAAAAATCCAACAGCCTTTCGCAACAGGAAACTGAGGTTTGGTGATGGATTTTTTTCCCCTTCTTTTTATAAACATCAAAACCAGCGAGTCCTAATTAGCATCCACCCCGCGCGTATCCGAGAGCCCGTGCTTACGTAGATGCTCGTGCGCAACTGTCTGCTCACACGTGCACGCGTTCACACTTTTCAGACACACAAACTGACTTCTATAATAGTGGCTGTGTGTTTGTGTGCGCATGTGTGATGCTGTGATAAAAGTCAAAATAAGGCTGCCACATGGGATCGTTTATCTCGCGACAGACCACTTCTGTCTAATTAGTGTGAAACACAGTAGAAAAATATAGGCAACTGTAATTAAAGTAAGGGATCAAGATGTGTGTATTGCACATGGTGCACATGGATGGGTTTTTCTCACAGTATGTATATCTGATTCCCCGCGGTGTTTCAGGTAAAGCTATCACTGCTGTCAGAGTGTGCCGCACATGTTTTATCCACGCCTCACATCTCCGAAATAAACTAAAAGATTTCCTGTGCGTGTGTAAGCCTAAAGCCTTCTTTTCAGGTGCAGTGAATCACAGGGATGATTTCAGCACACATCGAGTATGTGTGCAAAAGTTTAGCTGAACTCTTGAACTCGCTCATGCATTATTCATCTGTCCAGGTGAGACCGAGTTTTGCAGAAATAGCTCAAAATGCGGCTCCCTGTGTCCCAGACAACTGCAGCGTGTTGTGGTAGGAGTGAGAACATAATCTGAACAGGAAATTGCTTCGGAACGCAAGGGTTTATGGGTATATGGAGACAGATTATAACGTCTTAAAGCCAAGTCACTGATGCTTGGAAAGCATAACAGAAAAAAAAAATAACCAAGGGCAGATTACAGTCTGGGCTGATCCTTAGATTCTATTTTTTGGACGTACTGTTTAACCAGTTTGTACACCAAAGGAGGCTAATACACCAGAGCACAAAACCATTATGCTAAGCTGTTTATTGGGCTAGAATCACATTTGTTTTGTGTTCCCTTAGGGACAAATATACAATCCAGTCTGAAGTGCCAAATGCCAAAAGCACAGTGCAATTGGTCTGTTTTGAATTTTCTGGGTTCTCCAATCTCATTCTCCGCCTAAAAGCGCGCACACACGACTTTCCACAAATAAAGCAATTAAAACAATTATTAGGTCATAGCTTAGTAGTATGCATAGTGGCACTGTGGTAGTGGTCAACACATTCACCTTAAATGCAAAAGATCCCAAATTTGAGATGCGGAGGAGACACAAACCCAGCCTCCTACTATTGGTCCCATGCCCAGGTGCATCAGGAAAGACATCTGGTGTAAAATCTTTGTTGAATTAACATCTGCAGCAAATCCATCCAGAGAAAAAAAAATGGGAGCAGCCAAAAGTATCTTTTGCTTATCTGTATATATAAATTCAAGCTAGAGAAACTTTAAAAGGGCACCTGCTCTGATTATTTCCAGTTTAGTTTGATTTATATAGCTCAAGATCACAGCAACGGTTGCCTAAAGGTGCTTTATATTGTAATGTAAAGACCCTAAAATAATACAGAGAAAACCCCAACAATCAAAAGGCCTGTTATGAGCAAGTACTTGGTGACAGTGGGAAGGAAAAACTCACTTCTAACAGCAAGACATGTCAGTTAGGAGCCAATTAAAGAAATCTCAAATCAGAGAAATTTGCTCTTTCTTTCTAGTCCCGTGAGTATTCTCACTGCAGCATGTTGAATCAACTGAAGACTTTCAAATGAACAGAAGCAAGCAGAGCCACTGTGTCACCACTGTGCTAATCAAAACATGCTTAAACATGCTTAAATAAGTAACTGGAGCTGTTTCAAGATGGCTAACATGTCAGAGATATGCACCCTCACCAACAACATATAGAGCCAACTGTAGGAAAAGAAACTGTGAAACTGGGTGTTAGGTATCACTAAACACTCACTGACCTCATTATTTGAAACTCTGACCACATTTAATTTGGTCATCTAGCAAAATAACACCAAACACATGACAGCAAATATGGAAAAACATACCAGACCCCCTTTAAACACAACATTAAGAAGATACCTGAGGTATTGATCTGCCAACCCTGACTTTGCTCTCCATTCTGCTTTCCATTGTTTTGACATTTGTCCTTTACCTCATCTTTACCATTCCTGTTGTGTTGCACATCGAGGGTTTGGGAAAACAATTTGTCTCAGCATAGAATGTGATAAATGAAAGCCATATGTCATTGCGAGAACAGATTGAGGCCCGTGTGCGTCGACAGTACATTTTGTCCCAGTGGGGCTCCCATCTAAGCCTTGACATTTTCAGACAATATTGCAGTGTTGAGCCACAGTTAGGATTTCATAAGTCAAGCTAACACTAGAGACGTGTGTGTGTGTGTGGGAGTATATCTACTAACATAACGATCATCTCCCTGCCTGTCTCAGTCTTTCAGTGCCTGTGTCGCAACACTTATTACTTTCTTGCAGCATGTGTGTACATGTTTGAGTGTGTGTGTGTTTGCATGCATCTGTCACACAGTATACTTCAAGCCTCTTAATATGTGTTCTTTTGAATTCCTCTCTCCGTCACTCTGTTTGTCCTTTGTTTCATAAGCCTGCTGCTTTTTTCTTGTTTTGTGTGTGTCTGGAGTAAGATGACATGTGATTTTAGCGTATTTATCAGCCTATCTTTCCCCATTTTGCTCTTTTATCCAGGTGTTTTTCTTGTTTGTTATTTGTGCCATTAGGGTTCACAGTCTCCACAGTCTTGATGCTATCTGCTGCATTACATCTGAGCTAATGCAACACTTTTTGTGCCATCCTTGCTAGTAACTGCTGGGTAAAAACAGCCAGGCTTTCCTCTCTTTTCAGCTGTCGGAAGTCACAAGGAACGGTCTGATAGGTGGCTGACAGAAACTTCTGTTTTATATCTCGATATATCTGCTTTAGCTTTATGTTATTAACACATTACTGATTTTCCTTTATGCCTTTTTATGCATATATTCTAGTCTGACTGAATCTGTATGTTTTTTTTTCATCCATTAAAATCAACACAAAACCTCAGCATTTTTGATGAGAATCATTTAGTCTGTTTTGGAGCGTTTTACGTTCAAAGACTCATTAAATTAAACCATATAAAAGGTGATAGTATCTCAAGCACACCATTTAGCATCTCTGTATGGTGATTAGAAGATTTCAACATGGCACCGAGCACCCTAATAGCCTCGTTATGCTGCCACGCGTGGTTAAGCTTAATAATAAATCTTGACATATGTGTAGTTCCCTGCGAATATGGCAAATGCCATTAGGGGCTGCCTTCCTGTCCAGAAATTTTAAAAGCTTTCACAGTAGAAAAAAAAATCATAGGTGGAAATGCAGCACTTGTAATTTTAGGCAAATTCCATTTTGCAGCTTCAGTTTCAAAGGGCTAATACTGCAAATCCTGCCAGACTCTGACTGGGACACTTGATTGGTTTGAACAACTCTGTGCTTTTATAAATATAAGAAATATTTCTTGTACCTATGCACAAAACTGGCTTGTGTTACCGCAAGATATACGTTGAGTGGCCGGGCACATTGTTTCTGAAAAATGGATCCAGTTTTAAAAACAACAACAAAACCCCCCCAAAACTCTTGCATTAAATCTTAGTGCTTAGTAGGGTTAGATTTCTGGGGTGAATTCTGATTTTGTTTTATTAAAAAAAAAAGTCCAGTATCAGTAAATCAGTTGCTATATTTTAAGGAGTAAATTTACCGCACATATTTAAATATTGCAAGTGTTCATTAACTTTCCCGAAATGTCGTTTGTTTCTCCAAAACACAGGCTGACTCTGCCGTTCATGCTGCAGACAGCGAAAAACAATAGAATTAATAGAATTAACAACAGCACTAGAGCTGCTTTGCTGCACAAACGTCTTCAAGTCAACATTTATGAATTATTAGTGCTCTTTTCCACAACATGCTACACCAGCATTATATATTGGAAAGCCCTCTTTTATATAAAGCACAACTGTAAGCCCATTCTCAGTGAATGCTACTCCCACATCTACAAGCCCATGCGATGTTTGAGATCACATTTTAACGAACGTTATCCCCTTTTGGTATTTCTAGCACCTAACACTGAGTGGTAGTATATAGAAGGGAAGGAATGGAAGAGAAGAGAAGGGAATTCTGCACTTTATCCTCCTTTCAATACATAATGCTCACTCGGGGAATTCTTTGAGGCACAGCCACAGTCAGTGGCTCCCTCTGCCCTCTCTCTCGCCTCCTGTCTTTGTTTCTCTTCCCTTCTCTGCCCATCATACGGCACTGCTCGCTTTATTTCACCTCTTACACTTCAGCGTGTGCCTTTGGTCTCTTTGCTATCCGTCTATGCTAACGCCTCTGTTTATGTGTGCTTTCCACTGTATCTGTTAAGAATCTGAAGCGTATGTCTCAACACTGTAAAACACCTGCATCTGTTTTCCATCCAACTGATTCCTGGGATGGTCTTCATAGTCTGTTTGTGTGTGCGCGTGCATGCCAGACAATTTCTTATGAACGTAGAAATATTGGTACTAAATACACTACATGCCTCTCCATCTCTCTTATGCTTTTCAGATTTTTTCCGCACACCTTTTACCTTTTTTTTTTGCATGTCTCGCTAGCCAGCCCGTTGTTGCGCTAGCATGAGTTTGCATGATTGCGTGCATGTGTACATGTAAATGTGTGTGTGTGTTTGCCTGCCTGCTTGCTTGTGTATTAATATGCAAAGGAAACAGCTGGCGTGGCTAATGGCTGTCCCTCCCCGCGTTCCTCCCAGATCCTGTCCTCTCCTCTATACCATGCTCATTCAACTGAACACTGCTTCTTCTTCATCTTTTTCTTCTGCTGCTGCTGTTGCTCTTCTCCTTGAGGCTTCAAACAGAAGCAGGTGTCTGTGTGTGTGTGTCTGCATGCATGTGTGTGTCATATAGTAAGTCACATAGAAAGGGGCGAGCAAATGATGAAAACAAGAGAAGGTTAAAAATAGGCGAATATGGGATTAGTGTTGTGGAATTATTTACGGTAATGATGAAAGAACGGAGATTGCATTAGTCTGTGGAACAGTAATGTAATCACCATGCAAATTTAAATTAAAGCTAACAGCATGGTCTTGAAGTCCAGAGAGAATGAAAGAGGAGTGGAGGAGTAGGAGGAAGAGAGAGGTTCAGCATAAGCGAGTTCAATTAGCAGAATTTAGCCTATTAATTAGTGCTATTAGCAACATCACGCAGGGGTGTTAGAGACTGGCTATGTGTGTGTGTCTGTGTGTTTGACCGTTTGAGATTTGATTTGAAAGTAACTTGTTAAGAGCCGTAAACAAGGAGCTTTGAAATGCCAGAAACGAGCACGCACAAATGCAGGCTATGGAGATGTGGTTTGAATTAGCATGTTTGAGTGCATTCCTGCTCCCAGTTTTGCAAAACACGCACACACACATGCACGCAGCCATACCAGCAGTCTGTGCAGTGGTGCAGGCCATGTGTGTGTGTGTGTGTGTCTCTGTGCCAGGCTGTTGTGAAGTAGGCGCAGTTCGCCGTCCTGCCTTTTGCGGCTTTTCTTCATAAAAATGCCACTCAGCTCCTCCAGCCAAAGAATCGGGAGCAGCTGGCGGCATTTTCTCTCCTTTTCCTTTTTCTTCTCTCCTTTTCAGGCCACTCTCGATGCCTCTTCACGAGTCTCTTCCTCTATTTTTAGTTTCCTGCAGTCATTTGTGCATTTCTCAGTTTATATCCTCACTGTCTGCCTGTCTTGTGCTCTATCCCTGACTTTTGCTTTTGTCGTCTTGTTCTTTTTTATTTTCCCAGGTTTGAAAAATCCACCCACTTGTCTGAATTCCAAGGCCAAGCATTTCACTTTCTTTCCCCCCTCTTTAACCATTCCCCCAAAAAACAAATGAATAATTTTTATTCATGATCAGACAGGCCTATGAATGATGCTGCTGGGGGCCCAAGAGTCCAACTGCGCATTTGAGCTCTATGCAGTGATCGATGGTGAGAAACTGGCCTGTGTTTTTGTGTGTAGAGGATGTTCTCTAACTATCTTCAAGTTCAGACGAAAATAATTTGAGAGAGTGAGGTCACCATCGAGCTAAAGCACTGCCAGTGCACGTACAAGAATATTTCTCTAAAGTCATGTTTGCATTTCAAGGAATGAGGAGAATGATGAAGAACTAACAAAGGAAACATTACACCACCCTCCTCTCTCCCTCCACCGAGGCTCAGAAGCTCATCGGCTCCCTCTGCTGGTGGGAAGCATCACTTCAGCGGGCCACTTGTTGCCTTCCACTCAATTGGTTTAATTGTGTTCTTATTTATATGTTTCACCATTGATTTCTCTGTTGAGGCTGATGTGGCTGTAATCCGCAGTGACTGGCTGTCATGGTGTGATGGATGGAACAAAGCCAGCAAGCAAACACAATGCGAGATAAGTGTGACACCCTTGTGTGTGTCTGCGTGAGTCACCGTGCATGTGTCTGTTTGTTCAGTTGGGTGTCTGTGTTTGTGTCTGCACTTGCTCTTTGTTCTCTGCCGAAATGCGTCTGTACACAGATTTGCATGTATGTGTGTGCAACGCGATGAGCATGCGGTCGCTGCTGGGGAAAAAAAATGTCACGAGATGCATAACTATGCGTCACGATTGCGCTTTGCGTGTCACTGTGAACAGAGTCAGATGAGGTGATGTTTGTACCACATTGGCCAGACATATTGGTAGCAGCTCACTGCCTCTTCTTTTCCCTCTCGCTCTCCCTTGCGCACTCACACACACACCTCTCTCTCTCCCTATCCCTTGTGGCCATGCCTCCCTTGTCTGTCACTTCCTGTGTGTATTTATGGTTGTGTGCCAGAGCAGTAAATGTATGCAGTGTCTGCCCCATTTCTTCCCCTTGCTGCCGATATGATAGAGTGGAACAGGAGGTAGTGAGGAAAGTCCCGCAATAGACCCAGGCCTGGAAAGAAGGTCAGTGTATTACGTATGGAGAGGAGAGGAAGACGAACCAGGAATAAAGAAGGAAGCGAAAAAGAGAGGAGGCTAATCTGGGGTGGAGAAGATGGTAAGATGCTACCCACCCAGCAAAAACTTGTTCAAGATGGGCGGTTTTCGTAGATACACTGCATTGATAGATATCATTAACCCATCCAAATCATCAAATTCGGCTTCAATCACTTCTATAGCCAAAGGTTTATAAAATCAAGCAATTCCACAATCAACTGTTGGTGGTATTAGAACAGAGTGGGAGAGTTTGGGAACAGTTGGCAACTATGAAAGGGTAGGTCACGTAAAATCACAGAGCGGGGTTAGCGGATGCTGAGCGTGAAAGGAACTCTTAATGCTTTAGCATTTTGTGCCCAACTTTGTGGGAACAGTTTGGGGATGGCCTCGTTCCTGTTCCAACATGACAGCACTTGTGCACAAAGCAAGGTCAATATAGACATAGTTGAGCAAGTTTGGTGTGGAAGAACTTGACTGACCTACACCTGACAGAAGGCCTTTGGAATGAATTAGAGCCGAGACTATGAGCCAGGCCTTCTCATCCAACATCAGTGTCTGACCTCACAAATGTGCTAATGGAAGAATAGTCAGTCTTCTCAGAACAGTTGTATTAAACTGTATTAAACCCTGTGCATTAAGAATGGATCATATCCATGTGAAGGCAGATGAGCAAATACTATTGGGAACATAGTGCATCTAAAAAAGATGACGTGCAACTCTTTATGTCCAAATGTGGTAGAAAGCGAGCAGTTATCTCTTCTTCCTAAACACCTCAGCAAATCCCTCAGACAATCAGCACCTTTAAAATCAAACTAAACGCTGCTGCTAACCATCGCACCACTTACGTATTGCCCTGGTATGTACGTTTACACTGTCCAGAGTCCTGTACTGATAAGCTCACTATGCAAAGAGCGAGATAGAAAAAATACACATGTAGATGTCTATAAATGGCACAAATAGGGTTTGAAGAATTGCCCCCTGGTAATACTTGTCTGTCTAACTAGAGTGGACATTGCGTGACTGCCTGATCACAAGCGCTCCACAACCAAATAAAGTGTAAATCAAATTTTGTATGAAGGAAACACAAAGACACGTGGTTGTATTTTTGAAACAAGAAGTGTGACCCTCTGACTTTCAATTTTCGATCAAATTCGATCTGATTTCGAGCTTTGGTGGCATTCTGAGTAGCTGCTCTTGTGTTTGTTTCTAGTTTGGATTTTTATTTGTTTTCCTAGCTAGCACATACTGTTTGACCTTTTGCTTGTATTTGGACGGTTGCCTTCAGTCTTGCTCCTCACCAGTTTGGCTCACCTGTCGCTGCATGTGTGAAAGTAGCCTTGTATTAAAGCTACAGAATTCGTGATTTTTTACCCATCTGTGCTGTCCTGCGTTTGGATCCTCTCATCCATCCACCGCGAACAACAGATGTAACGTGGTAATTAAATATGACTTTGACTCATTGGATGAATAAGCGTAGCCCACTTCATTTTGCACACCATGTTTCATGGGGTACATGGTTTTAACGCTGCATATGATTCAGAAGTTGATCAGTTTAACATTCAGATGTTTCAGAGTCATAACTCTCCCTCTTCTGCAAATCAGGCACACACTGCTCCTGGTATAACAGTGCCGTTTGATGCGCTAATAAATTCTCAGTGCTGACTTTCAGTGCAAATGTGGGAATTACTCTTTCCATATAGTAAAGCAGACAGTAGGAATTTGGAAGTCCATGTGATGACCGGTTGTGTAGAGAGCATGATTTACCTGCAGAAGACCAGGAGACTTCAGGAGATGCAGATGTGTACATTTAAAATACAAGAAGAAGAGAGATGTGCTAGTGCTACAGAAACACTGTTGAGGTTGTTCCTCCAAACACGTATTGTATTACACATCACTCATTACTTTTAAGAAAAGTAATGAGGTATGTTATGTAATTACTCACTTTTCTTGCATTGCCTGTTACATTTCTTTCTTATTACTCTGAACATGACCTGAAATTCATTTACTCATAATTACCAGTTAACAATATAAACTAAAATTGAAAACGTTGAAGTTCAGCCTTTGGCTGCTGGGCTGGAGTCAGCACACACTCATCATTAACATCACTCAGGGTTCCCAGCTAGCTTTGCGTTAGCATGCTGTCTGTGCAGATTGTTGCAAAGAGCTAGCTGTGGATGCAATTTCCACATTACCATTGTGCATCTGTCCTTTTGTGCAATAACATTAAAGGTCTTATCCATACCTGCTTTCCTGAAAAGCTGTAGAACACTCATTTGAACTGAAATCAGCTCACTTTAGCACAAATGTACAGAAATAGAAAAAAATATGTTTGATTTATGCCCCACCCCTTTTCTATCCCCCTGGTGTGCAGATAAGTGAACGACCTTTGCAAAACCAGTAACAGAATAATTTTAACTGTGACGTTATTACTGAATTTAGGACAGTAACTACATTAAAGTAATTTAGTGACTGTTAGTGAAGTGCAGATCAATCCTGAAATATCGATTCCTCCGATACCAATCATTTAGGTTCTAGAATCGATTCTCACATTAAAATATTGATTTTAGTAATTTAGAGTAAATTTGTAGTTTATCATTAACAGGAACACAGTGGAAAGAAACTATAACATTCGTATTGTCTATATTCAAAGGAACTACTTCCTCTTCCGCATTTCATAGTCATGTGCGAAATACGGCTGTATAAATGTCTCGCAGCCGCTAGCGCGCACTCACAACAATGGCTGAGCGTAATTGGCGTCATGTGCGGAAGTATTTTACCTCCACAAACAGCTGATACGCGGTTTGCGATACATGTGGCAAAAAAGTGAGGTGTTGTGGCCATACTTGCCAACCTTGAGACCTCAGAATTAGGGAGACAGTCAAAAGGGCTTTTGGGGGGGTGGGGGTGATAAACACATTTTACAGTGTTTATTTATCGGATAAAATACGTTAAATGTCACCGTTATTATTGGCCGGCCCGGAAACAGGATCAATCATATCACAGGAGCGTATGTTGAGGCGAACTGAATAGAAGGACAGGGACAGGTGCTGCTAAGGCGAGACAGACGTCTCTCACGGAGTCCTTTAGGGCTGCAGGCAGGCAAAGTGTTCAGATAGCGCACAACTTCAGGTTTTTTATTTCTATATGATGAACTCTGCATTATTAAGTGATAAGAACAAGTAATCTGATGTCCTGTAATCATTATGACGCTGTAATTTGAGATACAATAAATAAAATAAGTTTTGGTACAAAGTATCGTATCGGATCAGCATCGTCGATACCACCCTGAATATTACTTGGTATCGGATCGGAAAGGAAATAAGTGGTATCACACATCACTAGTGACTGTACTGTGTTACTGAAGAAGGTAAAAATTACAGTAATACTTTACTTTGTAACCCATCACACCTGTTATACCACTGTACAGCACGTTTATTAACAACAGGGAGCTGACCAAAGTGCTGTACAGAGTAACAGTTAAACAATGACATTGACAACAACGACAGGTAAGAAAATGAAAAGAAAATTAGGATAAAAGAATTGGTAACTCTCATACAGTTTCGAAAGCCAGAGTAAAAAAAATATGTTTTAAGATGCGATTTAAAAAGAGTAACAGTTGGGGCCTTTCTAATGTGGAGAGGTAGATCATTCCACATTTTCGGTGCCACAACCGCATCTCCTCTATGAACCATCCTAGGCTACGTCCACACGTACCCAGGTATTTTTGAAAACGCAGATTTTTCTACACGTAAACGGCGTTTTCGGTCACTGAAAACGGAGATTTTTAAAAACTCCGGCCAGGGTGGATATTTTTGAAAACTCAGTTTTTGCATTTACGTGTGGACAAGAAAAACAAAGAAAACACAGCGTCAAAGGTGTGCGCCTTTTTTGACGTCACACTGTGCGCCACGTTATTGTTTCGGTGAAATGAATTTCTACAATACTGTTACTGTTAATTGTACTCACTGCAGTGTTTAAATGCTTACATATACACACAGTTACTGTCCCTCCACACATACGACTCGGTTCTGCTTCTATGCCCCAGCTTTGTTTACTATTTCCCACAAAGGCTTCTATACTTCTGATTGGCCAACATTTCTACACGGTTAGGAATATATCGCCACCTGTTGCTTTGGCATGTTCCTAGCAGCGTTTTCCTTCATTTCTGCATTTACGTGTGGACGGGATTATTTTTTAAAACGAACACGGAAAATCTGCGTTTTCAAAAATACCCTTGTACGTGTGGACGTAGCCCTAGACTTATGTAAGGTAAGGAGCAGGTGATAGCTTGATCGAAGGGCTCTAGAGGGCGTATAAAGCTGCAATAGGTCAGACAAATAGTCCGGTGCCTGGCCAATTAGCAATTTATAAGTCAAAAGTAAGATTTTGAATTTAATTCTAAAACGCACTGGAAGCCAATGAAGGGAAGCAAGCACCAGAGTAATATGTTGGTGTTTCTTCACACGAGTCAAAAGGCGAGATGCAGCATTCTGTACAAGTTGGAGCCAGGCCAAGCTGGATAAAACAAACGCAAACAAACGAGATAAAACAAACGCATGAATTGCTCATTCCAAATTTCTAAAAAATAAAAAAGATCTCACTTTGGATAGGAGCCTTAATTTAAAAAAAGGACCGCTAGACAACTGAATTAATGTGTTTCTCGAATGTAAGTTTGCTATCCAAGAAACCCCCCCAGGTTTTTTACATGCGTTTTAACAGCACATGTTAGGTTGCATAAGTTCAAATCTGGGGCATTGAAATTACAGCTCGGTCCAAAAATAATTACCTCAGTTTTATCCCCGTTGAAGGTAAGAAAATTTGAGGCCATCCAGGTTTTAACTTCGTCAAGACATTTGACTAGCAATTCCATGGGCGTGGAGGTGTTTCTATTAAACTGAAGATAAATCTGGGTGTTGTCGGCATATGAGTGAAAGCAGATGTTCTGCTTCCTAAAGATTAGGCCTAGGGGCAACATGTAGATTGAAAAAAGAATTGGGCCTAATATGGAACCCTGCAGGACACCACAAGTAAAGGGAGCTGGGGAAGAAATAAAATCATCAAGGCTCACAGAAAAAGTCCTCTCGGAGAGGTACGACCTAAACCATTCCAAGGGGATACCTTTGATACCACATTGGTCCAAACGGGAGATCAGAATGCTGTGGTCAACAGTATCAAAGGCTGCAGTTAAGTCTAGGAGCAGGAGCACAGCTGGGTCTCCTGAATCAGTGATTAATAAAATATCATTAGGTATTTTTAGGAGGGCAGTTTCTGTGCTGTGGTGGGTTTTGAAGCCCGACTGGAACTTCTCAAAAATATTATGACTATTTAGAAAGGTTTGTAGCTGCTCAAATACAATCCTTTCTAAAATTTTTGACAGAAACTGTAGCTTGGAAACAGGTCTAAAATGAGCAAGAGCGGAAGAATCAAGGTTCGGTTTTTTAAGCACTGGCTGCACTACAGCGTGCTTGTATCCAGTTGGTACTACTCCAGAGCTGAGACTACTATTAAAAATAGTTAAAATGTCGGGACCGACTACCTTAATAATCTTTTTTAGAAAATGGGTTGGGACTCCATCTGAAGGGCAGGGTGATGTCTTTATGCTATTGCAAAGGTCTTCCACCTGGTTAAGACATACAGCCTCAAACTGATCAAAAGCAGCTGAGAGGGTAAATGTTAATGAAACATTATACAGAGATAGGGTAGATGTAGATCGAAGCCTTTCTATCGTATTAATAAAAAACTGCAAGAACCTATCGCAAGTTTCAATGGAGCTATCTATATGGAAAGCGGGGGAGGTATTCAAGACCGAATCAATAACTGAGAAAAGAGTTTGGGGGTTATTAAAAGTTGTTCTCAATAATGCTTGCAAGAAACGTAGATTTTTCAGCTTTTACAATGACTTGATATCTAGATAGGCTCTCTCTCAGCAGTAGGAAAGAGACTTGTAATTTGTCTTTATTCCATTTTCGTTCAGTCTTCCTGCACTGTCGCCTAGCTGATCGAGTTGAGTCGTTTATCCACGGATCTGAGTAAGCTGTCAATCGCTCTGATTTAAATGGGGCGAACACATCAAGAATAGTCTTGCATTTATTATTAAAATTCAAATCCATCTGCTCAAGACCATCACCAAGGGAAGGATTCGATAGTCTTTCAAAGGCAGTGGGAAACTGTGTTTAAAAACACGATAACGTCGTGTTGAGGATGTAGGTTTAAGATGGCAATGAGATAAAAGTATATTAAACACTAATGGACAGTGGTCAGAAAAGATTGCATCACTTATTTCCAAATTAACAACTGGTAATCCAAAAGACAACACGAGCTCCAACGCGTGGCCCTGTACATGTGTTGGATCCAATACAAATCAATTTTAAATCAAATTTAAAAAGTCTTTAGCCAGCTTGTTGTGGGGGCAGCATACATGGATATTAAAATCACCTACTATTAAAATTTGATCATAACTCGGGATGATTCCTGCTAAAAAAGTAGAAAAATCTCAAATAAAATCTTTGTTATATTTTGGAGGTCTGTATATTACTCCAACAAGTGTTGGGCGTGGGATTTCGAAGCTTGAGTAAAAGTCTGTTGAAAGTTGTTTATATGCTAGTTTCTTCCTGAGGACAACCGCCCCCGCGTTTGCCAATCCTCGGCAGATTTAAATAATCACAGTCACAGAAGGTAGGAGTTCAGTAAAACAACTGAGCTCACCTGGTCTTCGCCAAGTTTCCGTTAGGAGCATGAGATCCAAATCGCGGTAAGTAAAAAAGTCCTTTAAAATAAAGGTTTTATTAGCTAACGAGCAGACATTAGCAAGGCTAATTCTCAATGAAGTCGAAGGCTTAGTAGTGGAAATAGGAGCCCGTTGAAGCGTCCGTAGGTTCTGGAAGTTTACTCCAGCATGGGTTTATTGTAGTAATCCCAGCGATAGGAACCAAACAGAGGTAGATCATGGTCGGGGAGGTCCAGTGTTTGACGTAGTCAAATCTGGCCGTCTCAAAGTATTGATCATTCCCGGCTTCATCTTCCCCGGCGCCGGTGGGGTAGCTTCGAGGCAAAGCAGAGGCAGGCTGGGACAGGAACGCCGGGCAGAAACGGTGGAGGGAGCAATTTCTGATTTCCGTGGTTCCAGTAAGATTTACGTCTCAAGCAAGGTAATCTTAAATCTAAAAGCGTTTGGCGATCGTAACCACACAGAGAGTTAGCATCTTTTGAAGCGAGTAAAACAAAAGCAAACAATAACACTGGAAGGGACAGACGGCTGGCTGTGAACACTGGCGCCATCTTTGTTCTGAAGTTTATCTGATCCAATCCCTACAGATAAAGGAACACTAGGAGTATATTACATCTGAACACATTGTATACTATGAATTTGTGTAGTGCATGAATTTTGACAGGATAGTGTTGCCTTAAATTGAATATAGTTACATTATGAGATACATTTGACTGTGACTGTCCTGCTATCTACTGCATTTTGAATCATTTGTACTTTTGACCATTAAATCCTTCCGGGGGGAGATTAAAATGTAACACATAAGCCTGCAATGTGTGATTTTTACCCACAATTCCTCCTGTCAGCTAGTGAGCATGGGCATCACTAGCTGATGATCTGAACTGGAAATGTATCCTTCTTCTGCTACCCCTCCCATCAGTGGTAAGTAATTTAGGGTAAATTTGTAGTTTATCATTAACAGGATCACAGTGTATTACTGGGACCGTCTAAATGATTAGTAGGAACAACTTTTTCAACCTGCCATGAAGGTAATGGCTGATCGTAAGCAAAGTCATGTGTGGAGCCATTTATAAAATGACACAAACACAAACAGCTTGTGACACATGTTGCAAGGCCACAAAACTTGTCAAACACAACTAAAAGTAAATCGTAACACTGAATGTGATGATGATTTCATGAGGAAAAGAGGGACAGGTGTCTCACCAAGTCCTTTGGTGCTGCAGGCAGGCACGATCCAGGGACAGAGAAAGAAAATGTAGAGCTGTTGCTGAATTTTGGAAAGCGACTTATGTCTAGGCTTAGGTTTTTGTGTCGATGTTTAAACAGGAATTCCCTGCATCCTTAAAACTACAGAATCTCCTCCATACCTGCTTCATGCCCTGGAGGACGGAGCTGTGGCTCCTCACACCCTCTAGCAGATCATTACATGAAGGAACCTTTTAAAAACAAGCGCGCTCATGCTCACAGGTGTACACACGGGTGCTCACACACACAAACTACACCCTTTTTGGCTCCTACCTCAAAGCACAGTGTGCACTGTCGATCTTACGTGCTGCACAATAATGTTTAATATTTAGTATTTACTGTCATATTCACATAGATCATCGTGATGTTGTTTATTCTATTGCTCTCTTTTTCTTCTGCTTGTTTTCTTTTTTCTTTCTCAACAGGTGATCCAGGTCATTGATATATGTATTTTTTGTCTGCTTATTTTGTTGGTTTTTGTTTTTTGCCCTTTATCCCCGTCCCTCTTCTCCACTGTTTTTCTTCCCTTCTTTCTTTCTCCCCTTTCTTTTCCTCAGTCTGTCCCGTATTTAGCAAGTGAAAATAAAAAATACAATAAACAATAAAAGGTGAATCAAATAGACCATTACAGCAAGGCTGGGATGGTCCATTTGGTAAAGTAAATCCGTTGGGCATCTTTCTTCGCCTTTAAACAATAATTCTGATGGCAAAAGAGCCAAACGGGACAGGCAAAAAAAACAAACAAAAAAAAAACTACAGAATCTCATTAGTTGAAATTAGCAATAATAAAACATGGTTATGAAATAATAATGAAATAAATACATTCTACAATAAATAGGTGTTTGAGGTAAGCCTATGTGTCCCTCACATCAGTTGGCCTAGATTTAGACAGGTAAGATTGTAGAGTACTTGCAGTAAAAATAAAAACATTGTAGGCTGTAAAAAATAAAAATACAGCTCAAAAATATTCCATAAATAAGATAAATAGATAGATAATAACATGTATCTATAAAATGTTTCTCAGCTTATTATTTATATTTAGTCATATTAGTTTTGAGTGAGTGTTAATTAAATATCTCAAAATATAGGCACTGACTTTTCAGCTTTTTTATTTCTTTTATGATAATTAAACAATAAGTCTGACCTCTAAACAAGTATTAGTATTGGATCAATATCTTTGATACCATCCTGAATTTTACTTGGTATCAGATCAGAAAGGCAATCAGTGGTATTGCGCATTACTACCATACAAGCTTTGCATTGCTATGAGTTTGCATGTACTTATGCACTCCAAATAGCAAGTGTGAGAGTACAGGATTTCAGACACAGACGTGAGCTTGACAAAGCAGCCAAAATGTAATTGAAGAGTCACAGAAAAGAAGATGCTAACGTGAGGAATTAGGGTCTTCTGCCCTGTCAGGCCTCCCCAAAATTTGTTATATCTCAATAAATACAAGGGTTCACTCAAAAAAAACAAACAAACCTGTAACTAAAACATATAAAGTAATCCTGGGTTTTGTAAGATGCTCCAATTTGTTTCTTAAATGTGGATAATAATAATAATAATAATGCTCCACCTGCGTTTGCCACTTGACTTGTGAAAGTCATTGCCAGGTACCTGCACGGTGCATTTCTCTCAGCTAGTAACGACGTGCACGAAAAGTTAAAATATTCCTTTGTTGGACTTGGAGCTTAGTGAATCAGCACCCAGTTATCTGTAGAACACATCCCTATAGAAGAAAAAATGAAGACAGTGAAAAAAGAAAGGAGAAAGCAGACGGAAAGGAGATAGCAGTCTCAAGAGACATATTGGAAAGCTGAAAAAGAGGATGAAGAGACAAACAGTGAGGAGATTCAATTTCAAACATTACAATTCAATCAACATTATTCTTCCCCAGGCAGCAGTAACTGCAAGAAAGCATTAAAAACACATAAAAACATCACAAAAATTATATTACGCACTCCGAAGGTCAGGATTGATTGACGATAGAGTGCACTATACTAGTTCATGTCGGCAATGCAAAATATATAAGTACATAAGTGCTTAAAGAGGATCGGACTGACAGCGAGAGGAAAGACAAAAAGAGTGCGTGCGTGATGACTGTGAATGAGAGTTGGCAAAATGGGAAGATTAACGAAAGGTAGAGAGGCTGCGGAGAAAAAAAAGGGCTGTACTTAGCAAAAGGAGACAGAAAAATGCTTGTAAAGAGGATCGAGCGATAAAAAAGCTGATAAAAGGAGAGAAATATGCTTTAGCCAGAGCTTGTATGAGCGGGAAGTTATCTAAAATGATATAAAAGAGCTTTATGCAGCTTGCATAAAAGAAAGAACACGCTTAATGTGCAGTAGGCACTTTCCTTTTCTAAATCTCCTCAGGAAAAAAAAAACTCCTTAAACATCCTCGTTTGTCGTTTACTTCCAAGCTCCAAATATCACAAAAGGCATGTCTGTGTGTGTGTGTGTGTTAAATGGATGTTATCATGTTTCAGGCTTTGCGTGCGCGTTTTACAGAGCACATGTTTGAGAGTGTGCTGTAAGTGATGTTTGCCATAAGCACTCAGCCATCCATGACAGTGAAGTGGTGTAATGTGTTACAGTCTATCCAATATCACCCTAATTCCACTATTGAGCTACGCGGCTGCCAGCTAGTACCAGCTAATACTAGACACAGTCTCTCACACACACAGATACACCAAAAGGCCACAGCGAAAGTCAAGTTTCACGTTTTTTTTAACACTGTTTTGACTCAAGTGCTTGCTTCCACATGTTTCTGTTTAACTAAAGTAAATACACGCGGTGTAATTTACAAGTAAGGGCCATCCCTGCCTTTAACCTGTACTCTCAACCCTAAAAACAGACATTCATCTAATAAACGGCTGGATTGAGGACTCACAGGGGACCTCTATTTTAGGGTTGTCTTTTCCCACCGGAGCCTTTACTGATGTCACAGGACTGTAAAAAGTCAGTCTACTCACACTTACACAAACATATACAGACACAGCATAATAAAACCAATTTATGATGGCTCATTTTTATGCTGCACTTCCATGCACAGCCACTCTTAGCTCGGCATAGGGTGGTATTTGTCTTATACTTCATCCCGCTGAGCTCACTTCATACTTTGTAAAGGAGTAGTGGCATAAAATTGAGCCGTAAAGCAAATTTCTTTCTCGTGTCATCATGTGCTCAAATGATGGCTGGTGGGAGGATGGAAAAAAACAAGAAACGTTGCTTGGATGTTTGGATATATATGTGTGGAAGCTGAGGGATTTTGTAGTGATGTCATCATGACTTCATGTGGTGATGCCACCTGTAGCAGCTAATTATCTCATCTTTCATATCATAATCAGTCAAAGCTTGGTTTTATTTTTAACTCAAGTGAGGGTGAGCCACAAAATTCTGAATCACAGCGAGAGATGCTGCGAGCAAACCGCCTCCTGTTTGATAACTGCAGGCCACGCTGGCTCATAGTAGCTTGCAAAATTCAGTCCACTGGTTTGTTTTCTTGGACATGAAATTCACTTGTTTTTCCAGGTTAGAGTGATTTCAGCAGAAAGGACATATTTTGCTTAGGTTTTATTGCCTAAACCTAACCACGGGTTACAAAATATGATCCGGCGTATGATCTGTGCACATGTACTGTCATGTTAAAAAAAACCCAAATTAACATCATAGGAAGTCCTGTGAATTAAGTACACCTTAAGTAAGAGTGTAAGTAGCAGGTGTGAGTTAATTGGCTATAATGAACAGCACCATGTTTGGTGAAACCCAAACAAAGCCTATCAGCGCACATACACTTCATGCCAACTGTCAAGCACGGCGGTGGAGGAATGATGGTTTCGGTTGGTTTTACGACCTCAGGACCTGGGTACCTTTAGGTCAATGACACTCTTTTGAATTCTAGAGTCAAATGTGAGGTCTGAAAGATAAAGCTTGCCTTACAGAATTGTGCATAACTTAATAATGGAGAGCATCCTCACACAGAACATAACATCCTGGCATAGGAACAGCTGTGTTAAGGCCCCAAAAGCTCTTCAGAGAGTGATCCGTGTGGTAGAACGCTGCTTCGGGGCTGCTGTCCCTTCCCTACAGGACATTTACACCAGGAGATGCTGGTCCAGAGCAGTTCAGATATCGATGGCCTCTCCCATCCCAGCAACAAACTGTTCCAGCCTCTGCAATCAGGCAGAAGCTTCTGCACCATCCGGGGAAAAACAGAGGGACTCAGGCGGAGCTTCTACCCTCAGGCAATCTGAGTCCTAAACCAGAAAATACCCCCCCCCCCCGCGGATGGTTTTATTTAATTTAGTTAATGTATAAAATTCACTACTTATGTCACGCAGTTCTATTAATTTCCACCTGTAGTTGCATCGATTTTTCACCTCAGAACTGAGATAAGTTTTAAATCAGAACTTGTCCATTTGGTGCCTGTTGTCACATTTCATGGCCTCAATGCTGCCAGTTTCTTCCAGCTTTAAAATACAACAGCTGCCACTACTTGAGTGCTCAATTTCCTTGGTTTACAACACGCACCAAATTGCAGTAACTCAATCAGGCCAACCGACTGCTGTAAACTCACATGTGAGTCAAGGTTCAGGGCAGGGTAGTGTGCTTTAAAGGAGCAATTAGCATCAGCTTATAATATACAGATAGAAGAAAGGAGTGAAGGAGCAGCAGCAAGAGCAGACAGCAGATCACTAATTAAATTAAGAATGAACTCCCCAAGAGTTTGCCTGTTTCCAGCGCTTGAGTCAACAAATTAACAACAGCCCCACGGCACCTGCGTGTGACTCAGTCTAACTTAGCAGGTTTGTTGTGGGGAGTGCATGTCTCCCTGTGTGTGACAGTAGTGCTGTGCAATGCTGCAAATTTGATGCCGATCCAATAACAAGTAAATACAGGCCCAGTACTGCTGATACCAGTACCAATATCTTTAAAGGCAGCTTATGTAGAGGGGAGCAGGGTGTCATGAGTTATAAGACGACTCATTGATAATATGCAAATTCTGAACACATTTTAATGCATTTAAAGCTTTTGCTGTTTAGATGTGCTATAAGCTATAAATAATACAGACGTGGTAGTCAACACAAAAAGGCATTTTTCATAGTGCATGTTTGAGGTACAGTGGTCCCTCGCTATATCGCGGTCCACTTTTCGCGGCCTCGCTGTTTTGCTGATTTTCTTTTGGTGCATTTTGAATGCTTTATTATTATTATTATTATTTGTTTTTACAGCACATTGTGTTCTGCATCCTGATCGGCTGTAGACCATTTTCAATCAATCTCGTGCCGTGTCTCCTGTACAGCACAGAATGCATCTGCGGTAACACCCAAAAGGCAGAGGAAGATGCTAACCATCGCACAAAAAGTTGGACTTCTGGACATGCTAAAGGAAGGTAGAAGTTACCGTATTTTTCGGATTATAAGGTGCATTGAGCGAAACAAAACAGTCAGATAAGTCAAACTTTACTCAACTCATTCTTCTTGCTTCCTCCACTTCCGTACCATTGATTCATTAATGGTTTAATGATTGTAAAAAATAAAGTTGGCTACTTCACGGATTTGACCAATCGCGGGTTATTTTTAGAACGTAACTTCCGCGAAGAAATGAGGGACCACTGTATACTTTTTAATTTCCCCCAAATCATTTATTTAACGCAAATCAGAGGATTACATACTCAACTGTCACGATCTGAGGGGACAGACTGTGCGGGGGTGTGTGTGGTGGACCCAGGTGCGAACACAAGAGAGTAGACCGGAGTAAACTTAAACTGAAAGCGAGCCTTTATTGTGGCTGATGACAGGTCTCAACACAAAGCAGAAACACTGTGACTAAACTGAACCTAAACTAAACTGGGAAACAGATACTGATAAACTAAGGAGACTCAGAAAACCATGACGATGATGTACAGACTGACCGGGAGGACATGGAGGGTGGGAACACAGACGACGCGACACAGACTACATGAAACACAGAGACTAAATACACATGAGGGATGATCAGGGGAAGTGGCCACACATGGGAGCATAGTTGACACACATGAACCTAACGACAGGATAGGAGAGGTGAAACTAAATACACTGACATTGAATACAGACTTTCAAAGTAAAACAGGAAACATGGAGATTAGACGTTACATGAACTAAACATAACCACGCAGACATGACGCATGAACCAGGGAGACTTAGTACAGGGGGAGACAACAAGACTAAACAGCAATCTAGAAATTAACTAGGTGAACTAAGCTAAGGCACAAATAAATGCAAAATAAATACATAAACTCAAACGCTGGGTCGCTCGACCCAGGACCATGACACTCAACAAGTTAGAAACAAAGTTTTGATCTCATCGATACGATACCAATACCACCGTTGGTATCAATACTATAGATATTTGGATCAAGCCGCCCATCTTTATGCGACAGGGAAAGAAGTGAATACTGTCAACAGTAGTAACCTAGCCATGAAGTGTTTAGCTACACTGTAAAAAAAAAATCGTGATACAAAAGTATTTTACTGTGTATTTTACAGTTTTGTACTGTTCTTCTAGAATATCATTAAATTCACATAAATAAACTGTGATTTTACATTTCAAATGTAAATTAACGTAAAATCACTGTAAATGTAATAAAACACAATTTTCTTGTTTTTTAAGTGTATTTGTCTGTACATATTCATATTTAGATTGTTAAAATACATTCACAAATGCATCATAATTTCACAAAGATTTGTCCGTTATTTGAAAGATTGAACTGTTAAACTCAAATGTAATGCTATGGAAAAATATATAAAATGATTCGTATAAACTTTTTTTACATCAAATAATTATTATAATTATTGTTACTTAGGGCGATCGTGGCTCAAGAGTTGGCAGTTCGCGTTGTAATCAGAAGGTTGCCGGCTCGAGCCCCGGCTTGGACTCTCTCGGTCGTTGTGTCCTTTGGCAAGACACTTCACCTACTGGTGATGGCCAGAGGGGAATTATAAAGTGGAATTGTAAAGCGCTTTGAGGGTCTCATAAAGCGCTATATGAATGCAATCAATTGTTATTTAAACCAACTGTTAACTGTATATTTCTGTACATTTAAGTATTATTATTCATATTGCCACATTCATTGACTTTGTTTATAGGTAATTTCATGGTTTAATCACGTTAAATTGTTCCTAATTTAATGTTTAAAAGCACTTGAAAAAGGCAAAATCCCATGTAAAATTAGGGCAACAAACTGTATTGTCATTACTGAAAATAACCGTATTTTCATGGGAAAGTTATTTTTTTGTTATTTTCTGGTATTATTTTGGTGCCCCAGCTGCCGGAATATTACTGTTTTTTTAGGAGTTTTTTTTTACAGTGTAGCTTAGGGTTCAGAAAAACAAATGAAATTCAGCTCCCAAAATTTTTATGTTTAACCCAAACTGTAAACATCATGGTTATCATCACTACTGCTATATCAGAATAACCCTAGTTCCTACCACTCTATGCATGTTCCTTATAGTTTGGCCTCATTGAATGACTGGAATCCACAACTGTATGAATTCGTTCGCCTGCTGTGGAGCAGGTTGGCAGGGACACCTTATCAGATCATTTTACGTAGCACCCATGTAAATATTTTCTCTGGAATTATCAGTTGGATTGATTTCAGTCAGACAGAGGAAATGTTGGCACGTTCCTTGTTTGAAAAGCAGATCATATTGTTCAGAGAAAAAACAAACCGCCATTCAAGCGGAGTTTTTAAATAGCATGATTTATGTTCAGCGGGGGGGAAAAAGGCCCGAGCACCGTGAGACTAACAACAACCAATGTAAACAAAATTCAATTTCTTCTTCTTCACTCCTTAAAATTGCCTGTCTTCATATAACCTGCATCTGTTTGATGATACCCACTATGATGTCGACGATGAGTTTATCTCATAAATATTTATGTCAGCCTCCAGAGGCAGCTAAACTCCATACAGCAAATAAGAAGGCGTGTGCTCGGATTAGGTGAGTTTTCCTTTTAGTTCTTTGCAACATGTATCAAAAGATGAAATGGCTGCCACCTTACCACTGCACTGAAAGAGGACAACGTGCATGCTGCAAGTATTTTATCACTGGAAATGGAGTTTATAAAAAGGCAAACACATAAGAAACAAAAAGGTCTTTTCTTTCTCATATGAATAGCACCATTACTTGTAGTTTTAGACAGAGTGAAGCCTAGGGTGGCTCAAGCCCCCCCCCCTCCACACACACACATATTGTTTGAGTGATAAAAAAAGGGGGCTGAGAGCGGGAGAGATAGATTTGCACACATCTCGCTTTGGCCTTTAAGAGGCGGAAGCTGTCTCTGGTTTGTCATTTAGTGATGAGCACGTGAACAGAATCGGGTCGTGACTTTAACAGAATACTCGGAGAGAAGTGAAGGAGAGAGTCGAAGAGGAGGGGGAGTGAGAAAGGATGGAAGGAAGATTGAAGATTAGAGAAAAATGAGGGAGACAGAGGGAGGGAGATATTTAGATGGTGCGGGGAAGTGATGGCAAAGGGAAGAGGGTGAGAAGGGATGGGAGGACAGGAGGATGGAAAAGGGGGTAAAACATGGCAGAACTGAATCATATTGTGAGGGAAGGAAGACAAGGAGAAGGGGAAAGAATGGGGAGTAAACAAAAGGACGGATGGCGGTGATACGAGGATGTTGGATGGTGCTTGTGGGTATTATGCTTCACCCCACGGGTTCTGTCAGGACAAGCCCGAGTGCGTGTATGAGAAAAAGAGAGATACTGTGTGTGAATTAACAGCTCGAAAACTGATCACAAAGAGACAGATGTGAGTTCACACGCTTATATTGAACCTCCAACACATTGAGTCTGTATACAGCATGCACACACATTCACACTTCTGATGAGCTTACGTGCCAGTCACAGACTTGTGCTCTCATACTTTCTGCAGCATACTGTAAGTCTCACTCCATCTTTCTCTCTTACACACACACACACAGACACACACACACTCGCACAATCAAATGAAAGAACACAGCAAGCGTCCCACAGCTGGGCACTGATGAGCGAGAGAGAGAGGGTGTCCGACCTGCTGTGTGAACAGGCAGTATTTCCATACAAATCAATGGAGCATCAGGCTAAGCTCAGGGACACATCAGGGGACAAGCCTGGTCACACACGTGATGAAGCTACACACACACGCAAGCGATATCTCATCACGACATGCAAGCACAGGAAACTGCAATCACTTGCCCTTTACACTGCGTTGCGTGCACACACGCTCACATGCAGCCAGCTGGCTGATGATGGCGCATCCAGAGGATGAGTGAGCAGGGAAGGTTATTTTCACAATAAAATCAGCTGTACTGATTACTTTCTGGAAGCCTCAGATTTGTAAAGGAATCAGTTTAATTACGCAGTGATGCTATAACATTATTCATGACGGTTAAAACAATGATTCGTCACTCCTTCGTCAGTGGTCAACAGCACCAACTCACTGCGAGTTAGATTATAGACTCGGTAGCAGCAGGCAGTCGGCTCCAGAGGTTACCAGCGTACACTTCTTATACAAATGAAGCCGGTGCAGAGGTGCCATTTGAGGACAAGTACACTTATTATGTACATAAAAGATGGATGTAGTCATAGACGCCAGCTTACCGACCAGCTTGGTGCTTTGAAACCAGAAGTGCTGAACAAATGGTGTATCTGACGTTTATAGCAATGAAACTAAATGGTCCTTTTCTCATAAACTGAAACACATCTGGATTTCTTTGGCAACCAGAATAGTCACCCACTGCTGCGCATTAAAGAGAATGGAGGTTTACTGCAGTTAAAGCTTCGGTGTTTAGAGGCATGTTCTACAGAGCATCTACGTTATTACTTTTTAGACTCCCAGTTTAGGATGCAAAACTTTCTCCCATCTCCCACCCCATGCAGGAGACTCTGACAGCACTGAGCAGCTCCTTCAGTGGCAGGCTGCGGCACCCACAATGTGGGACGGAGAGATTTCTCAGGTCATTCCTCCCCACTGCTGTCAGATTCCACAATAAAGACTTCGCAGCTGACCAAACACACACATCCACACATGTGCAATAACACTAACTGCAATTCTCTTTTTTGACAACGTTGTATTTTACTCAGTTGTATATAGTATTTTTATTCTATTATATATAGTATTTTATTTTATTCTATTCTATCTTATTCTTATTCCTATCATCTTATCCTATTCTAGTGGGTTTTTTTCTTTTTTAATTATTGCTATGTAACTTTGCACTATCCACTTTCTGCTGTAACAAAACAAATTTCCCATGTGCAGAACTAATAAATCTTATCTTATCTTATCTTATCTTATCTTTACAGCAGAAACACACCTGTGGAGCCTAGCAACAAAATCTAGCTAATTTCCCCTGTATTGGGCACAGACAGTTCAGATGTAGCTTCTGGGTCTGGAGAGGCGACACCTGGAGGTGCAAAAAGTCTGTAAACCCCTTCCTGATGAGCTCATGTGTTTACAGACACATTTCGGATCGTGTTGAATAAAAACATTAAGACAGTTTTGTAAATCTTGGTTGTGCTATGTACCAGAAAGGAGGTTTAAATGGGCGTGCTCATTGTGATTGACAGATTTTTAGCTGTCCCTGAGCTTAGCATGTCATGCTAACCAAACATACTAAAACCCATGGGTTACATCACAGTAGCTATGTCTATTTAAATATATCTATTTTTTTGTATGTGTGAAAACTTGTAATTGCTTCTAACAGGCAAGTCCATTGTTTCTGTCTCCATTTGTTATGCTTTCTTATCTGTTTGACTTCTTATCTGCACTGGCCTTCTTTTAGCCTTGCCTTATAAAAACCTTGATGAAAGCACCTCTGTGAATGCAGTGAATAAAGTTTGAAGTCTCAGTGCATCTGCTCTCATTTTTCTGTCTGACACCCCTTAGGTTTAAAAAGGGCTTATTGAGGAACAGCACAGGCTTATGATAAAAATTAGACACGAATCACATTTTAAAATCTGACTTTATATATGTCTTTAATATATACAGGTCTATATACATATATAGATAAAGATATACATAGATATATGTCTACAAAATCGTGTTTGGTTTTAATAGGAGTTTGCGTCAAGTCATCTTCAAGCCACATATGAAATTCTGGGAACAAACACTGAATACTTTTATCTTTTCTGGCCTGAAAAATGTCAAATGTAAAATGAATTTCAGCCCAAATAGCCTAATGGAAATGGAA
Source organism: Diplotaxodon limnothrissa (assembly GCF_057381915.1). NCBI lineage: Eukaryota > Metazoa > Chordata > Actinopteri > Cichliformes > Cichlidae > Diplotaxodon > Diplotaxodon limnothrissa. Next base: position 61,600,980 of record NC_140598.1, on the reverse strand, counting down.
ATGGAAAAAAAAATACTCATCAGTCTTGGAAAAAACTCATAATGTTCAAACTCTACTGCACACCAATTTTATCTGCCATCGTATTTCTTTGTGATGGGGGAACAGGAATTAAGTATTGAATTAGAGTAAGCATATTAAAAGGATAAGAGCATCACTACAAGTCAGACAAAATTGTCCAGTGATGAGGAAAGAAATGGACAGAGGGAGCAGAGACGAGGGAGAAAGGTGAACATCATAAAAATTATGTGTGGCGGCGGCGGGGTTGGCGGGGCGGGTTGGGGGGCAAAGAGAAAAGGAGGAGACTGAAGAGGGCTGAATTACCCTGAGTGCCAGGATGAACAAAGGAGAAAGCCCAAGCGGGGGCCATTCATGGTCTGCTGTTTGGTGAAATAAAATACAAGGATGGAGAACAAGTGAGATGAAGAATTAGGAGGGGTGATCAAACAAGCGGACAGGCAGGGAAATGAGAAGGAAAGCAGAGACAATTCATTATTAAACCAGGCAGGCTGGACAGCCAGAGACTAGATGGATGAAGGGAAAAGAGAAATCGAGTTAGGGGGCGGCGAGAGAGTGAGAGACCTAGGAAATGAAAACAAACAAGCCATCATCCATCCCATCTCTCCATTGTTGCTTAGTTCCCCTTAAAGGTCGGCGTGCTTTTCTTCTAGTAGTGTAGTCAGGAGGAGGGAGGGAGGGAGGGAGGGAGGGAGGGACAGCAAAAAGAGGAAAAAAATTATGAAGATTTATCTATCGAGGGGAGAAGGAGGAGGAGTGGCAGAGGCGGCGGCGGCGCTTCAGAATTCTTGATCATTGCCACAGCAACCAGTCACCTGGCAACCGGGTACACAATGGCTCCGGTAGCCTTGGCAACAGCATGGTCTCCGTCGGAATACACGGGGAGGATGAAGAGACGCGGGCGGGGAGACAGGTAGACAGATGGAGTGATAGGGAGAGAAGTGTGAGATAGAGGGCAGGAGGGTGAGATTGAGCGACGGAGGGGTGGAACGGGAGGAGGAGGAGCAGGTGTAAACGCAGAGCTGGTATATCACACCTCAACAGGTGCAGAGGAAAAGCCAAATGTGTGTAAAGACATAATGAGAAATGTAATGAGCTACTGACCAGGAGAATGGTCCACCATATGTGACCCTGCATGAAGGAAGACTGTGTTAATCTACCTTATTTGCACGGGCGCGTTCAAATGAGAGGCGAGTGGCTCGTTTCCCCCAACTTGCACATGCGCACACCTTGTCTTTTTGCAGCAATTTCCTGTTTTGTCTTTCTTTCCCACAATATATACGTCTTACTCTGCTTTGCATCAGTTGCTAGCTTGCCCGTCAGGTTTTAAAGTGACTTTAAAGATGAAAGACCCAAACAATCGGGCACAAAGTGCTTCAAGTGCGCTTGAGGAAAAATGCTCTAACTTGATGAGTCACATGTCAGCCTGAAGCCCCCCCCAAAACAATGACTAATCCATCAAGCTCAGCTTTACTTCTCTCTGGTAGAACTTAACAATGATTCACACGGACATTGGATGAAAGCAAATGTTGCATATTCATGTAAAATCCACGCACGTGTTTATACAAACACACACTCGAGCGAGCACGCTGTGACGCAACACCAATGCAAACCTTGAAGATAACAAAAGCAAAACGGTGCATCTGAGCACAAATATTCATCGCTCAAGCCAGACCAGAGCGACACAATCGTGCTCTAAATTAGTTAGTTAGTTTTTAATATGACGCTCAGCACACACCTGATTTAACATTTCAGATAAGACTTATTAAAGCCTGGAGGCCCAACGCACCAGAAATGAAGTTTTTGTCTCTGTGCATGTGTTTGGAAGGGTGAGCGTGATTGACTTTGTGTTTGTATCACCATGTTTGTGTGCGCGTGTGTTCGTGTCTGTGTGTACTGTAGTACAGCCTATAAGCCCATTAGCCCCAGGTTAAGTGATTTACAGCTTCAGCTTTAAGCCCCTCCGCACAATCTCATCCCCAACGCCCCTGTCTATCTGGCCTCTCTATCTGCCTACCTTATCTGGGAGATTACACACACAGACACACGTACACACACAAACCTGTCAGCGTCTTCCTGTAGACACTGTGCCAGACATAACTCTGAAAAGATACATGCTCACGGTGTACAGAAAACAAATACGAGACAAGAAATGCACTAATCCCAATTATGCAGTCATGTAAAAGAGAGCATCCGAAAGAAACTGCTGGCCTTGTTGAACAACGCCTAAAGATAAAGGTGGGATCCTTGAACAACACTATAACAATTTGTTTTCTTTTAATTATTTGTTAAAAAAAATCATTGTGTGGATAAAGTAAGAACACCGTGGTCTAGGCTGTCCACCTGTCTCTAACATTAGCAAGCTAAACCTTTTTGACAACTTAATCCTCCAAAGTTCTCTAAGGTGTGAGATCAGCAATACTTTCAGATTCATCCTGAACCTTTGTGCAGGCCGTTCCATAACCCTGCATTTGTTCTATCTCAACCATTCCTCGGAGGATTACCTAACAAACGTTTAAGAGCATTCACCTGTTGAAAGGTCCACTTCTAGTTGAAGTAACCTTTCATATTATCTTTGACCTGCTGCAGAATTCATAGTTCATAGTTAAATTAAGAACCGCAATTATAATAACACATGTTTCTACGATCAATGGTAAGAATTGATCCTGGGATGCACTTCTTTGAGAACCAAGCAGTGTGTCTTGGATGGAACTCGCATGGGCGGCCATATTTAAGTAATCTACCAGGTGTTTGAAATCTGCCCAACTCACAAATGACTGGATGGGATGATTGATTTTTATTAATTTGTATCCATTACTTTTTTCCACCCTGAATATCTGGAGAGCTCTTTACACCTTGGAATGATGACACCTTACACCTTATTTGAAAAGAGAAGATAGATGTCAGAACTTTAAATAAGAAAGGCTTCACCTCTCAGTCCATAAGGGATGTTTAATGATTAGCACCAACAGGATAAACTGATTCTAATTTGTACAATTTGAAGATGTGTTAATGTAGGGGTGTTAGGCTTTTGCATCAAACTTGGTACCCTGAGAGGCGGACTGTTGGCCAATCTGACGCAGGGCTTAATTACTACTAAATGTGATTTTGAGATGTGTTTAAAACTGCACATTTACAGTCACTAAAGAAGGGTCGGGCACTAGTTTTTAACATTTTCCTACAGGTCAGACACATTTATCCTGATATTAATATCAATAAATAGGGATTTTAATTGTAAACATAGGAATAAAGATGGAAATGATGAAAAAGGCAAGGCAATACTTTACCTCAACGGAACAAATGGGTACACATGCCATTCACACGGACTACTGGTGGACTTTTATGTCAGTCATCCTTCTTTGGATGTAGCATGCTAATGTCTGGAAAGATTCCCCTCTTGCACCCTCGATTAAGGGTGTAGAAGTGTAAAGGTGTGCCAGACAGGAAATAAAACCTGCCAACTGTAAAAACATAAACCATCTGGTGAGTAAACGTACACGTTACCTTTGCCATCCTCGATTACGCAGGATACAGAAAAAGATACTTTTTCTACAAATACAGAAAAAGATACTTTATATTTGAATTAAATATTTTAATCAATCACCATATAGATGTTGTGATGTTTAGAGGCTATGTTTCATAAAGACTGACGCAGTCTCCTTGGCGGGGAACAAACGTACAGACGTGCGTGCGATTATTATAGTAAGCTGACGAAATCACAGCAAAATGTCGAATTTAAGCATCCGTTATCGGAGCTTACCACCTTTAATCATCAGGCACAGTTTCAAAGGGTTTCAAAGAAGATCAAGCGATTGCTTGTTCAAATATCCCAAGACAGCCAACAACTTCCACACCTCACTTTTCTACATGTCACATGACCGTACGTGCGCACACACCTTTGCACGCAGCTACTCATTAGACGGTGCCGTGCTCCTGAAGCCGAGCACAAAGGAGGTGTTTCATCTCCTCTGTATGTTTGTTCTCATTGTGAATTCTCTTTGATGCAGGCGTCCTCATCAATGCATGTAATAGCTCTATACACTGTCTCTCTGCGTAATGGTGAGGCTGTGTGTGTGTGTATTTCAAAGTATCTATGTGTTTGTGACAGAAATAGAAAAGAGGAAAGATATGCTAGATAGAAAGAAAAAAAACGTGTGTGTCTGCGTGCGTGATCAACCTAATAAACTTCACAGCTGCTCTCTCCCACTGCCACTTTTATGGGAGCAGCGAGCAGCCTCTAACCTCCAAGACAAAAGGAAATGTAGAAAGCAGCTCTAAGGACAGATAAAAGCAAGAGTGGGAAGTGCTAAATGATTGCTAAAGCTCCTGCATCATCCCCCTGCCTCCCCTTCAAACTTGCCTCCCTTACCTCGTCTTCTTCTCCTCCACCTCCTCCTCCTCCTCTCCCCCCCGTCTGTCGGGCCCTCGTTTTTTATTCTCTATTTCAAAGGGACAAAGAGAGAAAAAAGGGAGAAACCAACAGCAGCAAAGCAGCAACTCCACTTATGAACACGCAGGCATTATAATGGGGCGGCCACAGCGTTGCCACGACAACACGCAGGGAGGGGTATGGTGACACCGAGGCAGAAATGGGAGAAAGAAGGAGGTAGAGTAGGTGGCAATAAAGAGGAAAAGAATGAGAGATGGAGGTTGTTATCTGGGGTGTATTTACCTGGAGCTCTCGTGGCTGTTTGGCAGAAATGTCTTGTCGTCTCGTCACTGATCTTCGGTGTCACTCAGTGACTCGATGTGTTTATCGTACGGCGTTTTATCGTACGGGGGACGTCGGGTAGAGCACGAGCTCCCTGCTCCAATCTGCACGCAGGTGGTAGAAAAACCCCACCTGAGCTTTGATTTGCCTCCATTTGCAGAGATATTTTTAGTTTAAATAAGATGTTGTTATCATGTTGCCTTGTCACAACTCGGAGTTAAGCTGATACTGCAGTAAATCCCGGCAAATACTTTAATGTGGCACAAAGACACATCTGACAGCATGCACTGACGTTGAATGGAAAATTAGGTTGCCATTGGTGTTGTTTTGTGGAGTCCTGGCCTAAATAAATCACTGATATCAGTTTACAATGTATTTTAAAACTTGCTATTACAAATTTCCATGCCACAGTGGTTCTGAACATTACTGTGAAAGACATGAAATAGTCACGGAAACGCAATCTCCTTCTTTGAGTACATGAACATAAAGTTCCCCCCTTTTCTTTTCAAAACAGAATGCATGATTTTGAAACGAATGTTGGAATTAAGTTTCATGCTAGCGCATTGTATGTTCACGCAACCCGAGGCAATGTGTCACCAATGCAACTAAGAAAACAGCTTTGAAAGGGAGCTTAAATTTGCTCAAATCGAAGTCAAAATCAGAAACAAAAAGCAAATGAAGCACAAACCTCAATAAGAAACTTGGTAACACAACGTAACACATTACTGTGCTAAGTTCAGTAATCACATTACAGTTACGATTTTGTCACTACTTGGAGGTTCTTTAGTTATCTGAACAATAGGACAGAAAGGAGACAGAGAGGGGGAAAACCCCATCAAACATGCCTTTTTCTTCCTGTGCACTGGCGCTACAATCAGCTGATTTCAATTTATTTGTAGGGATGAGGAAAAGGCACCAAAGTACAAGAAACCAATTTTAACTGCAAACTGTGTCCAGCGCTGTGATAGCAGTACAGTGCAGTTGTTCCTGCACTGTACTGCTATCAGAATATTCTGAATATTGATTTGTAAATAATGGAATTTGAAATAAGGTGGTAGGAACAGAAAAAGCATAAACTTCATCCTACTCCTTTTCAAGAATAAACATTGTGCCGACATTCATGAAAACTTTATGTTTTCTACGTTTTTCTTTCCTCTTGTTATTTTAGTTATATTTACATGTTCGAAATAAAAATGATTCTATTTCCGTCTATCTAAAACAGTCAGCATTCTAACACAAAGCCAGCAAAGATGTGCAAACCCCAACCCAGCTGCCTGATCTTCAGCAGGCAACAAAGGCAGTGATGCAGTGATGCAGTGATAGTGATAGACATAATCAATCAATTATGTTATCGGCTTTCTGTTTAAACTTAAATAGCAATCTTTATATGTAGTTCCTCTTTAGGATAGGGATTGGTCTCCATGTGTAGGACTGTGGCCTAAAGTTTATATTGTTCACTGGTAGTTATGTAACAGGACTCATTACAGAGTAATGCAAAAGTAATGTAACAAGTACTGTAATGGGGGTCATGTGACTATTTGGAATGTTGTGAATTGGTGAAAAGAAATTGAATTGAACTGCAAAAAATAAACGTGTAACGTGTAACATATTGCTGTAATGAACGCAAGGCTGGAAATGAGCTTCTCCCCTATTGACTTCTACAAATCCCAACTACAAAATGTGGACTTTAGCTCAAGGTGCTTTATATTATAAGGCAGACCCTACAATAATACATACAGAGAAAAACCCAACAACCATATAGCCCCCTAGCTGGCACTTTGGCGACGCGGGGAATGGAAAAATTCCCTTCCCACCTCCCAATAATTAAGAAACTAATGAACAGAGATGGGCAGTAATGCGTTACTGTAATCCGATTACTTTTTTCAAGTAACGAGTAAAGTAAGGGATTACTATTGCAAAAACGGTAATTAGATTACCGTTACTTTCCCGTAGGAACGCTGCGTTACTGCGTTACTAAAACTGTGATTTTTTTGCAAGAATGTCTCATGACAGTGACGTAAGCGAGTGCGACGTTCGTGACAACAGCTGTGTGCAGATCAACAATGGATAATATATCAGTGCAGGAGAGAGTATGAGGTGCAGCGTTTTAAGCGTGGAAGTACTGACCTTATTTTGAGTTTGATTCCATAAAAAGTGACAAAAACATTAGTGTCAAACTTCCAAGCAAGCACCGAGTGCGCAACGACGTAATGGGAAACTCACAGAGAAACTCGCGGATTCTTCCACACCGCTGCAGCACACCTGCACCAGGGAAAACCTCCGCCTACCCAACTCCTGCTTTACAGGTGAAAATAGAGCAACAGGACCACTAGTCTTTGACTTTATTTGTTTTCTGCTGTGTTTTACTTGCATCTATTTGAAAGAGTGAGTGTAAACACAAAAAAAAAATAATTTTATTTTATGTGCTGGAATGTGCAGAAAATAGGTTTAAATATTAAACAAATTTCTTCCAGTCAGAGAATGTTGCATATAATTAAATTTTTGCTTGATGCATAAAGTTAAAAGATTAAAACTGATAAAAAAAGTTTAAAAAAAGAGACTTTTCCATTTGATTACATTTTGTATGATGGATTATGCAGAAAAAGTAGAATTGGGCTGAAAGATCTATCGCTTTATCACCTATTCAGGTTGTAAATCGTGTTTTTAAAAAGTAACTAAGTAACTAATTACTTTTGAAAATAAGTAATCAGTAAAGTAACAGGATTACTTTTTGGGGGAAGTAATCAGTAATTAGTTACTGATTACTTTTTTCAAGTAACTTGACCAACACTGCTAATGAAAACCTGGGTCAGTGTTGCAGGAACATGAAAAAAGGGGACACATTCTGTCTCAGCAAACAAGCTTTTCATGAACTTCACACTCAGTAGCCTTGAAATGTTCAGATATATTTCTTTAATAAAACAAGACTGTCTGTGCAGTGTGCTGTGACTAAGTGTCTTAAAATTCCTGTCACAAATTTCACAATCGAATAAAATCCCTTCCAGACATTTTGGCTAAAGGTGAACGCCAAGAGTGTGCAACAGGTTGCAACCTGTTACTTTTCCCTATTCAGCACTGCCGCTTTGGCACTTTAGCTGATGATGATGTCAATCAATAGTGTAATGCAGCGTCTGCTGTTGGTGGAGAGTCTGACTCTCTTATCCTTCCTCTTGCTGCAGAGCAGCAGAAAAGCAGCTCAAGAGCAGGAAAGAATCCAGGAAGACAGAGGAAGGATGTAATGAATGTAGACTGCGCCGCTTTGGTGTCTTATACTTCAAGTGCAGTCATGATATCTGTAAGATGTTATCAAGCTATTAACAAGTAATGATAGTGATTTGGCATTAACAGCCCACAGTTAGATATACTTATGTCTTAAAAGTTGTTTATGCACTCAGTCAACAATGTAGCATGATGATGACAGGCTGGAAGAGTTTCTAACTTGTACAACATAATCATTAACAGCAAGGTTTTTAGAAAAAATCCATTTAAGCCCCATTATGAGTGTGCTTGTTGTATGTAGCTTCACAGCTCAATATTCAACATCTTTTGCCCAATATATCCATGGGCGACCGTGGCTCAGGGGGTTGGGAATCGCATCTGTAACCGGAAGGTCGCCGGTTCAATCCCTGGGCCCTCTGTCCTGGTCGTTGTGTCCTTGGGCAAGACACTTTACCCTACTTGCCTACTGGTGTTGGCCAGAGGGGCCGATGGCGCAATATGGCAGCCTCTGTCAGTCTGCCCCAGGGCAGCTGTGGCTACAACCGTAGCTTGCCTCCACCAGTGTATGAATGTGAGAGTGAATGAATAGTGGTATTGTAAAGCGCTTTGGGTGCCTAGAAAAGCGCTATATAAATCCAATCCATTATTATTATTATTATTATTATCTGCACATGTGCAAACCATCTCAACCTTACCACTGTAACATTTTGTTCAAACAGCCGACCTGTACTCATTGTACTCACTGTACGCCATCTTTGGTCACTACCAGAAACCTTAACATCTTCAGTCCTGCCACCACCAGCTCGGCCTCCCGTCTTTCTGTTAGTGCCACTGTCTCCAAACCATACACGACAGCAGGTCTCGCTACTGTCTTGTGAACTTTCCCTTTCACTCTCGCCTGCGCTCTCTTCTTCACCTCTCTTGTGTGCTGACAACTGTAAAAACAGTACTTTGGATGGTTGATCTCAGGTATTCAAACTCATCTACCTTCTCCTCAGCTTGTCTCCATCTCATCAGACGCTTGCATTCTGTCGTGCTTCTACCAACTCTCTAGAGCATACCTCCACCTCTCCATTCACTTCCACCCCTTCCTTAATCTGAATACAGATCAAAACATTGTCTGCAAACATCGGCGGGGAAGAGCTTGACCTCATCTGTCAGCCTGTCCATCATCACAGCAAAAACCCTGATGTAATCCAACCCTCGACTTGAACCCATGTGTCGCTCCTACATCACACCTCGCCACTATTTCATTGTGTTCAGACACGTCCTGCACCACCCTCGCACGCTTTCCTGCTTCTTCAACAACTCTTTCCCATAGCTTTATGGTGAGGCTCATCATCTGTGCCCTTCTGGAGTTACTACAGCTCTGCACATCATTCTTGAAAAGTGTCTTCTCTGTTACAAACATCCTCTCACTCTCCAAGATTAGATAATATGGGTAAAAACCTCCTTCTCTCCTAGACACTTCCATACCTTCGTAAGTACTGTACGTAATTTGGATCAACTGCCATTCCACTCTTCATCCTCTTCATAGCTGCACCCACTTCCTCCTTATGTCACGGCTGAGGAGATAAGCAAGTATCTAGACCATTTACCACCTCATTCAAGCGAATATAGAGGATGAAGTGTTTTCTGGTTAAAATACTAGGAGGAATCAGAGATAATTGTATTATCAGCTTTGATATGTGGTAGATGTTGGTCACCTTTAGACAACAAGAAACTCAGTTAAAGTTCAAAAAAAGCTGTTTGGGTGAAAATGCATCATTTTATGATGGCGAATTCTCCCGGGGAAAATTGCTCCTCATCAGAGTAGGGCTTTTGAATGCAGCATTAACCCCGACTTCTCCAGTAGCTCTCCAATCAGAGCTTGATTATAAGGGAGCCTATTGTTCAGTCTCTTAAGGCTTTTTGACTGATTCTGGCTGGAGATGGCAGTGGTGGTTGCAGGTATGTCAAAAACCAATTTAATGTGTTTATATTAAACTGCTAGAGCAAATTCAGCTACTCTCTCTCTTTCGTCTCATACTGGTGTTCGGGATGAGCTCTGTTACTCTGCTGTCCAATACCTCTGGTGGTAAGTCGGGTCTCAGCATTAAGGTTTTCACTGTGGGAGGACCTCAGATAATAATTGTTTTACTTCTTCTTATTAACATGATCAAAGTTTTTCTGTTTAGTAAGATTGTGGCCTTTTCGTAGGACATGTTACTTGCCAATAATGAGTCTATGTACTTTTTCCTCTCAAGTGCTACTACAACTAAGGTTTATTAACATAGTATTTCATCTGATGGAGTTCCTTGTGTGTTCCTTTGATCTTTTTCTCACTGCCTGTGCTTCAACATTTTAAGCGGTAACCAGGTTCCATTTGCTACCTTACAGTGACATTTTCCATAAGATTTTAAATTCAGTTTTCAGATGAACACTACTTGTCTCCTTTTTAAAGGCATCTAAGTTTCCACTTTATCACTTTAGTAAAGACCTTCATCTTGTGTACAGTAGTGTCATCCCCCTTTACAGGTTCCACATGGTGCCAAACTGAATTCAAGGAGTGGATGAAATACATATTTAAACTTTTACTGGGCAGCAGGCTAAAGTTTTGCAAAATCATAAATAAATCTATAGATTTGCTTTTTTTGAAGGATTCTGCTGCTTGCAAGTCAGGCACCTGCAGCCTATAAAGGGCTGCCAGTTAACATCAGAACAACTGGAGCTGCAATATATTTATTTTAATCTGTCTGAATGCAGGCCTAGCTGCTCTGCACCTCATCCTTGCCTCAAGGTTCCTGCTTTAGTCAAGCCACCCGCGCCATTCTAACAATCAGCAATGATAATAGATAATACAGTCAGTGATACAGGTCAAGGGAGCAGGCTAAAACATGTGGTAAGGTACCTACTGGGTGATATGTATGGGACTGATAACAGCTGATAACAGCCATTCAGAGGGCTGATACAGTAATAACCACATTGACTGTGCGATGCTATAGTTGCTACATCTTAATTGTCGATGCAGCAAAAATCATTATCATGACACGGGTCAAAATGCTAATGTGTTATATAAGACCAAACTAATGTCTAGTAAACAGCTTCCCAACAGTCATTAACTTGTAAAACTTTGTGGAAATGAATGCGCTGAATGATTATATATGTCGCTATTGATCTACAGGCCATGCCTTTTCCTAATTAAAACTGGATGAACACATTCTGCAAGTACAATAGCAAGTTAACTGCATGTTTTTAGGTGATGCACTCACTAAATCACAGGTTATGGAACTAGGCACAAAGCAGAGCTTTATTTAAATCTGCTCCTGAGCAATCCTCCAAGCTAATTCACCTATAATAAGCACCAACACAAAAAGTACAAATACACCTTATCTTAAGCTTGTGCCTGTACAAATCTGAGCCACTGACACAGAGAACACGTCACAACTGCTCACAGCTGTATGAAAAAGGATTTAGGTTCTTGCCGGTTTTTGAGGAATCGCTGTCTTCCGGAGAGCATCCGCAGTGGTGGACAGGCTGCCTATTGACAGTCTGTGCATGGATCAGATACCCTGGGCAGTGTTGACAGAGACAAAGAGGGGATGAACACGATGTCTGAATGTCAAGTCAAGGCTGTCAGAGGGTCAGACAAGTCAATGATGGAGCCACTGGAGTCAATGAAGGACGGTGCAAGAGGGAAAGGAGATGGACAGGATGGAGGTGATGGAGTAAGAGACTGGAAAGAAGATAGATGCAGGGTGGAGGCAAGAAAGAGGCATAAACCTACAGCCTACATTCACGCTTATGGTGGATCGGAGGAATAAGTCAGATGGGGATTTTGAGAGTGAGACGGAGCGGAGTGCAGGAGGAGGCAGATGGAGCTGGTTAAATCCTTGTCCTGAGTATTGTACCAATTGTGGCAGAGAGGCAGACACAATAGCTGAGCAGTCTCCTGTCGCTTCCATAAACAAGATAAATTGATGAGGCTCTCCCGCCCACTAACATCCACAGTTTGTTTTTATTGCCTTCCAGGACAACGGAATGGAAACCTACTCTAGTAAAACAAAAAAGAAACACTCTGCTAAATATTCCTTTTCCACTCTCAAAGACTTACACTATAGCATCATGGATGAGTGGCAGCATTTGATGCCATTGTCTCATATGAGTAGCTTTGGCTTGTATTAGGAAAAGGCTCTTTCAGTGTGGCTCCCATGTTGCTGAGAACAAACTAAAAGGGATGTAATTCAATCAGTCGGGTTTAAAAAGCCACCTCTTTACATTATGATTTGATTATAGCCTCTTTTTTATTTATTTTACTTTAGAGAGACAAAACATGATTGAGCATAACCAGTATTGATTCCGAGTACATTTTTTCTTCTTTGACAACCCCTGGGATGCTTTCCCCGAATAACATTTTATTATGATAGACGGAAATGTTTTACACAGACATCGCAGGCTTGGAAGAACACAAAGCAAACGATTCAAAATGGGATTGCCAGTCAGTAAACAGGGGGATTACAGAATCCCAGCGCTTAGCGAAAAGGCTGTAATTGAAGAAACAGAGAAGAAAGATATATTAATAACAAACCAGGCTTTGGCTGAGGCTCTCTAAGACACCGATTCAAGGTGACATGCTGTTTGACTGTTTGTCTGCGAGCGAGACTGCGCTAAAGCTACCGACTGGAAATTTCATGAAACGTGGTCTAGAGTTGGCCGAAATAAACCCATTAAAAGCTGGCGCGGTTTCAGATCGCTATCTTTAAAAGTGCAGGATAGGGGATTATTTCCACTCTCCCAGCGCCTTTGAAGTTTCAAGATGTGTTGATTTTTATCCGAGTAAAATAGCGAACAAATTTGAAAATGATGCAAAACTATCGAATCCAAACATTAGCTGACATTTTTTTCCAGTGACAAATCAAAAAAGGAGGAAAAAATCATGTTTATTAAAGTTTCTCTCTGTCTCCTGCGGTATTTATTCAGTGCTTGTCTACTTGTTGATGCAGTGTCGTTAGCGGTGATCTATGCTGCCTTCAGCGGAGTCTGTGATTTACTGTGCGCTCTGACTCTGACACGGGCCGGGGGAGGGGAGAGGGTCAGGCTAAATGGCTGTCTGACCACCATCCATCTTCCCACCCAATCAATGACACCATTCAGGCAGATTTTATCCAATCAAAGCGTCCTGTTGTGATGAAAATGATGCATAAGGCCTGGGTTAAACCAGGCTAGTACCCAAACCACTTTGCAAACAGATTTTAAGGGCATTTAAAAGCCATCTGGACAACACATGCACTGTAGTACACCTACTGTACCAGCCATCAAAGCATAACAGGGAAAACTCCAACTCAGAAGCAAAATTGGATCCAGCATTTATTAATGTTACACTAAACAGGCACCAAATATTTTCCGCCACAGTCCACAGCGCCCGCCTGCCTGTGCAGCAGCATCTCATGTTTACTGGTTAAATGCTATGTTGCATTGTTTACTAATGGTGTCTTTGGACATGCATTGAATAACATTGTTGGTGGCTTTTGTCAAAGGTGACAGAAGCCTTTGAACTCGCTTGTGCTGCTGCACCCTTCATAATTATCTGACAGCAATCAATTGAGGCTTGTTAAGACTTTCACAGAAATGGCCCGGCTTGCTAAGTTTGCTGACATAATTTTTGCATTCCTGTGCAGACATTAGACCAAAAAAGTCAATCGTATTTACTCATGGAGGATTGCCGGTCATTACCTGATGGCTTTGTCATGATTAGATTGGGATTACTGCTGATTTCTAAACCAAATCATCCAGAAAATAACTGCCGTACCAATGAACCGATTAAGGAAGTCATTAGAGGAGACTTTGCAAACATGTAACGCTCTTTTTAAATCATTTTTAAGTTTTAATTATATCACATTTTAATTGCAGTCTCTGTTGCCAGCAAACCTAAAAGATAAAAAGCCACTGACAGCAGAGGAAGTGGCTCGAATGAAGATGTGAACTGTCTCACAGTTTCACAGCCAAGACTCCAATTTCCAATGTCAATGTTTACCTACATGCACCAACAGGAAAGGATAATAGAGGCAGATGCACACAGCAGCACTGCTAGAGGTGGAAATCCAGTGTTCAACCTAATATAGTAAGTACTGGACATGATAAGAACTCAAGAATGATGTAAAATATATTTGTTATTAATGGGCTAAAATGGCTGTAAAGATGATGGAAACAGATTTTTGGGGTAATTTAGAATGTAAACGTGGCTGGGCGTCATTGGTTACAGCTCTTTTAGCACTGACTGCAGCACATGTGAGCAGTATAACATCACAGCTGAGCTGTAGCAAGTGTGGAGTTGTGTGGTTAGTAAGTTACTAACTACTTTTTAAAATACATTCATGTAATCTTAATAAATGTTCACTTTCAATATAGATAAACTCTCACTGCACATTTCCACACTCTTTGTATATATATCAAGATATATAGCTGTCTGAGTTTTATTACATCCAAAATGTTGGCATGCCAAAACTCCAGTTTCAGTCAGGATGTACTAACACCACCACTGTGAGGCCCTGCTTGTCAATCTTAAGCCTTTAATCCATCTGTGTGCTCTGACGGGCTTCTATATTATTCATGGAAAAGTTTCCTTGTTCCTTTAAGGTAATTTATTTTCCTCAGTCACAGTGGGGATCTCCCAGGGTTTGTTTCAGTGGCCCCTGTGGAAGGAATGTCTGTGAAACAGAAATTGTTCTTGGTTTTTCATATTTTGTTTTATATGTAATATTAGAAAAATATGTTAACTACAAGTATAAACACACCGATGTGTCAGGTATATGTTTATTATGTATACATTGTTTGTACCAGGGTGGACCCCTTTTGATTTTCACAACTAGCTTAATTAATGTTTTGGTCTGAGGTCTGGTGACTGTGGAGGGTGTTTCAGCGCAGTGAACTCATTGTAATGTTCAAGAAACCAGTTTGGGATTATTTGAGCTTTGTGACATGATGCTAGAAGCGCCCATCAGAAGACGGGTACACTGTGGTCAATATGGATGGACATGGTCAGCAACAATACTCAGGTAGGCTGTGGCTATCTAATGGGCCTAGACTGTGCCAAGAAAATATCCCTCTCACCATAACACCACCAGCCTAACCCTTTGACACAAGGCAGGATGTCTCTATACGTTCAAGTTCACACTAAATTCTGACTCTACCGAATGCTGCAGCATCAACAGCCATTCAACCAGGGAACATTTTTCCAGTCTTCTTTTGTGTAATTTTGGTGAACCTGTGCAAACTCCGGTTCATAGCTGACATTAGTGGCCCCTGTGTGGTCTCCATCAACTTCAAGGGTCGACATGTTGTGCATTCAGAGATGCTCTTCTGCATAGTTTGGTTGTAACAAGCGGTTATTTGAGTTACTGATTCTTTCCTGTCAGATCAAAGCAGTCTGGTCTTTGTCCTTTGACCAGCGAGGTATTTTCCCCCAGAGAGCTCAGTGGATATTTTCTCCTTTTCAGACGATTCTCTGTAAACCCTAGAGATGGTTGTGTGGGGAAATCCCAGCAGATCAGCAGTTTCAGATCAGCCTGTCTGGCAGCAACAGCCATACCACATTCAGAGTCACTTACGTCACCTTTCTTCCCCATTCTGATGCCCAGTTTGAACTTCAGCAGATGTTTGAACATCTGCACGACTGAATGTATTGAGTTGCTGCCATGTGATTGGCTGATTAGATCTTTGCATGAACAGTTATAACTAACAACGTGACCACCGAGTGTATATAATGGGGGAAAAATGGCAAATAGTGGCAAAGTTTAAAAAACGCTCTACAACGTTAGCTGCCCGGTGCCCTTGCTTCATAAAGAAATCCTTCCTTTCAAAGTCGAGCATATTCTAGAGCAGCACATGGGCAGAATTGCAAATAAATCATCAAGCTTGGTCCGGCCATCCCACCAGGAGGAAGCCACACACGTCTATTGGTAAATGATTGGTGTGTGTCTAAGCCAGGCTCCTATAGGAGGTAAGCAGGCTACTGATGAATGAGAGTCTGGGGTTTAATGAAGTGTGTTTATTACCGGTTGATCAGTGGTTAACGGACAGACCTCCCCTGGCAATATACTAAGAGCACATTACCACAGACAGGCGGGGAGAGAGGGATGTAACAAATTGGGAGGTACTGGCAGAAAAGGTGAAAAAGCAAGAATAAGAGAAAGTCAAAGAAACGGAGAGAATAAGACATGAGACATGTTCAGCTGATGTCCAAACATACAAGCATTTTAAGGGAGTCGGTGGATCTAAGTACAAAATTTGAGTTCTCATAACACAGTATACTCAAATATTACAAATACGCTCATGAACACACTTTGTTGGCTCATCACTTTCAGCCTTTTTTGTTGTTAGTTTACGAACAAGCAAGCAGGGCGTTCCTCTCAAGGTCATCTTAATAGACTTTTTCTTTCCCACACAACCATATACTACCCCCAGTGCCATAAATCACATTCACGCTCACACACACATCCATCACTCGGGGCCAGTCAGAATGACAAATAATACCTCTAACAATAGGTCCTATTCATCAATAAGGCCATATGTTTTTCCCCGGTGAAGAATATCAGAATAATGGACCAAAATGTATTCAAAACAAATACGCATGAGAAATGTTTGGAGAACTTCACCATGGCCTGAACTGAAGCAGACTACTTCTGGCAGCAGTGAGCTATAAACTTTGAATTTCATTTATCCAAATCCTGTGTCATGTAAAAGAAAAAAAATCGACACTGCTGCAGTGTAATATTTAAGATGCAAACAGCTGCTTTATTTATTATTTAAATTTTACAGAGAATATAAGGCTCGTTTCCTGTCAGTAACAGGGTTGTTTATTGCTGAGATTTTGGAAAGCATCTGCATCGCTGAAAAGAGGTTTGACGATTATAAACTCCCAGGTTACACAAACCTGTTTGGAATACAAGAAAAAGGTCAATAGTAATAAATGATCTGATGTAAGATGGATTTGGAGCTGACATACAAACATAGCCATCTGGAAACAGTATGCTTTGGGGATGTGAAGCAATTAATAACAACTAAAGCAAGCAGAGATTTATTAAAGAAAATACCAGCGTTATAGCCAGCTGGTTTATGCTGACAGGCTCGGTGAAGTCTTTATAATGAATTAAACCTGCAGTATTCAATTCAATTCAATTTTATTTATATAGCGCCAAATCACAACAAAAGTCGCCTCAAGGCGCTTCATAGATACAAAGAAAACCCAACAATCATATGACCCCCTATGAGCAAGCACTTTGGCAACAGTGGGAAGGAAAAACTCCCTTTTAACAGGAAGAAACCTCCAGCAGAACCAGGCTCAGGGAGGGGCGGGGCCATCTGCTGCGACCGGTTGGGGTGAGAGAAGGAAGACAGGATAAAAGACATGCTGTGGAAGAGAGACAGAGATTAATAACAGACATGATTCAATGCAGAGAGGTCTATTAACACATAGTGAGTGAGAAAGGTGACTGGAAAGGAAAAACTCAATGCATCATGGGAATCCCCCGGCAGCCTACGTCTATTGCAGCATAACTAAGGGAGGATTCAGGGTCACCTGGTCCAGCCCTAACTATATGCTTTAGCAAAAAGGAAAGTTTTAAGCCTAATCTTGAAAGTAGAGATAGTGTCTGTCTCCCGAATCCAAACTGGAAGCTGGTTCCACAGAAGAGGGGCATGAAAACTGAAGGCTCTGCCTCCCATTCTACTTTTAAATACTCTAGGAACAACAAGTAGGCCTGCAGAGCGAGAGCGAAGTGCTCTAATAGGGTGATATGGTACTACAAGGTCATTAAGATAAGATGGAGCCTGATTATTTAAGACCTTGTATGTGAGGAGCAGGATTTTGAATTCAATTCTGGATTTAACAGGACGCCAATGAAGGGAAGCCAATACAGGAGAAATATGCTCTCTCTTTCTAGTCCCTGTCAGGACTCTTGCTGTCCAGTCCAGCCTGGAAGTAATAAATGCATGAACTAGTTTTTCAGCGTCACTCTGAGACAGGATATTTCTAATTTTAGAGATGTTGCGCAAATGGAAGAAAGCAGTCTTACATTTGTTTAATATCTGCGTTGAAGGACATATCCTGGTCAAAAATGACTCCAATGTTCCTCACAGCGTTACTGGAGGCCAAGGTAATGCCATCCAGAGTAAGAATCTGGTTAGATACCATATTTCTAAGATTTTCAGGGCCGAGTACAATAACCTCAGTTTTATCTGAATTAAGAAGCAGAAAGTTAGCGGCCATCCAGGTCTTTATGTCTTTAAGACATTCCTGCAGTTTAACTAATTGGTGTGTGTTATCTGGCTTCATGGACAGATAGAGCTGGGTGTCATCAGCATAGCAGTGAAAATGTATGCTATGTCTTCTAATGATGCTGCCTAAGGGAAGCATGTATAATGTAAACAGAATTGGTCCTAGCACTGAACCCTGTGGAACTCCATAATTAACCTCAGTGTGTGAAGAGGACTCTCCATTTACATGTACAAATTGGAGTCTATTAGATAGATATGATACAAACCACTGCAGTGCAGTACCTGTAATACCTACAGCATGTTCTAATCGCTCTAATAGGATATTATGGTCGACAGTATCGAACGCTGCACTGAGGTCTAGCAGGACAAGCACAGAGATGAGTCCACTGTCAGAGGCCATAAGAAGATCATTTGTAACCTTCACTAAAGCTGTTTCTGTGCTGTGATGAACTCTGAAACCTGACTGAAACTCTTCAAATAAG
Organism: Diplotaxodon limnothrissa; assembly: GCF_057381915.1. Lineage (NCBI taxonomy): Eukaryota > Metazoa > Chordata > Actinopteri > Cichliformes > Cichlidae > Diplotaxodon > Diplotaxodon limnothrissa. The sequence goes on along the minus strand of NC_140598.1, from coordinate 61,582,299 downwards.
CCATTCCTCTGCAGATGATCAGTTAGCTGTTTGACAACTACTCTTTCAAGGAGTTTTGATAAGGAAGGAAGGTTGGAGATTGGCCTATAATTAGCTAAGGCTGCTGGGTCTAGAGATGCTTTTTGAGTAAAGGTTTAACTACAGCTAGCTTGAAGGCCTGTGGTACATAGCCGATTATTAGAGATAGGTTGATCATATTTAAGATCGAAGAATTAATTAATGGCAGGACTTCTTTGAGCAGTTTTGTAGGAATGGGGTCTAAAAGACATGTTGATGGTTTGGAGGAAGTAATTGTTGAAGTTAACTCAGAAAGATCAATTGGAGAAAAAGAGTCTAACTTAACATCAATGGTACTAAGAGTAGCTGTAGATAATATTACATCTGTGGGATGATTATTGGTCATTTTTTTCTCTAATGATAAAAGTTTTATTTGTGAAGAAGTTCATGAAGTCATTACTACTTAACGTTAAAGGGATTGTTGGCTCACAAGAGCTCTGACTTTTTGTCAGCCTGGCTACAGTGCTGAAGAGAAACCTGGGGTTGTTCTTATTTTCTTCAATCAGTGATGAATAGTACGATGTTCTGGCTTTGCGGAGGGCTTTCTTATAAAGCAGCAAACTATTTCTCCAGGCTAAATGATGATCCTCTAAATTTGTGACACGCCATTTCCTCTCCAGATTACAAGTCATCTGCTTTAGGGTACGTGTTTGAGAATTATACCACGGAGTCAGGTACTTCTGATTAGAGACCTTAGTTTTCAGCTACAGTATCCAGAGTCGTACGTAGTGAGGAGGTGAAATTATTAACAAGATAATCGACCTCTGTTGGGGTAGCGTTCAGATAGCTGCTCTGCTCTATGTTGGTACAGGTCATTGAAGATGATAACAGTGGGTGGATTATATTCTTAAACTTAGTTACAGCGCTTTCAGAAAGACATCTACTGTGATAAAGTCTACTCTCCACCACTGTGTAATCAATTATTGTAAATGTAAATGTTATCAGGAAATGATCAGACAGGAGAGGGTTTTCAGGAAACACTGTTAAATGTTCAGTTTCTATGCCATATGTTAAAACAAGATCTAGAGTGTGATTAAAGTGGTGGGTGGGTTCTTTTACATTTTGAGAGAAGCCAATTGAGTCTAATAACAGATTAAATGCTATGTTGAGGCTGTCATTCTTAGCATCTACATGGATGTTAAAATCACCCACAATAATTATTTTATCTGAGCTCAGAACTAAATTAGATATAAAGTCTGAGAAATCAGACAGAAACTCTGTGTAAGGCCCAGGTGGACGATAGATGATAACAAGTAAGACTGGTTTCTGAGTTTCACAGCTGGGGTGGACGAGGCTAAGCATCAGGCTTTCAAATGAATTAAAAGTCTGTCTTGGTATTTCATTAATTAATAGGCTGGTGTGAAAAATTGCTGCCACACCGCCCCCTCGGCCTGTGCTTCGAGATTTCTGGTAGTTAGAATGACTCGGGGGTGTTGATTCGTTTAAACTAACATAATCATCCTGCTGCAACCAGGTTTCTGTAAGGCAGAGTAAATCGATTTGTTGATCAATTATTAAGTCATGTACTAACAGAGACTTGGAGGAGAGAGACCTAATATTTAATAATCCACATTTCACAGTTTTACTCTTTGGTTCAGATGTGGATACTGTATTGTTCTTTCTTTGTAATTGTTTATGTTTAAGTTGTTTGTTGCTGGTTTTTAGTTTGTTTTTTGTCTGTTTGGGAGCTGACACAGTCTCTATGGAGATGGGTTTTTGGGGGATAGCAGGAGGAGAGAAGCTGCAGAGAGGCGTGTAAGACTGCAACTCTGCTTCCTGGTCCCAACTCTGGATAGTCATATTTTGGGGGGTTTAATAAATTTGTCCATATTTCTAGAAATGAGAGCTGCTCCATCCAAAGTGGGATGGATGCCGTCTCTCCTAACAAGACCAGGTTTCCTCCAGAAGGTTTGCCAATTATCTATGAAGCCCACATCGTTTCTGGGACACCACTCAGACAGCCAGCAATTTAAGGAGAACATGCGGCTAAACATGTCACTCCTGGTCTGATTGGGGAGGGGACCAGAGAAAACTACAGAGTCCGACATTGTTTTGGCAAAGTTGCACACTGATTCAATATTGATTTTAGTGACCTCCGATTGGCGTAACCGGGTGTCATTGCTGCCGACGTGAATTGTGATTTTACTGAATTTACGTTTACCCGTAGCCAGCAGTTTTAAATTTCCTTCAATGTCGCCTGCTCTGGCCCCTGGAAGGCAATTGACTATAGTTACCGGTGTCTCTAGCTTCACATGTCTGAGAACAGAATCACCAATTACCAGAGTTTGACCCCCGGCGGGTGTGTCGCAGAGTGGGGAAAAATGGTTAGACACATGAACAGGTTGGTGGTGCACCTGGGGCTTCTGTTTAGGACTATGCTTCCTCCTCACCGTCACCCAGCTGCCCTCTTTTCCCAGCTGCTTGGGGTCTGCCGGGGACCTCTCTTGGTTTTTATTACCACTAATAATTTTAAAGCTCAGTTTTTAAAACTTTACGATGTAACTACAGCCCAGCCCATGCAGCAGTATATTAATAACTGACCTCATATTGTGGATTATCTCAGTTGTTCGCCTGACTAAAGTTTGGACCGTTTACAGCATCCTGCCATGCAATTGCATTTGTCCCTAAACTTCAGGAACCCTCACATTAACGTTTATCAAGTGGAAAAAAAGTTAGCGTTCCTCCTCCAGCTTCACTGTTTACATTATGCTAACATAGCCGTGTCGCTAGCGATCACGTAGCACATCATTATATACCAGCTAGCCAAACTTCAGTAACCCTACAAACGTCACTGCTGTTTACTTTCCTGTCTTCATTTATGTTGGAAGTGATAGCAGAGCTGTACGTCTTAATTTGTTTCAGAAATCCCTTATATCCTGCTAGTTTCCATCTAAATTATATTTAGATGGAAACTAGCGAACTAACTCCCTGCTAACTTCTAACTCCATTAAATTCCATAAATTCTGTTTTTATGGATGCCTGGATGTTAAACTTAATTGTTACACCTGGTAGAGCAGCCACACTGATCGTTTGTATTACAGATGAAAGAACTTACACAGTTTTTAACTCTCAGTAAAGCCGCAGTGATCATTTGACTTAGGGACCTGCAGCGTAGTTTGGGCTCAGACACAGCTAATGACGTCAGATTTAAAGTCCGGATTGTGGTTAGGTTAATTGATTTTATACCCCTCTGACAGACTGGTAACCTGTCCAGAGTTCACCCTGCTGCATGCCCCCCCTCGATCCTAAGCTGGATAAGTGACTAATTGTAGCAAATGACTGTAGCACTATGCCCCGGACATTTTTTTTTAACATTCTGGACAAGTTTAGTTTAAACACACCGAATCTAAACAAAGTTGTTATGGGTGATCTCTTTTATCCTATGATGAAACACAACAATCCTGATGGGAGCACGCTCTTCAAAGATGACAGTGCTCCCATGTGTAGTCCATGAGAAGGGGGGGTGTCACTGAACGGTTTGATGAGTGTGAATATTATGTAAATCAAGTGCTGTGGCCCTTCGCAGTCACCAGAGCTCAACCCTGTTGAACACCTATGGGAGGTTTTAGACTGATGTGTTAGACAGTACTCATCATGCCCACCATCATCAAAGCACCGAACAAGGGAACATCATAATCATAAATTCATAACCAGACATGATAAGATATCCTTTAAAATGCTCAGTTTTCAGGTATTCTGATTAATACCTTTCATTAAAGAGTGAGTGATGTGATCTTTACCCAGGGACATGTAAGGAGTCCGCTGACCAGTCATAAAACCTTCTTTTAAAATGTCTTTGAATATATTCAAGCTGAAATTTATAAGGCAAAATAAGGGTGAGACTGGGTCTCTGATGAGGTCCATCAGCCCTGTTAACAATCTGCATCCAGGCACAATGCTGGCTGATTACTAATCAGAGACGCTAAGAAAAAGCCAGCTGCTCAGCCTATTCCGACTTTCTGCAGAGGCACACACACACGCATGCAGGACTGGAACAGAGTGCACACGCAGTGAGGCAAAAATTGTGATTGCATCTAGGTAAGGCAGAAAGTATAATGCACATAATAAATGCGTTTGTTCACTCACAAAAGACATTTGCACACTCTTTCTCACTTTTTCCCCCCCCGCGTTTTTTCCTCAAGTGCACGTGCGCACGCACACCTGCACACACACAACAGCACAGAGCTGTAACAGCCTTCAGTCTGCAGCAGTGCCATGCAGAGATGAGAGGACCACACCTTGTTCAGAAAACAACTGAAATCAGTTTAAGGACACGTATTACCACAGTGCTCCTTGTCTGCCTCCCCCCCCCCCCACCCCTTCTTCCCCTTTCCCCACTTTCTTTCTTTCTCTCGCTCTCTCCTCGCGATCTCTCCCTCTCCTTCCTCCAACTCCCGCTTTTTTATTTTTTATCGTGTACCACCTGAGCTCTTCAAGGTTGCCGCCACAATTTGGGTCATTCAGCTCAGCCCCATTTCAACCAGACACGCACACACATACACACGCGTGCAATCACACACCTCCCCCTCTGTGTATTACCTGACACTGCCAGGTGGGAGAGACTCCATTACCGAGTTGAACTCTGACCCTGTTTCGACTGCCTGGCCAGAGAAGAGAGATGTGTGCGGTGCGTGTGCGAGTCTGTGTGTGGAAGAGAGGACAGAGACAGAGTAAAAAAAAAAGAGAGAAAAGAGGCTAGCAGCTGAAATGAGGCCAGCCTAAATGTTTGTGTGTGAACGTGCTTACACATTTGTTTGTGCCGGTGTGTTTGTATGTGTGCATGCAGGAGTGGAAGTGGGCCTGTCTCAAATGACACCTCTGGCCATTATTAAGTCCACTTTATTCTCCAGTCTCTGGCACATTTTCAACTCTCCATATGCTCGTATTTTTCTCCTGAACTTAGGTCCATAATAATGCTCGCAGAGTCTGAATACACCAGCATCTTATTAACATTCAAGAAATTGAAGTGGTGTCTAACTTTGAGAGTTGGCTTATGTAAACATCAAATCCCACTCAAAATAACCTGGAAAAGATCTTTGTTCTGATTATGAAAAAACACTGTATATCTGGATGGTAATATTTGCCAGGAACAGACTGAAAACGTCGCGTCATCTTGCTATATATGTTTTTGTAAATATAAATATACTGAGTTAGGATCATCAGTAATATGCCACCTGAAGCACTGAGTATGAGAAACGTGTCCAAAAACCCCTTTGTTGTCCACATTTTAAATCTCCTTCTGTGCATCTTCTGCTGTGTTTCAGTATAATACAGCTGATGCTCACAGCCTTGGAGAAAAAAAAAAGGTGTTGAATTAGTAGACAGTTGATTTGACTCAGGGACCTCACGGTTTCTTTCCTTTATAAACAGCCAAAGAAGATTGTTGACGGTTTGCTGAGGAAAAATGATGCCTATTCACTTTCACTGTGTTGCTGCATCAATTTGTACACGACTTACAAACATTAGTATCAGTTAAGAAGTTTCATTTATTGACTCAAGCTCGAGGTGCTGAAAGTTCATTCCAGTTATATTTATTTACATAGCAACAATTCACCACAACAGATCTCTCGAGGTACTTCATATTATAAGAAGAGAACCCTTCAACTTTTTACATTAAAAAACCCCAGAACAGCAACAACAATCCATCAATGTCACAACAAACACCTTAAGATCAGTAAAAGAAATAAAAGTCTGACATTTCACAACCTTGTGTGCCGGTATTATGTTTGCAGATACTATGTTTAAGAAATCAAAGGCAATTAAATTAATTTTTATAAGTCAGTCATTAATTTTCCAGATGCATTCCCATCACTTAACATTGATGCCTCTTAGTTATCATGCACATTGCCTTCTAGGATGTGGTCATAGTCCAAACTGTTAGTGGGCACTGACCTAATAGCATAATTGCTGTTATTTTCTGCAATTTTGTTAGCAACTTCCAGATGTTGATGTTTGTTTTTTGCTAGATTGTGTAAAAACTGTTAAGAGTAACGATATGTTAATCACATATATTTGCTAAGACCTCGCCCACTCAGGCCTAGAACCAGCAGTCAACCCCCCTGTAACCTGAGGCCACAAAAGAAAAATGTATATTCTGACTAGTTGACTGGTTGCTTAGTGAAATCACCTGCAAAGAGGGTACAGTACCAAAACCCTCCTTATGATTGGTTTTGTCACTGCCAGGTTGCCGCAGTCACCCATAGCTAACATGGAAGGCAGTGACTTCTGCAAACTCTCAAACAGTCATTTACAGTCTGAGGTGTAGTGAAACTTGAAAAGGTATGACACCAACCAGAAACTAATGGTACTGAAATTGTGCAAAGTGTTATCATAACCTGAACGGAGACCATTAGCCTTCAAAGTAAAAGCGGTGCCTTACTGCTGCAACAGACACATTTCAAAAGCACAACTTTTACTTTGGAGGTGAATGATCTCCTTTCAGGATAGCATAACACTTTGGAACAATTTCAGTGCCACTAGTTTGCGAGTGTTTACAAACAACATCTACTGGTGACCATGGCAACTGGTAAACAATCAAAGGTGTCGCAACAATGTTATGAGTGTCATATCATTTGTGTTTTTGTGACTAATTTCAACAACTTTTCAAGGAACTGGTGGTTGCCAGAGGTTGCCATAGCACTCAGCCCATGTAGCTAGTAGCCAAATAATATTAAAAGGGGTGTTGTAGTTCTATGGGCGGGGCCCTGGATTCTTAGTGGATTGCTGCACTAAGCTGTAGTAATGATGAAATAATGGTCTTACTAGGCAATACTTAAGAAAGTGGTCAGTAATGTTATTGAAATTGATATCGGTGCCTCCACTTAGTAGAAACTAAGTGAACTACCTTTTAGCATTTAGATTTCCGCAAAGAATTTGTGCTTAAGCCTTACTGAAACAGTCCCTCTAATGAGTCCCTCTAATATCAACAGAAACATAAAGTGAAATATAAATAACTCACACACAACACTCATTAACCAAAATAAAGGACTTTAGTTAAAGAAAAATTGTTCAAAGGCTTTGTAAAATTAGGTTTCAGAATAAACTAAATAAATGTAGAAAATAAATGTGTGTGTTGTGGTCTGAAATAATCCGACCCTTTGCGACGCACGCTGGAAAGCAAAATAAAAGTTAGCATGTACAATAGCTTTACTCCAGCCTCCTGAGCCATCATTTGTCACAGTCTGGGAGTGAATTAGTGATGGAAACCGGGAAGGAACCATCCAAGAGAACGCTGTGAGGGTACAGCGACAGCAACCAAAGTCCCACGGGAGAAAGCGGACATCTGGATTCATCTATGCCTCACCAGGAAAAAAACAAGTCCAAGGATAGCCTCCTGGTCTTATACGTTAGTGAGCATACACAAATGTTTCTCAGTCCATTTACTTAATAAAGCCTTTTAAACTCATGTCAAGTTCACTTGAACTTTTCATGGCACACATTACAACAACACTGGCCCACATTAGCATAGTAATAGACACAACTACAGGTACTACATGTGCTAATGTTGCTAGCTGTTAATATGCTAGCTGCTATTAGCATCGTGATATACTGAATCTGATACCAACAGTTCAAAAGAAAATCTCAGAAGTATTTAGCTCTGGATAACTTCAAAGTTCATCAAGGCAATAAGTACTTATTCTTCGGTATTCTTAACAGTTCTCACCCTGCATGTTTGCTGTGCATCTCTTTAGGGGTTTTTTTCTCCACATCTCGCGCTCCTGCTTCATAACCCGTGTGGGTGCATCACACATGCACAGATACCTGCTAATTAGCTCCAAGTAACAGACTAAAAACAGGGATTTAGCTTATCAGAACTGGAGCACAGACTTCTTGAACAGTCTGTAGCACACAACCAGCCATCTTATTTGTCAGTTAACTCTATTAGAAATGGCCTAAAATGCAGTAACAGCACAAATATGGTGCAGATACACAATTTTTAAATAGTGTTATTGTCATTTTTGAAGTGTTGGTAGAACTCCTAAAATATGTTGACGGAGCAGATGAAGAGGAAAGGACTTCCCCTATGTAATTCAAATTTTAGTAAAATAACTCCAAGTAAAAGACAGAGCAGTAAACTTTTGCACACACTGTTTGACAAGTAGGAAACAAAATGCCCCAACACACAATATTGTTTATTTGAGATTCAAATATGGAGAAAATGCTGAAAAAACAAAATATTGTGCATTGTCAGTCTAATCAGGACAGGAGCTGTTAGCCAAAAATGTTGTGCCATCCTATGTAACACCACACTCCTCAGCACTGTTTACAACATAACCCCCCCCCCCCAAGCAGCTCTCCGTGATATGGGAAAGAGAAGAAGCAGAGAAGGGGGATTTTGGCTAATGTGTACTGAAGAGTGTGGGAGACTTTCTGCTCCTCTTTCATCCTGGCTTTTGCACTGAAGCTGCAGGCGACTCCTGGTGTGAGCTCTCCATCGAAGCAGAGCAACAGCCCCCTTCTGTTTTCTAAATGTGGCCTCCTGCCTCCCTCTACGGCATGCCAAGGCTGCAGTGATGGGCGGAAAGCGGGAGAAGGGTTTCCTCTGTGCGTGCAAGTGTGTGCATGCATGTGTGGGTGTGTCTGCCAGGAAGAAAAGAAAGAAGAAGAGAGATCTGCTGCATATGGTTGTATTTTCATTATGCGGCCTGCATCTCTGAGTGTTTGAGTGTGTGGGTGTGCATATATGTGTTTCAAGTTTTTTTGGGGGGGGGGTGGGGGGGGGGATAGGCTGTGTGACAGAGAGCATTTGACAGAGGCAGGCAAAATGGTAGTCAGATCAGTCGCCGTAGTAATTGGGCGCTCTTGACGTTGTCATTTGCAGCATCTGCAGCTGCCATTAGAGCGTGTGTATTTGTCACTGTGAGTTTGAGCATATACGTGCTGCATCTGTGTGTATGTGTGTGTGTGTGTACCATATGCTTTAAGTGAATCCTCGCATTAGGCACTCCTCAGTAATTTAAAAATGGTTCCTGCCAATAGCTAGCTTTCACTAAGGATGTCATGTATGTGTATGTGCATGCACACATTTATGCAGATCTGTTTATTTGTTAACAAGATGAATCCACTCCATGAATATTTAGCAATGGCATGTGTCTCACATGGAGCACCACCGTGCCACAGACTGCATGCATAGGTGTGCTACGTGTCATAAATACTGTTGAATTCTGCAGTCAATAGTTATTTGCTATAAAAAAAATGTTATACACAATGAAATGAAAAATCCACAATGCTTACAAATTGGTTTGTAAGTTATAGTTATTGTAAAATTACTATTGATATTTATACAAGTTTGTTAATGCTTAAATTATCAGCTGTGGGACCATGAGATTAGCACTGTCGTCTCACAGCAAGATGGCCCAGAGTCCTTCTCTGTGTGGAGCTTGTGTGATCTTCCTGTGCCTGTGTGGATTCCCTCCGGGGTTTCTAGCTGCCTCATACAGCATGGGTTAGGTCCTTTGGGGATTCTAAATTGACCGTAGGCTTGAACAGTGGTTGTCTCTATGTGTCAGCCCTGTGATAGACTGGTGACCTGTCCAGGGCTTACCCCGCCTATTGCCCTATGGCAGCTGGGATAGATTCCAGCCCCCCCCCCCCCCCCCCCCATATACAATATTCAGAATCAGAGAGAATTGAAAGTTGCTGCTAGCCAGTGTTAGTGAAACGTATTGTCATTAACTCATTAATCATATAACTCATTACACTTAGCAAATAAACTTTCGTACAATGTAAAAATGTAATCACACTGTTTATCGGAGGGAAAATATTATTAGGTAGTAACATTAGCTGGCATAATGTTAGCTTATAACCAGCTATTGTTGTTGTTTAGCTGGATTATTGTCAGCTGTCTGGAGACAGAAGGGTCAGATGTATAATCTGCTGGGAAGAAGTAACTGCAACAATATCAGGGATAAATAAGCATATGCACGATGACATATATTAGAGCTCCGACTTCAGAACAGGGTTGAGGTGAGGAGGAAGAGAATCAGGTGGAAATGTGGGTGAAGAGAGAGGTGGAGGAAAAAGACATAATAAGAAGATATGATGGAAAAAATAGAACAAATGTTAATTTATCATATGTAGTTTGAAAGAGCTGTATGTGATCTTTGAATTAAAAGTAGCATATAAGGCTTACTATGTATGCTCCCATTCTCTAGCCAGGTAGGCGGTATCTCAGCCACTATATTCAAGATAACGGTCCAACGTGGCAGCTTCCATGTTCACTCCCGTGATTCCTAATGGATTAAATGGGCTGGTTTTTATATCGCACTTTTCTACTCTATCTGAGCACTCAAAGCACTTTATGTTCTTATAGGTTTATGAGAAAGCATTAATTTGTTGGAAGATGTAATGACAAACTAACCAATGTAGATATATGAGCACAACATTCTTTTTTTAATTAAATAGCATAAAAAAATACTTATTGTATGTTTAAGAAACATTCATGAAGAAGTATTGTTTTGTATTATTCCAAAGCATGACACTGGACAGTGGCTTTTTCCTTACCAATCAAAATCTTCTGAAACATTCATCATTAAGCTGGTGATGCATCACAAATGACCAGTGACAACAACGTCTGCTCTTCAGGTTCCACCGTGTCTCTTAGTTCACCTGCATTTTCCGACTTTATTATAATCACAGTCCACTGCAAACATCCCTGCGGCCTCTTCATTTCCTCAGTCATGCACATATTTAAGTATGAAAATGACTACGTTGCTATGACTTGCTCTTGCACCTTTTTGAAAGTGGTCACGTTTATCCAAATCATACAGCAGCTGTCATTTAATAACTTCCCTGCACTGATCGTCGCTATCACATCTCCTCCATTCCAGTCTCTCTGTGCACACTGGCCACTCTGCCTTCTGGGTTTCTGCCTCTCATCTGTCCACAGAAGTCCCTAATATTTCCATATGTACCCACAGACAGTCGGATACAAACACAGACACTCCACACTTTCCTGTCTGTGTGTTTCATAATGTGTGTGTTCAGTTGACATTTTACTGTTCGCTCAGTGCCGGCTGCCATCTCTCTCTCCCTGCACCCCTCAGTAATTTCCCCACTGACTGTCTGCTATCTGCCTTTCTGTGCTTTCCCCTACTCTCTCACTATCTTTGCTCTCCTATATGAGATGGTATGCCTGAATCACCTCCATCTTGTTGCCGTGACCTCAATATAGTTTGTCCAGTGCCTATATTTCTGCTGCCCATATGTCTTCCTGTTCATACAGCAGGTCTGTCACAAGGGTTGACTGTCTCGCATTTTACTCTGTCTCTACTGATAATGAGTGCTGATCAATTTGTTCATTTACTGACCTTTACAGACACAGACTCTCAGTCTGGCGTCACTGGATGCAAAGAAGTAATCGATACGTCTCCATTAACGATTAAATATGAAAAAAAGTTGAGCGTAAGGTTTAATTGCTGCCCTTGATGGTCAACAATAAAGCATTCAATGACTTATTTATATATACAAACACAGAATCATGATTCCGAGTTTCTCTTAGAACTTGGAAATCAGACTGGAAATTCCTCTGAAGCAGCAGCAGACATGGTCCAATGAACCTCTGTGCACGAAATCCACTGATAAAGGGAACGATAATCAGAATAATAATTAATTCATACGCACTTGAAGAATATCTGATTAAGATGTTATGTTACAGATCGGCTGAAAGAATGAGATCTGCTTTTTAAATTTCCTCTCTAGAGGTTCTTTTTTTCACCTCAGAAGGTTTATATACCATCAGATCTGTGTTGGCAGTTGATCTGAGTGTGTTAAAATCGCTTTAGCTGACCTGAGTGCATAATCAGCTTGTTGGGCGAACAGCCATCTGTAGCAGAGCCAGAATATGCTCTGCAAACAGATACTGAGAGAAGTTTTTCTGTTTGTTAAACAATATGGCGCATACATAACTGCAGGCTGTAGTAAATAAAGATAGGTGGAAAAGGAAAAACCAACCGAATGCTTCTCGGTAAAACGTCGGGCCGCTGTGTACCACCAGAACGGCTCCAATGCTCCTTGGCATCGATTATCCAGGTTTCTACAGCTTTGCTGCGATGATAAAACACTTTTTATCCAAAAGATGACCTTTTGATGATTGTGATTGTAAACACTGTCTAACACATCAGTCCAAAGTCTCCCGTAGAAGTTGAGTTTTGCCATTTGGCAGCCGTTTTGGCAATGCCTCAGTGTAGTTATTTTGAAGCGCTTATCTAAACGAATGTGGAGAGAAGACCAACTTTAATTTGAGTGTTCACAGGGACAAAGTTACATGTAGAGAACTTTCCTTTAAACTGCATAAAACTGCTATTACCAGAGTACTGAACAAATGAAATGCCGATTCGTGTTATGCACCGATCAGCCAAAACATTATGACCACTGATTGGTGAAATGACAAACACCAATCGTCTCTTCATGGTGGCACGTGTTAGGCGAGACATATTAGGGATCAAGTGATTGTTTTGTCCTCAAAGATGATGTGTTAGAAGCAGGAAAAATGGCCAAGCGTGAGGATTTGAACAAGTTTGACAAGGGTCAGAGCACCTCCAGAACTGCAGCTCTTGTGCAGTTTGGTCTGCAATGGTGAGTATCTATTAAAACTGGTCCAAGGAAGGAACACTTGTGAACCACTGACATGGGCAGCTAAGGCTCAGTGATGCGTGTGGAGAATGAAGGCAAGGGAGCTACTGTAGCTCAAATTGCTGAAAAAGTTAATGCGTGTTTTGATAGGAAGGTGTCAGATGCATTTTGTTTGTTGCGTATGGGGCTGAATAGCCACAGACTAGTCAGGGTGTCCATGCTGACCCCCGTCCACTGCCAAAGTGCCAATAGCAAGAAAATGAGTAGCAGAGCTGGACCACGGGGCAATAAAAGAAGATGGCATGGTCATTGCCTGCTTTTACACCACGGGGATGGCTGGGTGAGTATGTCTCACTGGGAAACAGCTGCCACCAGGATGCACTATGGGAAGAAGGGAAGCCAACAGAGGCCGTGTGATGCTTTGGGCAATGATCTACTGAGAAACCTCGGATCCTGCCATCCACGTGGATGTTATTTTGACACATACAACCTACCTAAGCATTGTTACAGATCATGGAAAGTGTATCGCCTATTGACCGTGGCCTCGTTCAGCAGGATAACGCAGCCTGTCACAAAGCAAAAATGGTTCAGGAAAGGTTTGGGGAGTAGAACAACAAGTTTGAGGTGTTGACTTGAATTAAAAATATGATGCATAGCCCACACTTAACAAGAAGTACACAACTGTCACAAAAATTCTCATATGTGCATGCAGCATAATGCAACATGACTGGATTACATGTTGATGATGGTTATCATGGAAGAGACCAGTTCCATCAGGATTTCCTGAAAACTCCCAGTTAGCACACCAGAGCCACTGAGTCCCCTCCCCATAGGGTTAAAGGACCGGGGTTAGTCACATGAGGGAAGGATTTTTGTTTAGACGGCTAAGTGTTGTTTTGGCTGCTCTTCTATCTGGTAATTGTCTCTGGGTTTCAGCAGGGATGGATCCATAGATGACCACATTGCTTTTACCTTCCTGGCATTAAAGAGGTTTCATTTTATTAACATAGTAGTATTTTTCCAGTCTAAAAGACTTTATGCACATAGAATGTGTGCATTAAAAATATTTTATTATAATACTCTTACTCTTCAAAATGAACCACATAATTTTGCTGGATGAATTTGCTTGATTTTTCCGATTTCTTTGGATGCAAATAAAGAGATCTGACCAATTAGACCACTTTATTTGGCAGTGTTTAAAACACACACTGGGACTAGATATACAATGATATGAAAATACTAAAAATAACGCTGTTTTACCCCAGGCAAACAGTTAGACCCTGCTCCGGGTCAATTGGCTCTCTGAAATTATTTCTCGTCTTCCTCAGATGTGGTTTCAACTCTGCCAACAAGAACTCACATCCTGACATCATCGCTTGACATCTACTTAATCTTTTTCACAGTGTGTTTTTTCCACAAAAACACAATGCTTTCAGTGTGTACATATGTTGCACAACAAGTTCCCGTTCAAAAAATTTCGTGCCGATTTTTTCGCAATGAATAAACCCTTGAGATAAGGAGAAAGTGAAGATGTGTTTGATGAACTCTTTCTCTGTTCTTTCACTGATATTGAGAGTTAAATGAAATAACTGTCTTATACTAATGGGTCTGCATTTAGTAGATCTGTATTGTACTGTTGATTAAACTGCCCAATGAAAGTGCCTTCAAAGGATATTAGGGGATATTACGATGTTGGCCTGTCGCAGATAAACCAGACTAGACGATGCTGGTCTCATTGATGTGTGTGTAGAGCGTGTTATCAATTATTCAAACAGCTAATCAATCGGGCTGCATTAGTTTAAGACAAAGACGTCATAATCAGTCTGACCACAGTAAACTGCGAAGACGATTTTTAAGACTGTTGAAAACCCTTGTCGTTAGTTTAGTCTCAGCTCCTTTTGCAGAATCTTGTGGTATCTTGAAATCTCAAGTTTCCATCTTTTTTTCTTTCTTTTTTTCCTGTGGTTTCAATCTAGTTTGGTGTATTTGCTCCTCTGCCTGTTTGTCTCCGTCTGTTTGCATTCTGCCGCTCTTACTCTGTGTTTATTGACCTTTGCTTTCCGTCTCCCTGCTCATCTGTCTCGTTGTCCTCTTACCTCTCCTCCCATCTGTCCAACTCCAATTTACCTTCTATATCTGTACCATCCAATCACACACCTTCTCATTCGCACATGTCTCCCATAAACCTACACCTACTCTCTCGCCTGGGATGAACCAAAATGCAGGTCTCTCCTGTTGGTCGTGTGTAGATCTGCCGGTGTGTGTGCGTAATTGCGTGTTTGTTTATGTGCATGTGTGTATCCGCTGTTAATTAACCCCCTTCACCCAACTCAACCCCCCCACGGAGGGGCTTGTTCCGAGCCCACTCCCTGAGCCCCAGCCTGCTAATCCACACCTGAGTCTCCCACACACACCCGCGCACACATAAACAATCATACACAATCAAACGCAGACAGATCACACAGGGAGTGGTTTAAGGTGCAAAAGATATGTAACTTGTGTGAATCTGTCCTTGTGTGAGAACACAAAAGCATATCAGCGCTGCAACACCTGTGTAAGAGTGATTGTTGCGCGTATGTGTGTGATATCACAGTCTGAGGAGGAAAACATTATACACACCTGGGAGGATTTCAGACTCATACATTTGTGCCACATTGCTACACACCCAATCATATAAAAACAGACAGACACACACCACAACTATGCAGACACACACACACTCACTCACATAGTGCTGGCTACGCACACCTCTCAAGAGCCTGAGCGCTAGTTGTCTGGCTGTCACTGTGGCATGTTGCGCCAGAGAACGAGGAAAGCGGGGCTGAAGCGTGCCGTTGCGCAGCCCACTAAGGACGACAACTGTGTCTCTTGACAACGCACACACACACACACACTCACAAACACAACACATACCCAAAAAACTCACCAAGGGCTGGGTCTGGATTACAGCTCTCTGCCTCTTTTTGTGGACACCAGACACGAGCGCCATGCTGCCAATGCAAATGCCAGCCCAGATGCCAACCAGTGTGTGTGTGTGTCTAAGTGTCTAAGTGTGTTGCGGGCAGGAGAAGAGTGACAGCTACAATACACACACAAGTGGCGTGTGTTTGATTGGTGAGCAAACAAGTAGACTGGCATGCATACATACAACCGCCAGTGCATTGCACAGTTTGGCACACGTGTGCACACTTTGCAAACAGTCGCACAAACACGAGCGAGCACACGCACACACACATGCACATGCGCGCACGTGCAAACGCACACGCTGCATTGTGACTTTATGTGCGGGAGCTAATTGTCTCTCTGGTGCTTTTTGTTTCGCCATTATGTGCTTTCTCCCTCTACTCCCCTGTTTAAATGGAGATACTGTTCAACACCCTGTGTGCGAGCGTGTGCACGAGTGCTTGTGTAAATGAGCGTGTGTGCGAGTGCAAGCATGTATGCCATTTCAATCCCCTCACTTGGACGCCCACAAAAATGCTTGTCCTGAAAGAGTCCTGCTGTTGATGTGATTGTTTTATGGCTGTTTCCATATTTGGGCAGATTCAATATTCTATTCTGCTGCCTCGCTTGCCAACAGCTTTGACCACGCTATTTGCCTTTCCCTGTCATTCAGGAATGCTTGGGCCCATTCAAACCTAAACACAGCTTGTGTTTATACCAGGAGCCTCGTGAAACACTGGGCCTGTTAATACACTTGAGAATTATCCTAAAACAAATAACTTTCAATCGTCAAGGTCAGGGGACTATGAAAATATGTGATCCTTGTGTTACTCTTGGTGGCGACGTCGAACGTTACGAGCTCGGCTGGCGGTGGAGCATTTTATGGAGCCCATATTAGGGTTGGACGGTGATCAGGATGTTATTGAATGTGTGTCTGGCCTGCTAAATCCGTTGACTGGATGACAGAGCCTACACCGTCAGAGAGGGCTAAACACTGCTCAAAAGTAGATTTTGCTGAGCCATAGCTCTCTCTACAGTCAATTTGCTTCGTTTTCGAGCTGCGACAGCACAAGCGAGAAGTCATTGTCAAGTGGGAATAAAGGAGTATATTTTCTGTGGCCGTGACAGCCCAGGGAGGAGTCCAAAACAGCCTGCATTATGAGCTTAGTCTCTGGGAAAGTGTACCCTGTTGAACATGCACTGGCCATGCACACGTGGCATGAATTAAATGAAGAAAGTGTGAACATGGCAGCTTGAAAGTACAGAAAAGGGTGCACGCCGAGCTGTACGAGTGTGTGTGCCGGGGGGAGAAGAATAGAACGGCCACGCCATTCGCCACAAAGTAAAGAAAACGACTTCCAGCTTCCAGCATTGACAGAGAGCAGTCCACCAGCTGTTCCTTTTACATACGTTGATTTTTCTCTCTGAACAAACGGCACACGGGATGAAGTGTATTAGGAAGCACTTAGCCACTTAGCAGTAATAGCTGAGCCACTCTAGAGCTGGTCTTTAACATGGTTACCGAATATTGGACAATACATTAAAGAGCAGGACTGCTGTTCTGCAAGAGACTGTGGTCGACTGAAATTGCTTTTGTTCAAGATGGCAGCACTTTGCCTCAGCACGCATGTTCCGACATGAAGTGGAGCTCTTTGTCAGCGCCAGGTTCCCAACATTACTCTGTCTGTAACATGTAACAAAAGAGTTGCCTTTGTCAACTGTGTACTTCAGTTACGATTAGGGATGGGTATTGTTTAGGTTTTATCCGATACCGGTACCAAACCGGTACTTTTGAAACGGTGCCGGTGCTTAAACGGTGCTCAAACCGGTGCTTAAAGAATGGAGAACACAAAATTGGTCCAAAAACCTCTCATGTTCAGCTGTTTTTTTTGTAAAAAGGTAACAATGTTAGCCTTTTCTGCAGCTATAGGGCATATATGGTATCCCTCTTGGCTGGAAGCAGTGCTTAAACAATGGAAAAAACACAAACTTTGTCCAAAAACCTCTCATGTTTAACTGTTTTCCACTTTTTCTTTGGTCATTTTAGCCTTTTTGGTATCTGCCATCAAACAAGAGGACAGCCGCATGTAACTACGACGGTGTTTGCTAGTTCACCTTACATGCATTAATGTAATAACGTGGTTAGCCTACTCAACGTAAATTACACACGAACAACATTAAGCTACTCACGCAGAGAAGAACGGCTGATGCTGCCATCATCATCCGTCATCATTTCTGCTACACTGGCAGGGCTAGGGGCCAGGACTCTACTCTTCGGGTTTTTGGGGGATGTTGCTAACTCCGGGTCCGATAACAGGCACCACACCCGCAGTAGATGTGCACGGTGTGAGGTCTCGCAGCAAGCTATCAAATACGGCGCATTTTTCGGCTTTTAAAAAAACGCTATGCGTCCCAGGTGTTTCATCGGATTTGAGGTGTTACCTCCTTTGACAGTATCACAGTATCAGCTTAAAGCACTTGTTGCAGGCTGCTGAGTTTGCATATTTTGCTGTGAAGTACAGCCAGACTTTTGACCGCTTTGCCTTGGGCATTTTTAATCTGTAGCTCTGCTCTAAAAGAACGTACATACCTGGACCCGCCTACTATCCTCGGAAACATAAAATGATTGGCTAGAATCTAAAGTGTATGACATCTCAGGAAAAAAAAGCACCGAAATAAAGCACCGAAATAAAGCACCGAAATGTGCGCTGCTTTTCGGTCTGGTTACTACCGTTTATGTCAGAACCGATACCGGTACCCATCCCTAGTTACGACAAAACTCTTTCGACAAAGAGATCGACCGTCAGTCGTTCAGCTAATAAAACTCTGTATCAGTGCAGCTTTACTTCTGTCGCTGCTTTGGCTCTGTTGTTCAGGCATATTGTCGGCTGATTGTGTTAAGAATGTTGAACATTAAGCATGATTGAGCTAACTTGATATTTAACTCGTTGGTTTCAGTTTTATGAAAACCAAGGGTAGGTCACTAGGAGATTGCAACAGGCATCCATAGTTTGCAAGGAAGACTCTGACTTGCCTGCACATATACACTCAACAAAAATATAAACGCAACACCTTTGTTACTGCTCCCATTCCCCATGGGATGGACGTAGAGACCTAAAATTCATTCCAGATACACAATATAACCATCCCTCCCAAACAGTGGTCACAAATCAGTCCAAATGTGTGGTAGTGGGCACATCTGCCATATTGAGATAATCCATCCCACCTCACAGGTGTGCCACATCAGGATGCTGATCTGACATCATGAGTAGTGCACAGGTGTACCTCAGACTGCCCACAACAAAAGGCCACCCTGGAATGTGCAGTTTTGTCTCACAGCAAAATGCCACAGATGCCACAAGCAATGAGGACGCGTGCAATTGGCATGCTGACAGCAGGAATGTCAACCAGATCTGTCGCCCGTGCATTGAATGTTCATTTCTCAACCATAAGCCGTCTCCACAGGCGTTTCAGAGAATATGGCAGCACATCCAACCGGCCTCACAACCGCAGACCTCGTGTAACCACACCAGCCCAGGACCTCCACATCCAGCAGGTTCACCTCCAAGATCGTCTGAGACCAGCCACCCAGACAGCTGCTGGAACAATTGGTTTGCACAACCAAACAATTTCTGCACAAACTGTCAGAAACCGTCTCAGGGACGCTCAACTGCATGCCCGTCGTCCTCATCGGGGTCTTGACCTGACTCCAGCTCGTCGCCGTAACAGACTTGTGTGGGCAAATGCTCACATTCGATGGCGTCTGGCACGTTGGAGAGGTGTGCGCTTCACGGATGAATCATGGTTCACATTGTTCAGGGCAGATGGCAGCTGAGAATGTCCCAGTTCTTGCATGGCCAGCATACTCACCGGACATGTCACCCATTGAGCATGTTCGGGATGTGCTTGACCGGCGTATACCACAGCGTGTACCAGTTCCCACGAATATCCAACAACCTCGCACAGCCTTTGAAGTGGAGTGGACCAACATTCCACAGGCCACAATTGACAATCTGATAGACTCCATGCGACGATGTGTTGCACTGCATGAGGCAAATGGTGGTCACACCAGATACTGACCGGTTCTGGGTCCCCAGACCCCCAATAGCGCAAAAAAACTGCACATTCCAGGGTGGCCTTTTGTTGTGGGCAGTCTGAGGTACACCTGTGCACTACTCATGATGTCAGATCAGCATCCTGATGTGGCACACCTGTGAGGTGGGATGGATTATCTCAATATAGCAGATGTGCCCACTACCACACATTTGGACTGATTTGTGACCACTGTTTGGGAGGGATGGTTATATTGTGTATCTGGAATGAATTTTAGGTCTCTACGTCCATCCCATGGGGAATGGGAGCAGTAACAAAGGTGTTGCGTTTATATTTTTGTTGAGTGTAATAATTATCAATCACAGAGTGCAAACCTACAATGGATCATGTTTGCCTTCAATTAAAAGTCGTACCGCTGAAATCAACGTGCTTCAAAAGGCGTAACCTTTACTCTGATGGTGAATGTTGTCAGTTGTACTTCAGTTTCAATTCACTTTCATTGTATTTATGTAGAGTCAAGTCAACAGCCGCCTCAAAGTGCTTTATATTGTAAGGTAAGACCCTCCAATAATACACTTCACAGTTTATCAAATGCTTAACAACAAGTACTTGGCAAGTGTTTGTAGTATATACAAACTATGGTCGACCGCCGCAATCTGCTAGCAACCGCAGCAATTGCAAGGAGGTTCACGTTGCAGCACCGCATTCCTCTCTGAGACCAATTTGAGACCTAGCAACAGCCAGCAGCTCCCCAAATCATTAGGACATACACGTTTTTCCCTAGTGACCGGTGGTTAACAGGTGGCCACTAACTGGTCTCTAGGCCTGTGTGACTGGGGACTTCCTGACCGCTCAAAGCACATTAATATGGCAGTTTTAATATAATTTTTTTAAATTGTGGCAAAGTAAATCCAGAAAATGAAAAAATATCCTTTATGTTTGAAGACATTGAACAGCTTTTTGGCACAAAGAGAGCCTCATGTATGATTTTAAAAACAAACAAATACCCGCAAACAGCGCACACACATGTTTATTTGTACAGCCTAGACACCCACCCGTTTTCCTCTCATATTTAACGTATGCATTTGCTGTACTGACCTCCTTTCTCCACCTATGGAAGTGCTGGCAGCCCTATAGCGTGACCCCTTCATTACACGCGTGTGCGTGTGGCCAGGACTCTGACACATGGATTAACATAATAACTGCTATGATAATGAAGCAGCAATTTCCCCCAGACCCCATGCTGCTTTCAGGTAATTGGAATGTTTACAGACACAAATGCATGTGTGTGAGCGTGAGAGCGGGAAAGTGCGGTTGCAACTGTTTAGACCGCACGCATGCGTGTGTGGACAGGTGGGAGGCTGTGTTTGGACAGTTGACAGTTGAGTGTGACAAATGACGTCTCTATCCCGGCATTATAGAGAGATGAGAGTGAAGGACGAGTGTGTGTTTGTCCATGTGATTTACTGGAGGTGGAAGGGTGGCATTCAGCTATCTCTCTCTCTCTCTCTCACACACACACTTTTCATCCACACCGAACAGCTCACACGCGCCGGCGTGCGTGTGAGCTGTTCGGTGGTTGTTGTCGAGAAGTGAGGGGCGTAAGCTGACAACCATGACAGATGATGTCTTTATCCAGCTGTTTCAGAGGATTGTGCACACTTTATGTGTGTGTGTGAAGGGGAGCGTACATGCATATGTGTAAGTTTCAGGGTCATATCTGCCCTCTGGCGTTTTGGACCTGATTCTACTAAGGGCGGGTTAAAAGGGAGGGGTTGCTACAATTCACACCCCAGGAATGTCTGTACTCCCGTCTCCTCTTCTGGGAATTTCCTTCTCTCATCCCCCATTCTTTCTTCCTCTCCCTCGCTCTCAGTCATTCCTTCATCCCTGAGGTGACAGGCAGAGGGAGGAGGGAACGCCAGATGCACACCTGGTTTATTTTTATGAAAAGAAGATGAGAGAAACAGAGAGAGAGAAACAGGCGAGAGAGAGAGAGAGAGAGAGAGAGAGTTAGTCCTTGAGGTAGTCCTTTGCATCATCGGTTTATTCATTCAGTTTCTTCTACATAGGTGTGTATGCACTTCTATGCGTGCGCGTGTGTGTCTATGTGTGCGTTAGTGTCCTTGTTGCTTTGTGCATCACTGCACTTACTTATGTGTCCTCTATCTTGCATGCATACTCAATACATGCATAATATGCCATTTTGTGGGTTCTTTGCAGCAGTATGAGTGCATAAAATTGCACATATAAGGTATTAAGAGGTTTAAAGAAATGCACACGAGGTTTTATTGGGGCATCGGATTGAAATGTAAATCCTGGCGATGAGTGCCATATTATAATGAGGAAATAGATGTTATTTATTCCAGAGGACCATAAATCACAATTTTACTATTACCAGTAATGGTAGGTTGTTATCATTATGAAAAGAGAGAGAGAGGGAGATTAGAAATATGTGTCCAAAGTGCTCATTCAGCCAACTACATGGGAAGGTTTTATTAATTTGTGGGAAGAGTAGTTACTGTTTGGCATGTAAGCTGTGACCTCACCACCTCTTTAAACATGCACAGAGTGTTAAAAGTATGCTGGGGTGGGGGGGGGGGGGGGGGTGGGGGGGGAAATCCCCTCTGGGGAAGCTACAGTCAGTACAGGTGAGTGTTTAGGTAAAAATTAAAGGGCTTGGAGGAAATACAAAATTCTGATATTCGACTTTCTACAACAAGCTGAAGGAAATTTAGAAAACAAAACAGGTAAAACAGAGCCCAACACCCCAAACTAGCCTGCAGACCATCTCGCTCTGCCTTGCAATATCCTAAAAGGAAACCAAAGCAGCCCCACTCAAAGCAAATGCACTGCATTTAACTTTACTCCAATGCAACATCTGTCACCTGTGGCCTAAGCATAAAAGACAGCTGGCAAGATGCCATTAGCCAGAAGCCACTTTAATTGTTGATGTTGCATTTGGGTGTGTTTTTTTTAATGTAAAGAATTTTCATTGCAGCCTGAGACCAAATTAGCTAACGTGTGGCCCTTTGATGACTTTAAGTCAGTACGGCCCTTATGTTAATCTTCCCTGACTTCTGCTCCCTGCTGTCAACATTTCAGGAAAGACGCTAAAACAAATTTTTAAAAAAAAAAGAAAAAAGCTGTAAACTGTGGCGTGTTGTCTGTCTCTCCAGTTGCAAGATGTAAAGTACAGTGAACATGTTATCTGTCGTGTTATAGCATCTAGGAGCTGTCTGCCCCCGCAGAGCTCTGATCTCAGCATCATGGAATCATCTCTTCTTGAGGTGATGAGCAGTCTAGACCCTGTGAGGTCTAAGTCGTCATTAAAAAGTAACGCTAGCCCCGTGTGTGGGCCACCCACTCACTTCTGTTTCGTTTTTTGGATGGTCATGCATAGAAGGTGAATTGGTGACATACTACTAAAATATCATTTCTACTGTAAACAGCAAGTGTAGGTATTTGATTTGTCTTTGGCAGGAGTGCACAGAGGCCTGGTTAGCGTAAGATAAGATAAGATAAGATAAGATAACCTTTATTAGTCCCACACGTGGGAAATTTGTTGGTAGGGCAGTGCTGTTGTTGTGAGCTTAACACTGCCATACATCTTAACGAGACACTGTAACCTTTGTTTTTAATCAATAAATCAGATTACCACCAGTCATACATAAATGTCAAACACAGGAAAACATTTATTAGGAAAAAACTGGTGGTTTGCACCTTTACAATGTCCTCGTGACCTTAAAGAGAATAAAAATGTCAGGGTCCTGGGTCTGAGCAACCCAGGATCCCTGAGCAGTTATGAATTATATTATTATTATTATATGTATTTTGGTGTTGCTGCTGCTCTTCTCCATGCTTGTAGATGTGAGTGTGTGTGTGTGTGTGTGTCTGCGGGTATGCTTGGAGGATGGAGCTCAGCCACCTGCAGGCCTGAGGGGTGTGGCCCTGCGGAAGGACTGGCCACACCCGAAGTCACACACCTGCTGCTGATCAGGCCTCGTCGGGGGAGCTACTTAGGAGAGAGTTGGAGCTCCCACCGACGCGGGATCATTTCCTTGAGACTCCACGTTAGTCGTCCCATTGAATTGAGTTAATGTGTGTAAGTGTATGCCCGCGGTTATTTGTGTCCTGACGGCTGCGTCTATTGTTTCCCGCAGGAGGAGCGTGGAAGGCACGAAGAGCAGCGAGCACCGGGGGGTGCTGACACGGGAGCGGAGAGCACAGAGACACGAACTATTCACGCAGAGACACGACACGGGAGTCTGGGAGAAACACGGGGATTTATTGTTGTTTAATATCACCCTCTGTAAATAAACACTGTCTATACGTAGAGCACCGCGCCTGGGTCCTCCTTCCCCACTCCTTCCACGGTGTGCCATGCCGTACCGTGACAAAAAATAAAAGAAATATACACCCATCATTTTATATCTCAGTACCAAATCATTCAAGTGCTTGTTGGAACTCATTTACAGCATCACAAAAAGAAATGTTCATGCTTGCTGATGTTAATGTTGCAAATTTCGATTTAGTATTAGTCATAATTTGGGCATCTAAATGCTTTTAGTCGTAGTCGACTAAATATGATGAGATTATCATGGACGACATCTAAAGTTGAATCAGTTGATTAAAACTGAAAGCTTGTCATGTTTTTACCGACTTGCTCCCCCTGGTTTGCAAAGCTTCTTATTTTCCCTGACATCAAATTGAAACGTGTCCATATGTCTGCTCTTCCTTCCAAGTATTGACATTTTGTCAAAAGAAAAAGAAAAGAAAAGAAAAAAAGCAAGCTAGAAGGTGATCCAGTGCACTGCAGAACCAGCTTCCAGTGTGATGTCCAGTTTAAGAATGAAGGCTGGGGTATCTGACAAACTCTGAGCCGTTCTTCTGCAAAAGCGAGTGCTGTGACGTTTGACATACACAACCCAAATATCATAAACACTCGTTTAAAGTCAAGTCCAAATCTTTTTAATTGTCTGTAGTCTTTGTGCATAGCTGTCTTTTCAATAGGCACATTGCCAAAACTAGCACAGGTGCTAACTGCTCAACCGCAATTGTACCACTCAATTATATTGTTGGCTAGTTTGAATTATTTATCGACCAAAACACTTGAAACACTAATTTCTTGACTTGACAGTTACAATGACTGATACCCATGAATGAGTACACAAAGGGCATCTTAGGCAGGCAGAGTTCCTCCGAAGTAAAGATGGGGCGATGTTCAACAATCTGCAAAAAAATCTGCATTAAGAAACCATTTGTAATATGATCCAGAAACACTGCTGTCCTCTCCGGGCCAAAGATCATTTAAAATGGACTGAGGCAAAGTGAAAAACTGTTCAGTGGTCAGAAGAATTGGAAATTCAAAAGCTTTTTGGAAAAAAGTCACAACATCTACTGGACTAGAGAGGATACTGGCCCTCAGTTCAAAGGCGTGCATATGTAATAGTGGGGGGGGGGGGGGGGGGGGGGGGGGGGGGATGGTGTCTATGGAATTGGCAAGTACCATCAGCGCTGAATGGAATACAGAGGTTTTACAGCAACATGTGCTCCCATCCAGATAATGTGTAGATAGAGTCCAATATCAGACAAGAGTGGGGCAAAACTCCTCTCCCAAAGGTCCAACAGCTGGTCTGCTCAGTTCACAGATGGTTATGGATTGTTGTTAAAAACAGAGGAGATGCTACACACTGATAAACGTGGCCCTGCTGCAACAGTTTTGAGATGTGTTATTACCATCAAATTCAATATTACCTGTTTTTTTAAATAAAAACTATCAATTTTAAACCTTTAATTTTATTTTCTCCATATTTGATCATGAATCAAATCATTCTGTTTTTACATTTTAAACAGCCTCCCAACATTTTCAAAACTGGATTTGTCTGCCGTGAAAGTTCTGAACACAAACCTTTAAAACTCTACAGCTGGTGATCACACTGGACATGATTCTGGCTGTTTCTATTCATAAATAAAAACATTTTTGAACCTTTTTACTCTAATGTCATTCAAAGATAGCAAATATGGTGGAACTTTACTGGACTGTCAGTCAGAAAGTGACTAACCAATGTTCCGATGTATGTTCCAGCCCCAGCTCTGTGTTAGAGTATATTAATCATGAACTCCAACTTTAAGATCTTTATGTCAATATCCTGTTAAACAGCCTAAATACCAAACAAAGCTGGAATTTAGAACAAGCAGAAGGAGACTCATTATTCCTTCACAGAGTAAATAAATTGACTTACTTAGTTTTGCAGCAGCAATCAATCGCTTGCTTCCTTGTAATAGCTTAAACATTTTAGCTATTAGCACGTACCTGCCATCACGTCTGCATTAGAAAATGTGCAGGGATTTAGACCTTGAAGCATCACAGCACTAACAGGCGGCTCTCATCTCCAGCACAGCCCCACAACACTTTCGAGGTCAACCACACGATGCCTGAAAAAACAGCAAACAATAGAAATTACCCCGCCAAACTACTTTCCCGGGAAGCTCGCTCCGCAGTGCATCAGATTTGTATCAGTGAACCAGGATTACAACCTCACACTTTTTTTTATTTTGTCTGGGAGTGTGACGATCCATGAGATTTTCATTTCATGGCCTCAGGATGCAAGCGAAGATGCAGAATACGAGTTTCACGGGTAAAAAAAACAGACTTGACAGGTATGTTAACAGATGGGGCTCAGCGTCTGGCACGTGGGAAAGGTTTATAGAGTACCGAATCCATGTTTGCATGTCGCAGGAGCTTTTGCTATTGGATTTGTATTAAGAAAAAGGAGCAAGCGAGAGATTTGCATTTGGGTAAAGGTGCAGACGTACCTTGGGCTATTCTTTCTTCTGTGCTTCTGCGGTCTGAATTAGATTTACTGCATTACCAAAAGGTCAGTCATCTTGCTTTCTACCAGCTCGTTATATCATAATAATTTATGCAAGCGTTAGCAGGTAGGACTACAGTCGATGGTTTGCTCGCGATAATGCACAAGGTGATTTTACATATATCGCAGCAGAGAAAGCGACCTTGTAAAGAGCTTAAAAAAATACAGAACAAAAACATGCTACACTTTTTTTTAACGACGACACAAATGTACATGAACAAATCTGTAGCCAGGTGCTTCACGTTTGAACGCGTCCGCATTGATGTGAAGTGGCCAAATAGAGTCCCTGTGTTTTCTTTGTGTCGATAAGTGCCCAGGCCTTGGGCATTTGTATTTTGATTAGCATCGGGTTTTCGAAATGTCCTTTCGCTGAATGCTTCATGAAGAGGCTTTGTCAGAGATGGCAAAATGGCCAGGGCAGCTGAGGGAGAGAGAGCTTTGAGTGAGAGAAAACAACCTTAAATGGCAGCAGCGGCTGGGTTCACGGCCAGAGCGTGAGTGTGTCTGCGTCTGTGTTTAGCAAGAGGAGACACAGCCAAAGTGTTGTGGGGAAAAATGCAACCTGACAAACACAAGTATTGATTTGAACATCCCCTCTCTCTCTCTCTTTCCCCCCTTTCTCTCCTTTGCCCTCACCATCCCCTCAGCTTTTATTTTCTTGTCTGTCTGCTTCTTTGTTTTTCTTTCTTCTTCTTCATCTAGAGAGCCACTGGAGGACTTTATTTTCAATCCATCTTGAAGTACTGTAACGATGGGTGGAGGACAGGATGAAGGGGTGGAAGAGAGGAGGAGGTTTAAAGAGGGAGGCAAAAATGGAGAAGAAAAGTGGAAATGGAACGAAGTGCAAAAGAGAGAGAGAAGGGAAGGGAAAGGGAAAAAATGGGGCCGGTAGTTGTTGAAATGAGTGCGACTGGTGCAGCTGAAATGGAAAGTGATGGTTAAAGTGGAATAGCTGGAAAGAAAAAAAGAGAAAAAGAAGACATAATGGGGAGCATGAGACAGACGGAGACAGATGAGGGAAAGGAGAGGGATGCAGGTCTGACACGAAGGAGGAAGAGAAGCAGGCGCAAAGGATGCTGGGAGAGTTAAAGTGGTGTAAATGGGGTTCTCGGTCTCGCTGCTGAAATACGCCCCCCCCCCCCCCCCCCCCCCCCATGCTCCCCACCCTGCTCCCCTGACTCACCACCCCCCAACACCCCCTTGTTATCTCTATTAGCACCTGCTGGGCTAACGAGGACCCCGCTCCCCGTTGCCAAGGCAACGCCTCACCAACCTTCGCTCATTCTTTCTTCCTTTCCCTCGTCATCCCCCCCACCATCACCACCACCATCCACCACTAACACACACACACACACATCTCAAACTACAGCAACAACTAACTACCTTCAATCTCAATGCAGCCCACACCCCTCCGCTGCTTCCTCTCCAGGTAATGAAAGGAAGATATGAAGCAAAGGGTGTGTGGGGAAGCAGTGGGGGGTAAGGATGGGAGTCCGTATATGTGTGCTTGTGTCGGGGGTGTGTGGGGAAAGGTGAAAAGGAAGGAAAGGAATTGAAGTGAGCATGTATTATACCCTGTTTTCCCTCCCTCTGCCGTATTATCTACTCCTGTACCCTATTGACTATTCAGCGCATTCAGATGGGTGCACTCATTGATGTAATGGCTGAATGTGGAGTGGGCAGTGTTCGCTGGTTTTATTTCTGGAAACTGATGAGAGAAACTTGTAAACATAGAGCTAATACAGCCCATGTTGCCTTCACTTACAGTCCACTGTACTGTAGATATTATAGGGAGTCAGTTTTATAGTGTCTCTCTATAATGCCGGGATAGAGACGTCATTTGTCACACTCAACTGTCAACTGTCCAAACACAGCCTCCCACCTGTCCACACTTTGACATATAAGACAGAGCGAGAGATATAAATACATACATATATATATATATATATATATATATATATATATATATATATATATATAGATAGATAGATAGATAGATAGATAGATATAACATTGACCTGATGTCTTCTACAGCGGTCATTTTAAAGTTTTTTGTGCCCTACACAGACAAAGTTGTTGAGTTATGATTCAAGGTACACCTTGAATGCCTGGTATGTTATCTGACATGTTTCCAGATCATTTGTCAATTATAATGTCAAGTTAGTGCACTTTTTTGACCACCCATCTATGGCCTCTGGACTTAACACGACCAGCAATTAGCGTCACCACTATACGAGCATAAACTTGGGCTCCTTTGCCCCAGCAGAGGGGCGTTTATCTTAGGCCAGGAGACGTTTTGTTTCCAGGTGCTATATACTTCAAAATATGTTAGCAGCTCCCAACTGGTCTTAAAACACCATGCAGACTGGGTCAGGGCGTTTTAGTGAGTTTCTATATAGACCACATCATATCTACCGAAATTACCTGATTCTGATTTTTAGACTTCTGCCTAGCTTACTGAAGACAGTCAGATGGATGTCACGTGAGCCATTTGAACTGCACAGTGCCTCCTTCTTTCTTGTTTTTTTTTTTAAATAATTACTGGTTGTTACAATATTCCATGCACACCTGTGTGGGTCTGCCCACCATTTAGGAGCCACTGGACTACTGCATCTAAATCCGCTACTTTCAAACACTAATGTAAGTTTTCATAGATAAATGTGACAATCATCCATCTGTCATCTTCCACTTCCGCTTACCAAGGTCACAGGGGGGCTTGAGCCTATCGCAGATACCATTGTTTAAAAAAAACTAATTAGGACTTTAAGTCTATAGAAATAAATTTGACTTTAATGCATCTGTGGGGACATAATGAAACAGAAAATCAAAGAACCCTGAATTGAAATCAATAGGACCATTTGCCTCAGAAACAATAGTATTAGATGTATAAGTCCCCCCATCCCCCAAAAAGAAACACAACACAGAAAAAAAAAACGTTTTAAAGTTCATGAGTAATTTTTTGTTTGAGATTTGAGTGATTCTATACACCCCATTTTTATGTTCTGCTTCCCACTGAAGTTTTAAAAAGAATACTTCAAAATAAATGCTCAGAGGTGTTTCAAAGATGGCCGATGAGTGGTTAGACTGGGCTCCAAAAGGACTTTATTTGCTGGGCAGCTGCCGCCAGTAAGCTTTGCTTAATATAGAGAATGACAATCGAGCAAATAACTCAGCTTTATCCACAAAGAAGAAGAAAAAAAGAAGCTGACCAGCACCTTTATACACCACCAATTGCCACGTTAATTAAATTAATTTTAGGGGTTTGGGGGACTATTTCTTGCCCACGCACAGTTGCCAGGCAACCAGCAACGAGTCCGGAGCTTTGTCCGAAATCATCCCCTCTTCATTCATTCACTACTTCCATAATGGACACTCAAAAAAAAGTTCACCCAGCAGCGAGCGGTAAATTGAGATTTTTGGACGGTTAAAAATCCTTGTCAGTCGTTACGTTTTTTTGTTCCACAGTGGGATTTTTGATGGCGCACTACACACTCAGAAAAATGACCCTCAAACACAGACGGTGACAAATTAAAGACCTGAATTGTTGACCCTGGTATGGTTTGAGTCCACCGGTCCAATTAGAGGGAAAGGGTCACTGAAAATCAATACAGAGCTGTTCTGAGACATCACCTTTATCCTGTGAAATATTTCAAGCCTGACAGGAGCGGCCTCCTCCAGGATGACCATGCCCCGTCCGTATGGCTTGAGGAGTCAGTGGATGCTTTTATTAAGATGAAAATATCATCGGAGGTCTTCACGGTTACCGCATCTCGAGCCGAGTGAACACATATGAGAGGTTTTGGGCCGATGTGTTTGTCAGCACCCTTCACCGTCATCATAAAATGATGGAGCATCTTTCGAGCTGATGAATGGATCCCTCTGCTAGATTTCCCGTCTCGCGTAATCAATGCGGAGGCATATTGAAGGTGTGTGTGGAGGTCCAGCAGCCGCTGAGACTCATTGTGGGGTTTTTTTCCCTCCTTTTATTCGTCACCCGTCTGTATTATTTTGTGTGTGTGTGTGTGTGTGTGTGTGTGTGTTGATATTAATAATGGCCTTCAAAAGCTGTAGTAATGGATTCCCACAAAGAAATGGTGCGGAGGGAGACCTTGCAGTTATTGCTCACGAAAGACCATTTCATTTTCTTTTTCTTCCCTTTCTCCTTTCATTCTCGTACAGTCCTCCTTGATCATTCAATACTTTCTCTCAGATAGATGTCTCCACAGCTGCGGTCATTAATTTGTGGAAGTACCGCCAGCAAAAGTGCTCTCTCCAACTTTTATGGAGGGATACATGCGCAGTACAAGTAGCACAGGCACATGTAATAGCATCAACACGTACAAATACACAAGTTTATGACCAAAATAATCGCAAACCCAACAAGAAAGCTGATTTTAGTTTGTGTGGTGTACCTACAATTTTGTTGTACATGTACAATGACAATAAACTGCAGATTCATTCGTAGTTTTAAAGTAAAATAAGTTATCTTGTGTGGACAACCAGATGCATACAACCATCAGACTACTTTTTTTTTTTTTTTAAAGCAATGTGCTCAATATTGCATGGACACACATGCTCTCAGGTGCACATACACAGCACCACCCGCACACACAGGGGGAAGTGGTTGTGAATTCACGGTGTGTCCAGTAAGTGCTGATAATGAAGCTGTCTGTAGTGATCAATAGAGATCAGCTCTCGTCACTTCTCGCTGCTCCGGCCCTCGCCGCCTCCCTTCCCCAGTCTTATCACCATCCTCCCTCTCCATTCCACTCTGCACCTCCTTGCTTCTCTTACTGATTTGTGCTTCTTCCATCATCACTCACTCTCCTCCTCCATTTCCACCACCACCACTGAGCTGGAAATTTCAAATTTCAGTTCCAGCTAGACTCACACAGAAAGTTCCTTTCTGTAGGGTCGTGTTGCTCCAGCCCACAGACGGATTAACGTGCACGTAATTTGGCGCAAAAATGCGTTTGTGTGCGTGCATATGTCTGTTTCTTCTAAAGATCCTTTAAAATTATCATCATTATGTTTTTGTAATTAGAGATCAGCATAGTCAGTAATAGAGATTTAAAGCCACACAGCAACTCGAGAAGGACTATTTAACCGTGCCAACAAATATATTTTTTAAAGCTGCAGAAATCGATATTTTCATATTAACAAAATGTAAAAATAACGAGTGCATTATGCAAAAGACCAAAGTTAACAATAGGTTGGGATCAAGGCAAGGGCGAAGTAGGTGTTAAAACAACAGATGATAAAGCCTCTCCTTTATTCTTTCTGTCTTTCCAGTCCTGAATAATCTATAAGTGTGTAGCTTTGTACTGGTTTCCAGGCTTCAGAACCCACACAAAGCTTTACTTAGCTAACTGGCTAAGGTGATATGCTAAGGTATTTCTCAACCTATATTTAGGCTCTCAGTTAAAGAGCTTATTTCACCACAGAGCTTGGCCAACATACCAATAGCATCCCTGCGGTCACGGTGATGAAGTATCCACTATTTCTCAACTATGGCTGTCATCTGAACGTCCTCATTTATCTGTGTTTACATTCATTCGCTGAGCAGCTGCACTTCATTTAACTTTTATAATTTATCCTCTCTAAAGCATACCTTTGGCACCTAGTAACATAATGAGACCTCTACATTGGCTGTAACACATAACCTGACTGGCCAAAGTGAATGTTGGTATCCCAGATTTGGGCTTGGTTTCTGAACTGCACCTATAATTATCACTCAGCCCTGGGAGCAGTCCCCTGCTGCTTTCAAACTGCTTTCAGCCTCTCTTTATTGTGTTGGTTTTACTGTCTGCAGCCTCACTCACAGTGAACTTATTTGCACCCTTAAGGGGCAGGTGTTTTCAAAAAAGGAACAAAAAAAAAAGTGAGACAGATGGGAATTCTATATGTGCTATCATGGATTGGGAAAAAAATCTCTTTTACTTTGTCATAACAGGATATGTGGCCAGTTAGCACCCAGGTTAGAATCAGGTGCAGCACTTGGAGACAGATGAAATTAAGCAGCTTGATTGCCGTATAAAGGCTCAAAGGAAATACAAAAAAACCCCAAACTCCAAACAGGAAGAAACTAGATACTAGAACCCGGAAACCAGAAAAGATGGAAATACAGAATTAGCAAAAAACACAAAACCACACAGGATGAGCGGACGACACGGCAACAAGCAGAGGGAGACTGAAGACATAAATACACAGAGCATAACGAGGGAACAGACAAACTAAACTGAGTGACGAGACAGGGAAGCAAAATTGAATGCAACGCACACCAGAGGAGAGACTATCAAAATAAGACAGGAAGTAAGATAACTATGGAAACAAAAAGAAACAGACATGGGGGCGTGACCAACTGAGGAGAGAGAAAGGGGGCAGCAAACACGGAGACAGGCTGAGTGAACAGGAGAAAACTAGAAACCAAGGGAGGAAAAACTCTACGATAACTAAGAACTGAAGACTCACAGAGGCATAATTTATTAATCAGCTTTGCTACCATCATTTGTGCCATCCATTCACATTTTCAGAAAGATGTGAATGGACGACACCTTATCAATATAATAGGACAAATTACAGTTCAGTTTTATTTATATAGTGCCTAACCACACAAAAAATCACCTCGAGGCACTTTATGTTGTAAGGTAAAACCTTAGAAAACCCCAACAATCACATGACACCCTATGAGCAACGCACTTGGTGGAAGTGGAAAGGAAAAACTCCCTCCAGGGCCAATCCCGAGGTGACAGTAGCCCACTCAGATGCTCAGATTTACCAGTCACGGCAAACCTGTTCCCAAAAATGTCTGTTTAGATTTGAAAAGCTAATTGTAAGTTTAGCTTTAACCTGAAATGCTTTTTAGGACAACGATGTTAAGCTGTTTTCACATTCTGTCTAATGGCTTAATGGATTGCTGAAAAACCAATAAATAACTCATATATTACATGTATTGCTACATTTTAGCCATGAGAGATTTCATTGGCTTTCCTTGACTTTCCAAGCTCCTCCATCAACCAATAAAGTTACAAGATTTACAGACATGAGTCTACGCTTTAGGTTCAACAGTAAGACTAACTTTTAGAGAAGAGAACAGAGAGTCTGTGATAAGCTGGGAATATTGATATCTTGAACGTGTTATTATATTACTTAGTTACTGTGGGCAAAAACAAGCATTAACAAACCCAGAAAGTTGGTTGGCGCCTTTAATGTCAAGCAGCTGCACCCTCACATCTAGTTCCTTAATCTTCCTCTCTCTCTGTCCCTTCTTCCTCCTCCTCCTCCTCTCTTCATGCTCTCTGCACCCACCCTCTCAGCTCTCAGTGAAGATCTTGGTTGATTGCTGTTGTTGATGGCTGTGAGGAGAGAAGGAAAGAGGCGAGATGGAGAGGGAAGATGACGGGGTGCGACGGGAGAAATGACGGGGTGCTGTTTGTCCCCTCGCACAAATTTTGGATTTAGGGTTTTCAGATGTTCACACCAGTGCAGCTGCGAAATGGATGAGAGGCAGAGATGCTGGAGTGAAATGGAGAACTAGAATGGAAAAGTGAGAAAAAAAAATAACAAACTGACATAAAACCCAGACTGGCAGCACAAATAATAACAGTTGCATCAGCCGGTTCTTTTGTTGGAGGTGGTAGTACAGGTTGGGGATGTTTTCTTTCTGGCGCTATAGTTGTAGCTGTTTATCTTTTTTTTTTTCTTCTTTTGTTGGTGGTTTTTTTTTTTTTTTTTTTTGCTGTTTGTATGGCAGCTATGCAGGAGCTGCTATTACTGATGCAGAAGAAGTCACCCTGGTTGTCGCCTTCTTCTTCGTGGATGCTTTTATTGTTGCAATCTTCAGGAAAGTCTTGCTTGTTTATATTTGTTGTTTGTTTGCGCTGGAGCAACTGTTGTCATAGTGGCGGTTGTCATTGCTGTTGCCGGGACTCTACTAGGTTTCATCCGTGTTGATCCAGCCAGCTGGCTGCTCATTCTGCGGCCCAGTGTCAACAGATAGGCCTGAGATGGATGCCCACTGGTCTTTTGTTGAAGTGAAAAAAGAAGGACCCTTACTAAATGCCTCCCCTCTCGTGAAGATTTTCTGTTTCTGCCTTTCTTTTAACCGTCTCCTTCTGTCCTTTCAGTCTTTCTGCTGCTGTGATTTGTGGGCAGGCAGTGATAGGGGAGGAGGTGACTGCAGGGCAGGCTTGTATTAAAGAAGGAGAAGGAAAAGCAGGGATGGAGAGAAGGCGTGGAGAGACACAGGGCACGTCGGTGGGTAAATAAAGGGATGTTGGATAGTAGCTGTTTGTCAGGCCGGACACACTGTGCCAGCCTGTGTGTGTATGTGTGTGTGTTTGTGTATATGTGCCTTTGTGCCTGCATATATGAATGTGTAAGACAGACCTGTGCTTAATCAGTAAATTTGCATGACGCATGTGGGTATAGTGTGTTTATGTGTGCATGTGTTTGTTTGTGCACATGGTCTGCTGCAGATCTTCTCACAGATGGACTGTTGCACGCACACACACACACATACACTAAGAGACACACACACAGCAGACCTCATTCATATTAATGAGTTAAATCTATACAATGAAAATTTAATGCTTACTATTGGTGACTTGGTGCCCGGTGTACATCAGGGCACACAATTAGTAGAGCAATTGGTATGTATGAGTGTGTAGGGTAAGTACAGATCCGTGACAAATTAAAGGCAAATCCAACATAAAGGGTCTTAGTAAGGTGTTGGTCCGTGGCTCCTCCTGTATTCTCTGTGGGGCTTTGCTGAGGGACGGACACTGTTCTACCACAGCAGTTTTGCTCATTAGGCTATTTGATGATGGTGCAGTGAAAAGATTGGCACCAAAATCTGCAATTGTGTTTCACTTTGGTGAAAACTGCAATTACTTTGCAATGCATACATAGAGCATGATGCACCATAATAGATATAACAACAGCAGGTAAAGGAGCTTACATTTGCTGCACACCAACATGTGCTAATAAAATATTGCTTATGTGACAACACACCAATGATAACATCTAATAAATAAATACATCAATTACATTTCTTAAATAGCTGCTGCACCAAAGCAGTACTTTTGTTTTTATTATTTAAGTACAAAGTGTTGATAATTGCTTCGTGCTTACAGATATATTTTGATTGGAGGACTGAGGACTGAAGCATTTTTATACAGTCTCATTGCCACTTTTTATTTTAAGTTGGTATTTTTTCCCTTTTATTTAACTTTAACTATAGAAGTTAATTTAATGATCACTTTGATTTCCAACTTCAAATATATTATTCATCAGGTTCCCGTGTGTTTATTTGACGATCATGGTTAAAAATTTCAAATAATCTTCTTTATGTAATCCCTATAAACCAAAAGATCTCAGGTTCCATCTCAGGCACACTGTTTTGGGTTGTCTGCAGGATTTTGGTGCAGCACCACTTGCCTCTTTGGACATAACTACTCATCAGCTTGTTGGAGAAACAATCGTTGTTTTTCCAGGGGCAGGTCTAGAAGGGTCGTATGGGGTGGCACCCATCCCCTACTTGAAATCTAAACCCATCTGCCTTCGTGGTAAAAGTTTGTGGTTGTAAGGAAGCTAAACACTGTAATTGAAGTAACTGGATTTCAGATTCTATACAACAGAAGTTGAGAACGTTAAGTGAAGATTGCACAAAGCAATGTTTGTTACGAATCTGTACTATTAAATTAATACTTCTTGACACTTATTATTTGGTATATAATCGTCAACGGTAATTTGAAGACCGCTAGTTTGGTGGTAGCGATGGTGGCTCTCGCAACTTCAAGCAATCACTCACAACTGGTGCTTGCCAACCAGTCTCTAGACTGAGGCCTGAACCAGCTTGGATTTTTACAGAGGCCCAGCATGATATAAAATATGGTTATTTTTCACTGTCAGTCATGCAAAGCTACTCTGCATTAAAGAATAAAATGAATGAAGATTAATGGATTTATTTTGTTATCTGCAATGGACATGCATTCTTCTTATATTTTATCAAAATGTTAAGTGGGGGTTATTTTCACAGCCAAGACATTATATTAAATTGTTCTTTTCTGTAAGCTTTTTGGCTTTGTAACGCTAGGCAATATTTTTATATAAGCAATAGTCAGAATTGAAAATAATATGATAATATGCAGTGAAAAAACTTAAATAATTATAGATGCAAAATGACAACTCGTTAGGCTGATAGTTTACAATATTATTTAAATTAAACCATATTCAAGATTAAGTTATTAAATCTATGCAATGAAGTTCTAAGTATATTAGTTCCCTCTGCGTATAAACTGGCTGCCAGAATTTTGGTAATAAATAAAGACTTAAATTTTTTCTCTGTTTGTTTTTTGTTTTGTTAAAGACATTTTTAAGTACATCTTTGGCAGCCGCCATAGACTCCAGGTCTCCTACACGCTGACAACAAAGCATCAGAGACCTCGGGAACACTGCATCGAATTAGATTTACAATTTTGCAAAATGTTTTTCAATACAATCCAATTTTCAGGCTGTTGTGCGGCGTCACTCTGCAACCTGTATCAGGAAAACAGACAACAAACAGACAACAAATCATAAAAATCGTCCAATTTTCAGGGTTGTAATAATTTTGTGTAAGATTTTCAAATTTCTGGTTGTTGTTCCTCATCCGAAAAAGTGCGAAGCCAACTTGACTGATTGGCAGGTTTCTTGACGCAAGCAGCTGAAGCCACTGGACTCCAGGGTCTCACTGAAGTGGACCTCTCTACTGTGTTTGATTTGTTGGTGGGTTTTTCCGTCTTTTCACTGGTGTTATGTGACAAATAATATCCACTGTGGGGTACAGGCCATCCAGGAAGCTTGCTTTTCAGTTTTAACCAATGACGTTTTTGTGTTTTATCAGTTTGTTACTTAGCATTACAAGATTAACATGGCAGTGGACAAAATGTTTCAGTTGAAGCTTCAAAATGCACAAACCAAACATACCCCATAAAGCCACTTGATAAAAAAAAGAAATATGAGTAGTAATGACGAGGCAATTAGTCTCATAACTAAGATCATTTCACTTTTCGAGCACAATATGGTTTATTTTTTAATCATGAAGTTCAAACTCTCTTCTAAAGAGAATGTACTATGCGATCTTTAAAAGCCACCTGAAATTCCACTTATTTTAAAGTGATTCTTCTGTAAAGCATAAATCCGCACAGCTCTCCTTGGATGGCCCTGACTGTCATCAAGCGTCAGAATGCTCTCTTTCTGCAGGCTTTTGTGCTTCGTTGACTATAAATGTGGACACTTGCAATTAGACGTCAAGATTTCTGTGTGACGCGGCAATCAAACCCTGACCTGGAGCGGCCCTAATGTGAGCACAGATGTGTAGGTTGTGCATCTGGTTGTGTGTGTGTGTGTGTGTGTGTGTGTGTGTAAAAGTCCGTGTATGTGTGGGATTTTGTTGCGTTTCCCTGTTCTTTCCGGCTCTGTGTGCCACTGAATCACCATTTTCTCCCCTTCTCTGTGCAACAATAGCACCAAAAATAAACTGTCAGAAAGTTGCTCAGATGAAGGAACATGAACTGGAAATATAGTGCATGTGTGTGTGTCTGTGTGTGTGTTTATGTGTGTGTGCACACATGTGAGTGTGAGATTGTGTAAGCATCCCACCTGTGTTTGTTCTTCCTGATGTGTCACACCATGGTACGCTTATGCAGTTATTTGGCAGTGATGGTGGCTCCCATGTCAAAACACACACACACACATGCACACACACACATGCACACCTGATACAGAGTCCAATATCATTGCAAATGAGACAGGACCGCTCGTGCAGCGCGTGCACGCAGCACTCCGTGTCACTGTCACTGCAGGAAGAGAGAAGGTGAGGAAAAAGAGTCAACAAGGTAAGGGAGGGGGGACAGCAGCAAAGAGGGGAGGGAGTGAAAAGGAGTGGATACTGCTCATTGCCATTGTTATTCCCCCCTGAAGAAAATGGCTACCTCCATTAAGCCACTAATGATCCCTGCATTGTGCCATGGCAGTGTTGGCGTAAGAGAGAGCGAGAGAGAGCAAAATGTCTGAGAGGGAGAGAGAGAGCAGGGAGTGATGCAGAGCAGAGGTGAAATTATGGAGTGAGTGATGGAGAGGGAGAGAAACAGGGAAAGACAGAGGAAGGGGAAGGAGGAAGTGCTGGTAAAGTAAGTGGAAAAAGAGCGAGAGGATGACAAATGAAAGAAGCATGAAGTAGAGTGAGGGATGGCGCTGCAGGGAGACTGAGTGTGGCTGTTCCATGCGTTTTTCCATATGGTGCAACTTCCTAATGTTGCTTTTTCTCCTCAGCACAGCGCCCGCATCTGATCCGACATGTCGCTCACTGACTGCCACTGGAGCATGACATTAATGGACATGCATGGTACAGACGTGATGGGGGCAGATACGGACACTTACACTCATTCACCGGTCCAGTCAGGAGCACTGAGGCGCCGAGGCTTCCAAATCCATCTTTTTTTTTCCCTTTTTTTTGACAGAGTACAGGCAGATTTCCCCTCACATGCTCATGCACACGACACACCGAGTATAAACACATGCATCACAATCACGGGAGACCTATAGGAAGAGGCAGATGTGTCGCTGGAAATTACTCTTGAAGATGGAGCAGCATAGTCACAAATGCTAAGGCTTGAACTTGGCCAACTTTTGTGCGCTCGAGCACACACGAACTCACCTGTGTGTTCACCCACCCCACCGCCCCCTCCTCAAATATCCTCAAATTAATCTCCTCGCTCCATGCCTCGATGAACACTCTAGTCACACAGCCACATCTTCAAGCCAATCACCGCGGAGATCTGCTTATTGGAGCGCGGGCGAATGCCACGGCTAGTTGTTTGATTTGAATTTGAATTTTAAAACATCTCCCTCATTACATTTTCCATTATTTAATCAATTATTCATGAAACCCACAAAATGAGCAAGGGGTGCTTGGATGCCCGAGCAAACACTTGGACAGTCCCGAACTCGCTCGCAATTCACTGTTTCTCCTTCATAACCTCCAAGTATATGAGCCCCCGCCTCGTCTACAAGTGTCTCCTAAGGACACTCGGAGACGGAAGGTGGAGGAGGGAGACGAGAGAGAGAGAGGGGGAGAGAAGGATGTTTGACAAGTGAGAGAGCTGCGAC
This sequence comes from Diplotaxodon limnothrissa, assembly GCF_057381915.1. Taxonomy (NCBI): domain Eukaryota; kingdom Metazoa; phylum Chordata; class Actinopteri; order Cichliformes; family Cichlidae; genus Diplotaxodon; species Diplotaxodon limnothrissa. Next base: position 61,542,646 of record NC_140598.1, on the reverse strand, counting down.
AGACAAAGAGACGGTTAAAGGGATGGAAGGCAGAAGCAGGAGGGGACGCGTGGAGAGAAGGGGTGGCAGATGGAGGGAGATTGCAAGTGGGGCGCTTGGGAAAGGCAGAAGGATGGAAAGGAGAAGAAACAGAGAGGGAAGGAGACAGGCATAAAAGAGGAAGAAAGACAGAAGGCAAGACAGAGGGCAAACTGAGTCAAAGCAACCAAGGCAACGAGCGGCATCTGTGATCAATAACGTGCGTCCGACGTTTGATCGCCAGAGCGGCGCAGCAGGCGCACCGGGGCCTCGGGTCCGTTACGTCACCAACACCCACAGCGAAAGAGAGCACCTCGCAGACCGGGATATTGTGCTTAATTAAAAATAGAGAGCTCTTATTTCCCCTCCTCCTCCCATCACTTTTCTGCCTTCTCGGTCCCCGTCGCTCGCTCTGTGTCTCTGTGCCGCTAAGATAAATAAAGGAGATGTAATGAGAAATCTTACAAGGTTGTGAAAAGCAGCCTTTGTGTTCTTATATTACAAGTCGTGAATAAAAAGAGCCTCGCCGTCTTTACTCGAGTGAGGACACAATTCGAGCGAAGACAAATAGGCACTGGGACAAAATAAAAAGGTAGCACGGTGCTGGTGGTGGAGGTGGTGGGGTGGGGCTGGAGGATATTGAAAAAGCAACAAATGACCTTCTCCAAGTTTCATCTCTTCCCCCTGTCTTTCTCATTCTCCGCTCTGCCCCGCCGTCTCCCTCTTTCCCACTCACTCACCCACTAATGGTTATTTACCTTGTTGGAAAGGGCTCCGCTTTCTCACCGGAGAGATCGACAACAGGACGTGAGCAAAGGCAGAGATGGAAGAAAGAACGCGGAGGGGAGAGGAGAACGAAAAAATATATCAGTCATGTCGGTCTCCCCGGCGACACCGACTCTGCCTCCTACTCTCCCTCACAGCTGTAATGGAAGTGAAGGCTTGGCCACAGAGAGTGGGGAGAAGAAAGAATTACATGTCAATATTTGTTCCCACTGGCTGCCCAGATAGAAACAGATACATTACATGCTCTTAGTCTTTTACCCCTAAAGCCAATTTGAGAGCTCTACCTTTGTTTGGGATCAGGGGGACTTTGGGGATCGCCTGGGAAAAAGAGGAGACCAAGGAAAAGGTGTGAGCGTAAGGGGGGAAAAGAGGGCGAGAGGATGACTAACGCCGGCAAACACTGATGCTTTTTTGTATTGTAAGGCCACAGAATGGGAAGAAGCGAAGAGTGGACATTTCCCATAGCAAGTCTTTGGAATCCAAACAATGACTCAAATTATTGTCCTGGGCCTCCACGCTTCCATCTCTTTGACTACAGGCTGTAGCATCAGCATGAGCAGTTATTGCTTTTGAGCCACAGGCCGTCCCTTACTTGGAAATTGCTTTGGCTATATGAATAAATATCGTTCTCAATATATTCAACAAGGAGAGTACAAAGAGCAGGAATGTCTGCTTCTCTGTGTGCTGGATTTTGGGCGCTGTGGAATAAACAATAAGGCAAATATTACACCTACAGTTTGCTTTCCGAGATCCAAACCACAGTAGCACAGTTTGTTCTGTTGTATTTGTTAGACCTCATTACCAGTATGTGGCGGTTTGAAAACAGACAATGTACACAACCTACTTTTTTTCCTCTCTCTTTTCAGCGATTAATCTTTCCCTTTAACCAGCGCACCCCAATAAACCCACAGCCTGTTGTCCTCCTCTGTGGCACGCCGTGAATCCTTCTCTCCTGTTGAGAAGAATTCACAGAGACTCACAACTTCTTTATTGGACAGTTTTATGAATCTGCCATCCTAATGCATCAGAGATTTCGGCTCGCGCTCGTGAACCTGTCTGCGCTTGTTGCTAAATTGTTCATCAGTGACAGCAGTTATAAAGACTTGGAGGAGCAGTGTGATACAATTAAGAGTCAAAAATTTAGTTTCCAGTTTGTTTCCTGGCTTAGAGCGTAGAAATAAGTCCCGCTCTTCAGCTCCCTGATGCCGTTGTACAGCTATTTTGAAACCTCTATCTAGATGAATGGTGAAAGAGCCACGACTGTAATTTCAGTGCTCACCGGGACATAAAACAACGCATTTGCAGGATCAGTAAAGTAGTTTATTTAGCTTTCAACCTAATTAATGTTGGTTATTTATGACCAACAAATGACAAAAGTCTAATCCTATAGCACTTTAATCTGGAACATTCAAGTCTACTGTGTATGTTGTCACCTACACAACCCATGTCGGTTGGTGATACTGTATGATTTGGGAACCTTCCTGTGTCATTGAAATTAAAATAATTGTGCTGGATTCAGACTGCAAAGAAAGCGAATGGTAAAAAGGATCATTATAGTCTTTGGTGTTTAACCAGTGTATATTAAAACTTTGAATCCTTTGTGATCTGGCTAAATAGGCAGATAGTGTAGAAATCAACAGTACAGTGAGCTGGTTTAAGTCGTCTTTGGTTCCTCTCTTAATCAGAATTTTTATTGGAAGTTTAAAATGAGACGAGGTTGCATTGCACTGAAGTACAGGGTGCAGACAGCATCTCTGGCTCAACCTGACAAATGCTTTGCTAATTTATGTTATGACTACAATAATTACATTTACTTACATCTTTACTAAGGTGATACTAAGGTGACTAGTAGCTGAGGCTGTGCTCATATGCATCAATCTGCTGATATAAACATGCGAACTAGATATTATAACTATACACTCACATTCACACCTAGTGACAATTTGGATTATTCAATTAACCTATCCCCACAAGTTGCATGTCTTTGGACGGTGGGAGGAAGCCGGAGTACCCGAGAGAACCCACGCAAACACGGGGAGAACATGCAAACTCCACACAGAAAGACCCCGGCCTGATGGTGGAATTGAACTCAGGACCTTCTTGCTGCGCAGCAACAGTGCTAACCACTGTGCCACCGTGCTGATGTTACAGATCGTGAACTTTATTTTATTCATAAGGTTAGTTAGTAGAGTTGCCAACGGCTCCTTAAAAAATAGAATGGTCCCTCATTCAGAGAAAATATTACACGTTTCGTATTGAGCTGAGAAGAGACACAGTTTGTCCCGAACTTTAGCTAGAATGGAAAAAAGACACAAAGCTGGAGTTATTCTATCGTTACGCTGCACAGCTGCCTCTTCTTCTCTCATTCTCTCCCCTGCCTCTCCTGTTGCTACTTCAATCATGAAACTGATCAATGATCAGCTGATCGGCTTTTCTCTCTTGTTTGTTTATCGCCCACTTTGTGCCAGAAAGAGGAAACCAGCAGATGTCGCGCTAAACAACAGCAGCACGTTTAAGCTTGATCAGCTGTTGTTAGAATTTATTTAATATTAATTTCCAGTATCAGCTGATGTTTGCTGGAGCCACAGCTGTAAAGCTGCTGGTCATGATGTCGGTTTGGTTATGTGGTGAGAGGGAAACATGAAGATGAAACCAGGAGATGTCCTTACTGAATCATCAGAGCTGAACAGGTGATGGAGAAACAGGTTTACCTTTTAGGTGACATGAATGAGTTGAAGGGAAGTTATCAACTGTTTCTGAGACACAAATAACACCAGGATCCTTTTTTATGTAGCTGACAGCTGGTAACTGTGCAGGGGCGGGTCTAGGAAAGTTTTGCCAGGGGGCCAGGTAGGGCATTAACAGGGAAAGGGGGGCACGAGGAAATACTTTTCTTTCTTATTCTAATTTAAAATGTCTCGCTTTTAAAAAACAATTATCTAAATCTTACAACCAAAGTTTTTATCTGATGTAAAATGTATAGAAATCATACATATACCAAAAGACAGTGTACATCACTGTCACAACAGGGTTTGTTTTCATTCAGTCTTTATGGCTTTAATACCTGGTGGGCCGGTCTGTAGTCAAAATGCCAGATTTTCTGTCCCAGTCCAGCCCTGCAGGTTAATACTGGCAGTGTCACCATGCCAGCTGACTGTATTTCATCATCAGCCAGTGTTGTTCTTGATCAATATTACCAAAGTTTACCATAAGGCAGCATAGAAAGTATTTACTAGGTTTTATTCAAATGTTAGTCTTTTCAGTTGTTTCCCCACTTTTTTCCTGTTTCAAAATCACCAGTTTGTGAGAAGATTATCTTCTTTTTTTAATAGGCACAAAGTTTTGCATTGGCATTGGCTAATTTGTCAATTGTTTGTTACAAATGTTCGTATTTTAATATTCAAAAATGTTTTTGCCCAAAACATATGTGCACTATATGTCAGTAAAAATACTATGCAAATATTGATGTCCTTGAATGCTGAGAAAACACTGACAAAGCACTGATTGTATCTCTTGTACTTTATCAACGCAGTATCTAAAAACTTTGCACCATAGTGGTTAAAATCTCATTCGAATAAGAGTTAAAAGCGCATTCGGTTATTAGGTTTACAGGGTTATTGAATTATGGTTAACGGTTGGTAGAATTTTTTTTAAACATTATCTGCCAATTACATCTGCCACCCTCCTCCAAATCTGTGCCCCTACCTGGCCCCCCCAACAAAAATTTTCTAGACACGCCACTGGCCTATTGGTCATGGATTGGCCTCCCCACAGTCTGGATCTCAATAATATTAAAGCAGCTTGCCAAAAAAAAGCTCAGGCTGTCTTAAAGAATAAAAAACAGTCATACTAAATGAATTTTTGTATTTTTGTATGCTGTATTTCTATTCATATTCATACATATTCAATAAATTGCTGCACGTTTCCCATTTTCCTAGCAAAATATGAAGAAATGAGGGGTGGCACAGCACTGTATTGGTGAACGTGAGGTATCATTAGAGTCAAATTCCACTCACCCAGCATGTGCCACATTAGATTTTATGGAACAATTTTCTTTTCAATTTTCACCAAAGCAGCAACGTTAGCAAAATTTTAAGGTGGTATTCCTCTTTAGTTTGACACAGTCACTGAGCTAAATAAACAGAACCAAAGCCATAATTCTTTTTAGGCTTCTTGAATCCTAACTCATCATGTGAACACAAGCTCACTGACCACAGAGGAGTGTAAAGTTGGCCGATGCCCGTGTGTGTCACAACGTGACAGCGTCTCAATGTCATGTTCAATATTTCCGTGCATTAATACTACAGGCTCCAGAGCTTGTAGAGGAGAGTTTGTAAGTCAGCATGTACTGTGTGGCATGTGTGACATCGACGTTATTAATTAATTGGCCAGGGGCAGTCGGTTCATCCCATCCACCATCATTTGTAAATGCATCCTGTGTTTACATACAGCACTTATAAATCAATGTGCTGCCATCTAACAGTGCTCAAGGCCTCTGGAATATTCAATGAAACACATGTTGTTGTTAAGGTCATCCAGAGTTCTTCAGTGGGAGCAATAGCAACATGAGCCAGGGCATAAGCAAACATTTAGGAAGGTAGTTAAAGTTATCTGAAGCAAACAAACAAAAAGAAAGAAAAAAAATCAACTCGGGATGTAGTAATGAAACCGTTTAGCGCTCCAGGTTTAACGATAACTGCTGTCACATTTTGTTCTAAATCATAAACATCTTACTGTCCACATTTTTCCATTGCTTTTCTGAGTGACTGCCTTCTGACCTTTTCTTTCTTCTGAGGTTTTCTCAAAATCAGGTTCAGATTGAAATCAGGCCACGTGAAACAATGATGTTGATTGTCACCGGGGCAACAGGGTTCTTGCAGTGATGAAAGCACGCGATTGTTAGATTAGAGTCGCAGCCATTTAGCGCAACCTGAATAAAGGTTAATTAGAGCTGTGTATGAAAATTAGCATGGCATTCAAAATAATCTGTTTGGCTTAAATCGTCTATTCTTCTTGCACAGAACTTGTATCGCCTCAGGACAACTTTTTGATTTGTGGTAATTGCACAAGTTCTCCACGTTCTTAATCCCACAGACAAGTGCCAAGTCTGTAATCTATAATATGCATCATAAATTAGAATATTTGAAATGCAGCTATTGTTCACATCTCATTAATTTGGAGCCGTTTTATTTTCCATGAGGATTTCTTGGGTTTTGTTTTTGCACATTCTTGTCTTTTGGGGGCGTTTTTTTGCATTTAGCACATTAAAGAAGCTTCTGATGAAAGCTTGATAGCAATTTGAGTGCAAATTCAGGAGTTTCATTTAACTGCTCAGCATGAAAACCTATTGTGTTTCTGTAATCTCCAGCGATTAACTGTTGGATTAAATTAGACTGAAACACTGTCTTTGTTTATTAAGCGGAAAGGCAGCACAGATGTAGATTAGACTCCTAAATTATTAAAGGTTCACCACTGCAAAAAATACAAATAAAATACAATAAATAAATTCAACATATGGCAAACAGTTATGTTGCAGATGTGTTTTGGCATCAGATGTGCAATCAGTGAGGGATTACTTACATTTCTGATGATATCAGGTTCAGGAATTCTTTTATGCTGGAAACCAAACTTGTCCTCTGAAATATTCAATATCGCAGTATCAAAATGTCACGGTCAACACCGAAGTGTGGGTTAAACTGAAAAAGCATCTCGAGGTGACACCTTCAGTGGGAGTCACAGAGGTTGGTCGTGGGCTTGCAAGATTACTGTACGTGGCACGCAGTCCTGAAAGCCCTTCATTCTAGGACAGGGTGCCCTTTTTAAATGGTGTAACCTTCACAAAGTGAGAGGTGACTGCTTGTGCTTTTCACTGTACTAATTTTAAACGCTCACTTCAAAACACGGCCCCGGGGGTTTCATTTGAGTACAGACACTGCTTCACAGCCAACATCTGACCTTTAAAACCTCAAATGTTTCTTTTTCCTTTTTTCTTCACACCGTTGCATATGCACGTTTTCCCAAAGGATGAGGATTGCAAATGGCAAATTTATTTATTTTTTTCAGATTGCTTTTATTTAGACTTTTGTAAATTCTTTCCTTTTGAAACTTGTTTTTGGAACCAGCTGCTTTTAAGAGAACAAATGTAAAGCTGACTTCAAACCAATGAGCCGGTTGCTTCTACTAAATAAGCGGGCTGATTACGCTGAAAAACCCACACCTTCGCATGTTGCGTGCGTCGTCTGTAACGTGGTCATGCTTTCGCTGCTTCCCACACACTATGTGCCACTTTTTGTCTTATCTGGGCGACTGGTGTTATTTTCTGTGCCTGTTATCTCGTTGCATCTGTTCAAGATAACGATAAAACTACTACAGTAAAAGCAAACACTGCAGTCATCATGTAGCTACACGGAGGCCAATACACTTGCACAAAATTGCACTTTAGCCATGCATGGAAACAAGAGAGGGAGATAATAATTTTTTTATGAGGGAAACAGATTGACCTCTTGTGTACATATATAAACATAAAGAAAACATTCATCCTGCACTCGCATGATACCTAAAAATTCACAGTGGAGCGGAAAAAGCAATCTTCGAAAGGGAAAGAAAAAAGTTCTCATAGGTAAAGATGGTGTTCATTACATATCAGCAAGGAGAAAAATTGATTTACAGCAGCTATGACTGAGTCTCTATGCTAATTTGTCTCAAAGTGTTAGCACGAGGCTGTTTCTGAGATCCTGAGAGGGAAACATCTACCTCCTCCTGATGGCCTTGATGACGGATTTGCAGTTTTTACACTCCTGAAAAGAAACTGTCCCCTACATCCCAAGAATAATTAATGTATATATATATATATAGAGAGAGAGAGAGATATTGCTGAACCGCAATATGACAAATATGTATTAATGACACTTTAGCCATGGTACAAACACTTGGTGTCGTGGTATTATTGTTGATCGTTGTTTAGTGTCCTCCCCTTCCACGTCCACCTTGCCCTCCCCCGTCTGCATCTCACTGTTATCTGGGCGACTTTATTCTCGCTCCCCCCTTACACTTGACTCCCTACTTTATTTTGAAGGTTAATTCCTCATGTGGCTTTCCTGCCTTTTTCCCGCCCTCATTATTATCTCCATTGAGTTCACTTGTGCCTTATTACACTGCTCCCCGGTGTGTGTATTAGCCTGTGTTTTCTCTCTCTGTCTGCTCTCCCTCCTGTTTCTGAGTCCTCTGCTCTGGTTAGTTCTGGTTCTCTTCTGGCTTTATCTTGTTTTGGGCACTTGGTTTAGCTTTGTTTGCTGCTACATATTCCTGCTGCCTCATATATATTTTTTAATTAAAAAACCATCTTTAATGGTACGACCAGCCTTTGGTCAGCAATTGGGTCTACTCAAGAACTTTCCTAAAACTGTGACACTCTCTGAATTTGGTGATTAATGAATTATTTAAAAAACCTCACAAATTTCACTTGGACTATTTCGTACTGATTGTCCCCATAAAAGTGTTGACATAGCCCATTACACAAGAGATAAGTAATGTTTTTGCAATTTGTGTGAACTGACCCGTTGACTAAAGGTCAGTTGCTTTCTAATGTCTAATACGTTGATTGTCAGCATGATTAAAAAGTTCAAGTGCCACATGACAGGTGACGGATTACAGCACTATGATACATCTTGGACAACAAAGGGCTAGTGAAGGAAACTGCCTATAGGATAACACTGATTGGCACACTTATTAAGGAGCTCGGGAAGCTCAGGTGCGTGGTGGTAGCTCTGTTAATGAATGGGTCTGAGTAGTGTCAGATGCCCATCAGGGTACAATAGCAGGGGGGTGGTGAGTCTGGCCTGTCCCGTCAGTCACAGTGCAGCAGGGGGTCAGAGGTGACCCTGGCACCCCATCTGGTTCCGAAAAAGATGACGGGGGGAAAGGAGGGGGAAGGGTGCCTTCACAGGACGGGAGTCAGGCATTTCTTCGAAAGATAGACGCAGACATATGGGGCCTCATGCAAGCACAAAAACCTGTACATGATCATAGGCAGATGCATATGAACACAGTACATCTGTAGTTTGTAACAAGAGCAATCCACATATACATGAGCACGCTCCCTCCCCGAGGGCTGAGGTCAGGGGTGATCTGTCACACGATGCACCTCGATTGTAACAGATGGACGTGCACACTCTCATTCTCTCCCATGCCCACCCCCCTATCCAAACACACACACACACACACACACTTATATTCCAGTGAGGCTGGCAGGGTCCTGACCTGTGTGATCAGGCTCGCAGACCAGGCAGGCATATGGGCCAGGACCCTGGGGGCAGTGAGATAGACAAAGAGCTGATTGGCACCGTTAGAGGATAAACACACATAGTTTATTCAGCTTTTAAGTCAGGAAATGAAGTTTACCCACTTTTATCACACTAAAAAAAGAAGCTTTTTTCAATATGTCATTTTTTAATATGTCACTCGCTATTAGGCTCTTGTTTGCTACACACAATTATTGTTCTCTTTATATAATCTGATGCTGATATGAAAATATTTGGTTTTGTTCAGGCAGGAACTGGGAGGAAGCAGGTGCTGCTGGAAGTTGGCACTGGAAGCTTGGCCAAGGAAGGACATACATGAGTTGGCATGGCTGGGCCCAAATTAACACGGGTTGGCTCGCTTGCTGCAGACTGTATGATTTATATCCCACACCAGTGACTCTAATTCCTTTGTACTTATTTTATGTATAGTCATTTTGTTTTGGCCGCGGGGCGGTAAAATTGGCAGATGGCTGACAATGATCCATGCCTGCATTTCTCTTTGTGTCTCTCATCTAAAGATGCATATGCTGTCACACACAAAAACACAGGAGCAGCTGTGGCCATACCTTGAAATCTTCGTGAAACAACAGGATAGTTTGACCTTCCCTTAAAAGCGCTGCGATACCACACAGCGTCGTGTTGTTGCTTTAGAGCTCTTTGTGGTTCCAAACCAACAACAAAAAATCTAGTCTGGAATAAAATGTTCACATTTTGAGAATATGTGCTTTTTAGTGCTCTTGTTGAGAGGAAAATTAGAAGATTATTGGTTTTTGATGTCTGTGAGATAAATAGAAAATATATAGTGGGAGCTTAGCTTAACACAAATACTGGAAACAAAAAAAACAAGAAAGTCTGGTTATGTTCTGAACACGACCGCAGAAGATCAGTGGATTGGTCCCCTGCTCCTAGAGCCGATGTGTCCTATGCCAAGTATCCTTGGCCAAAATACTGAACTCCAAGTTTCCCCTGATGCATTAATCGCATGTTAGTGTGTGAATGTCAGATACAGAATGTGTGACTGGGTGGATGAGACTTCAGCGTGGTATCGTGACAGGATGCTGACTGTGCAACAAGTCCAGCGGTGAAATTTCCTCATACAGCCAAGGAATGCAGAAGACCATATTTAAATGTACAGTACACCGACTCTTGAAGCAGATGCACTTCAGCAGCAGAAGACCACAGTGAGTGCCGCTCCCTGAGATGAAACAGGAAATTAAGACATAACCAAAGATTGGAAAAATGTAGTCTGGTCGGATGAGTCTGCTGCAACATTTGGATAGTAGGAATCCGAATTTGGTGCAAAATCAAATTAAATAAGCGATCCATCCTGCCTTGCTGGTAGTCGGATTATAATGGTGTTGGGTATAATTTCCTGGCACACTTTGGACCCCATATCAGCAACGAAGCATTGCTTAAAGGCCACTAAGTATTGTTGCTGACCATGCCCAATCCTTTATGACCATTGTGCACCAACCTTCTGATGACTGCTTTTAGCAGGGTAACACTACACAAAGCTTGTATCATCTAAAACTGGTTTCTTAATTGTGGCAATGAATTGACTGTTTTTTTAAATGACTTCCACAATCACTAGATCTCAAGCCGAGGACCTTTGGAACCCATGCAATGATGAATTAAGGCAGTTCTGAAGCCAAAAAGGGCCCTACCCATTACTAGTAAGGTGTACACAGTAAAGCGTTCAGTTGGGTTTATATATACCAAGATTGAATTGAACATTCAGTTTAGTTCAGGTCAGATTTGACTGGACATAAGTGGATGGATATCAGCTAAACAGGCAAACCCATGTAAAGTCAAACTTGTATGAAGACTGTCTTTCCTTGCATTAGGTGGGTTTGGTGTCACAGTCCGGAGTCTCACATAACACGTAACAAAGCTCTCAAACTGAGTGCTTTTACAGCCATTTACAAGTCACAAGCGACTCTCAAGGGTTAACTGTTTCCTTTTCAGTCAAGCTTTACAAAACTGCTGATCCATCCATGGAGCTTTTGTTCGAGCGGACGTGTTAAAAGGTGGAACTATTCACCACAAAACAGTCTCCTTTGCTGTGGTGTTCATTTTATCCGCTTTCATTTGTAAGTTGCGTTCCCGAGTGTCTCCTGTCCAGATTGTTTTTAGAGAATGATCCAGGTCTGCATCCCGCTGATCAATTCTACATCAGCAACCTTCACCTGTGATCTTTCCTCTCTTATCATAGAGATTAAACTTCTCCCGACATTTAGCAACAGTCACTCCCGACTGTTTTCTGTCTCTCGATCACGCGCGCTCGTGCAAAGACACAAATACTTATCGCTACATGTGATATACACACGGTCGATCAGGTTGAGTTAAAATCTCTTCACTTTCCATTTATTTCTGTCACCGTGTGCATGCATGCATACTGACACTCGCACGCGCGCGCACACACACACACTCGCACACACCTACGAGATGTGCACGGGAACAAATCACCAGCTGCCAGTCGCAAATGAAGATATAACCACTCCTGGCCGCCGTGTACCTTCAGCAGTGCCACTTAATCCTGCCGTAGGATCTAATGTGGATGGACACTCAGTGATGGAGAAAGACAAGCACTAACAAACACATCTATTTCAGCTAACAGTGACTGACACGAGCCCGAACAAAGCTCTCTGTCTTTAACGCACAGTCAGCCACACGGGGAGGCCGATGCGGAGTAACATGCAGGCCCGGGAACAAACGGGACGCACATACAGTACACATCCTATTACAGCTGCAAACGTGCACAATGTCTGGGTTTAAATAATTAAAAAGAAACACAGTTTTCTTTTTCAAATGATGCACTTGTGTTCAGCACTAAATAAAAGATAACGATACTGTACATGCATACTTTGATGTTGTGTACATCTTGTTCTTTTTTAAAATTTCATTCACTTTTATCTGTATACAGCATATCCATCTGGAGATTACATAATCTATGTAACAAACAATGTATTCTATTCACATTTATAGATGTCAAGCACAGGGCTCCACCCACCTGCTCTTCAAACTTTCTGCCCACGAGGGGCAGCCAATCAGAACAACGTTGTCTTAAAAAAGGAGCATGGGTTAACAGGAACTAATTGGACTTCTTTTCAAACTGAGGATGACATAAATGGTAATGTTTTTAGCTCCACCCACCTGCTCTTCAAACCTTCTGCACACGAGGGGCAGCCAATCAGAACAAAGTTGTCTTTAAAAGGAGCTTGGGTTAACGGGAGCTAAAAAGACTTCTTTTTAAAATGAGGATAACATAAATGCTAATGATTTTAGCTCCACCCACCTGCTCTTCAAACTTCTGTTCACGAGGGACAGCCAATCAGAACAAGGTTGTCCCCTAAAGATGGCACTCGGGTTAACGGGAACTAAAAGGACTTCTTTTAAAACTGAGGATGACATAAATGCTAATGTTTTTAGCTCCACCCACCTGCTCTTCAAACCTTCTGCTCGTGAGGGGGAGCCAATCAGAACAAAGTTGTCTTTAAAAGGAGCTCAGGTTAACGGGAGCTAAAAGGACTTCTTTTAAAACTGAGTATGAGATAAATGCTAATTACCTTGAGCTGTAAACCATGCAAAGCTATTCTAGTGAAGTGCACAAACATATGATGCTGGCAAATAAGAATAATAGGTTCCTATTAAAAATAACACTGATGCTGAACAGGATTAAAACACTGATGAGATTTTATCCAAAAGATCAAATTCACTGCGACATCGTAGCGACCTGGAAATTCTGGTCATTATTCAACATCACAAACCAAGAGCAGAAGGGAATCCAACCATATTTGATATTTGGATTAAGTGAATTAATCCAACTAAATTTTGGTGCTCCCTCTGTTAAAGTCTCAACTAATATACGAGTCTGAACAGATGCTTATTCATTCTAATTTTGGTTTATTTTAAAATAATTAAATGAACATTTTCACCAGAAAGATTCAGTCCGTATTGAAGCGTATATCATTTTCGCATAAACAAGACAAAAAGTCATGGTAGCAGCTGAGGCAGAATTTTGGCAGAGTAGTGCTCGGAGCTAAATACTATCGTGGCAACGTGCCCACAGCAGATCTTTTTTCACAGCACAGAAAATGTGTGTGATTAATAACATAACTGCAATCCATTTGCGTTCCCAAGTTCAGTGTCCCGGGACCAGATGCATAAATAGAGTGTATACAGAAACCACACACATGCCAGTTTCACGCACAAACTGGTATTTGTAGAAGAACGGCGCTGTGAGATTGTGCGTGCTCCAGGCATACTTGAAACGAGGCATGCGCACAGACTTCTAGGGCAAACTGCAGGTGACCCAGTGAGCAGGAGATTAAACATGAGATGAGAGATGTAATCCTAGACTAAAACACTGTTTAGATGTTTTTGCTGATTTCCTGCATTGTTTTATTATTGTTGAAATCTACACAAGAATCTGTGAAATTGATTAAAGGCTTGCAGCAGCTTTTTATTTACATAGCAGCCATTATTTCCCCATCAGCTGGGCTGTGAAGTCAAGTTTGTTTCTGATGTTGCGATTGATGTTGATTAAACTGTGGTTGCAAAGATGAGTCTGTGAAAAAGTTGTGGCATGAGCACCGTAACTAGTCACAGCAGTAAAGATCCCAGTCTGTCTGCATAACATTATGCAGCTTTCACCACCTTATATTAGCCTTGATAGTGAAGTTAAGTTGATGTACACCTCCTGTCAATGCTGGACATTCCTTCCACTATACATGAATTACTTTGTGATATTTTCTTCTTAACATCAAGACAACGACTTTTATTTCAAAGTATATGAGCATCATGTCATACTTTGTGGATATTTGTGGATTGATGTAAATCACTAATGAAAACTTTCATGTGAAGCCTTCCTTAACATTATGAGTAATCTTGCTCCAAAAGAATAAAGGGCACTACACACCAAATGTGCTGCGAAAGTCTGAATGTTTCGTATACAAACTTGACAAACTCGACGTGTAACATATATACACACATTGAGAGCGAACATTCATCCTCAAAAATGCACTGTGGAAAAAACTGAAGCCGACATGAAGTGATGATGAGTTGCTCCTGATGTTTCTAAACAAGAAGAAGGAAGAAATTTGATTCTGGGTTCATCCAGTTCTAATGAGGAGGCAGCAGCAGGGAGACTTTCATGGTTTGATCCAGGAGTCGAAGGTGTATGGCAGCTGCTTTCGTACATATTTCAGGATGTCAGTGGGGCAGTTTGAGCAGGGCTGGGACCACATCTGAGGAGGCCGAGAAATAATCTCAGATAGCCAATTGACCCGGAGCAAATCTAGCTGTGTGTCTGAGGTAAAACAGGATTATTTTAGTATTTGTAGATTCAGTACCAGCGCAGTTGTTGGCCTGATTGGTCAGAACTGCTTATTCTGATCCTTGGTGAACCCCAAAAAGTTGTGATTTCCTTACCTGAATGATTGAGCATGCATCAAGACACTTCTTGGTGGAAGTAAAAATAGGACAGCAACTAAAATAATAAGAGACTTTCTAGTACAAACTGTGTGCCGATGTATTAGTTTGATATTGGGCAAGTTTGCAAGACAAGTTAAAACTCACGCCAAAGGAAACAATCAGATTCATCTTCAGTTGCATCCATCCTGTCACTCCAGCCAGCGTGCTCTCATCCCAGGACCACCGATGCTGCTGAGATACTCAGAAGACATCCTTTGGCACTGACGTTTTCATGACCACAGCAATATTGGACACTGAGAGATAATCCTGTTTTAAATAGTCTAGTGTAGGTGCATAAGTCGCATGTTTTGTCAGACTGTTTGCCGCTGCTTGAGAGCTTTGTGTTCTGCTGACGACAGCAGTTTTGTTTTTACCAGGTTTGTACTTTTGCTTTTATTACCTCCTCCTCAGAGGTTATAGTCTTAGTAGTGTTTGTTTCCTCGTTACAGCTTTATTGGTCAAAAATTGACAAAAAGCCTTATAACTTAGAAACTGTGACAAGAGTGAAGTTTATTATCAACATACAGAAAGTGCTATATAAAGATATCATACCACATTTGACCTCTGACCTCTCCTTTAAGCTTAATAGACTGATCTGAAGATTAAAACATTAATAATGCTATATAGAGCTATTTAAAACTTTATAACTTACAGCCATTGTTTGTATTAACAACACAGACCCCTCTGTTGGGGTCTGTCACCGCTGCCTCCATCTGCAGAGAGCACTGATCATCATTAATGACAGGCAGGCTTTAATTAGCCCGCAGTAAACAATTAACACATACACACAAAACATTTCAATGCAAATCACATTCTCCAATGATAAAGTGCTGCAACAATATTATCGAATACATTTGCCTGCAATTAGGATTACCTTTCAGCTTTACTCTGCCTATGTGTGTTTTCATACGCAGACAAAAGGTTGTATACGGCTGTTGTGTTAATAAATTCCTTTTAAACTGTGTTGGTCTCCACTTTGCTGATGCCTTTGTGCGACTTGCTCATTAATGATCATAGAATTGCTATTTCAGTAATGGGCGTCTGAAAGTAAAGCCATAGAAACTACAATCAAATGGGGCTGAATGGGCCGCAGATGCATAGAGATGCACTGAAATAGCTTTCCCTGTGCGCCTTCTCTTCCGTTACTTGACAAGTTTTTTAACCCATCCTGTTTATTATTTCCAGTGTAAAGACAATGAGTATCTGCGCTGAATCAAATAGACTTGACAGCTCATGACAGAGAGTGTAGCCGGCTGCCAAGAATAGCATTTAATGACACCAGTTGCATTGTATGCGAAAACGTGTCCAGCCTTGAATCGCAATTATATTGTTAAGAAGAGGACAAAGAATTACAGGCGGAAGGAATTAAGTCGTATTAGTCCATCTGTCATTTACGGGTTGTCAGACTGCAGAGAACATCTCCTCTCTGCTGGTGATTTGGTATGGTGAGCCTCTCCATATGCATCACACTCCACTGATCCCTCAGTCATGGATGAAATACTGGACTCCAGCATCAACAGCCTAATATGACGTCTGGCTAACAAATTAAAGACAGACAAATGGCATCGATCCTTGAATGAACTGGCCTTAACAGAGTTAAGTAATGGGCCCTGGCTAAATCTCTGCTAAAGGCCAAGTTCCTAGGTGGAGTAAAACAAAGCTCTACAAAGTGGTGCTTTTCTTTTTTCCTTTGGTAAATGACATAAAGTGAAACTGGTGCTGTTGACACAATAAATAATTTGTCATCTCTGCGGGGCGATACTGTGGGTTTTACTGCAAGTAAATTGAAATGCCTTCTGTCTGGTAACAACATACCAGCTGATATTGGCCTGTTACAAACCAGACACTAGCAGAAATGTCATTTTTAGTAAATGCTGCTTCTACTTATCTCGGTCGACCACTACCAAATATGTGACCTGTAATTGTGTCCTTTATGGTGCAGTGGTAGTGAAAAAACAATCAAATTAGCGGACACCAGAGGTATCGAGACTAAAGAAAACTGCTCCTGCACAGACAACCTGGTATTTCTCACTGAAAAATGTGCATACCTTCACGCACGCTTTGCACCATATGTCTTCATTTGAAACATCAGTCGTTTTTAAAAAAAAAAATAAAAATCACAGCTTCCAGCAACAGTTGGAACGTTTGTAGCCAAATAAATATCAGTTTTTCGACAAGTATGACTTTGTTTCAGCTGGACTTCAGTGCTCGCTTGTTATGCAGCATCTCGGAAGCGAGAAAAATCATAAATGTGACCCACCTTCATAATGCGCCGTTGTGCGTAACACATCTGCCGTATCCGGACTTGGAATGAGCCTGGGTTTTGTCCAAACAAGATTAAACAGCAGACTGTTGACATGAATTTGTGAATTATTTTGGCAATGGGCGTTAGGCTCGCACACATGCAAACACTTTCATAATGACTCAGGCGTATAAATCTGCCATGAAGCCGTCAGCTTTTGTGCATGCAGATCTTTCTGTGGGTCCGGAAACTATGCAGCTTTTTAAAGATGACAAAGTGTGTGATTTTACTAATCAAACATCTTAAATGCAATGAGGAGAGAACATATATGGATGATGTCTTTTTTTAAAAAGAATATTAGGATTTGTATAATATTCCCTTTTAAACCAAATCCGTGTTGTCTCCCAGTCTGGATCCCAGAGCCTGCAAATGGATTTTGCATTGTCAAAATTACCACTTTGATTTTAGCCCATATTGACTTCATCCCTTTAAGGGTTGAAATTACCCTCCCTTTCTGTCTCTCCTCCTTTTTATTCCATGTTTTTCATGGCATTTCCATTTTGGCCCTGTTCTCCCATTTTATTTCCCTGTCTCCCTCCCCTCTCGCTCTCTCTCCCTTTCTCTCTTTCCCCATTCTCTGGAGTAATTGCATTGATAGTGAACAGTGCTGCTAATTAATTATGCAACAACCGAAAATTGAGGTGAGAGCGAGGGATGAGAGGAGGAGAGATGAGGTTTGTGCCAAATGGTCTACAGTAGAGAGGGGAAAGAGAGAGAGAGGGAGAGCGCATAAAGTACTTTGAGGGGGAAAAAAATCCAGATGGGAAGTAGAACAAAGGAAAAGCACAAGAAAATGAGGAAAGGAGGAAGATGAGAGGCGAAGAATGTAACAACTGAGAGGTTATGTTTGTAACGAGGATCTGTCAGAACATGGAGATCAACAGCGCGCAGGCAAATCAGGGCTCTACTACAGAGGAAGATCAGAAGGAAGGATGCAAACACTGGTGGGGAAGTCAAAGGATACTATCAGCATCGCCTGCTATTCTCTGGTGCAAGGCACAGATGTGGTTCTCACACTTAACATATGTCCCTGTACTCCACAGAGAAAATCCTCAGGGAATATCACGCGCAATGGACGTGGTCGAGTCAGGTCAAAGACTAAGAATGAGGACTGACATGTGATTGTCTTTTATGGAAATACATTTCTATTCCCTGCTCGGATGATTAGTAGGGTTGTGTGTAGCTTAGAAGCAATTTCCAGGAGCATGTGCTGGTTTAACTATTGAAGCCGTTTATTAATTTACACAACCCCAGCAGCTCTACCACTCGTACAGGAAAAATACAATTAGAATCTCGGAAAACCAAGATTAACAGTAGAAATGGCACCGCAATTGTATTATATTACAAACTGCTTTTTTTTTTAAATTAAAAATGAAAAAAAAACATGTTTTTTTTTACATGACACATAGAGTTGTGCAAAACTCTTTAGCCAGCCCTCCTTTCTTTATATTTTGCTTCCAAGCAGCCAGAGTTATAATTTAGTAGTAGTGTTAACAATAGTTCTCCAGGCTTTCTGAAATATAGTTTTCCTTGAGCATTGGCTGCTTTTTAAGAGCACTTTTTGTTGGTTAAGCCATTTGATGTTGACGCATGAAACATTCAAGGATAAAGAAGGCACCTAACTCAGCCAATATTCTGTCTACATAACAGAAAACTTAGCAAAGAACCAATTTGAGGCAGTTTGTTACTAGCAGCTTGTTGCAAAAACATATCATTTGATACCATTTCTTTAGCTGAATGAGAAATGCCAACGATAACACAGTTTGACGGGCAGAAAATAGCATTTTTTTGCACCAACCAGATGATTACCAAAGAGCCATCAGCTGAAAACTTGGCATATCTGAGCATGGCGTGCAGTGTGTCCTTGACAAACTGGACAAGTGGAGGAGAAAAGAAGAAGTGGCAGGTCTAAAAACGATCTACAGCAGATAAACAGGTTCTGAAAGTCATGTTCTTGAGAAAAAGGAAAACATCCAGCAAATACCTGACACGGTACCTGAGGGACACAGCTGGCCTTTCATCTGTTCTTCAAGCCTCCTGAGAAATGGACTGAGTTAAAGGGTGGCTGTCAAGAAACCATTCTTAAATAAGGGAAAACAGGGAGAAAAGACTGAAGTATTACTCAATAAATGGGCTGAAAACCAATGGTAACTTGTGGAATGAAGAATGACTTGTCAAGATGAATGGAAATATCAATGCAAAACTGGAAAGTCAGACTTTGATCCACCATCTAAGACCCACTAGGATACATTTGATTGGAAACATCATTTTTCAGCATCACAATTATCCCAAACACACTGCCAATGCAGTAAATCATACATGGTCTTCTCAACATTGAAGCAGTGTGGGGTTACCTTTACAGAAAGCAGAATCAAATTCAGAAAACTAAGAAGAGTATTTAAGAAGCCTCAGGAAGTCTGGAGAACTATTCCTGAAGATTTATCAGAAATATCAAAAAAAAAAAATTGTCGTATATACTGCAACTATTTCCAATTTTCCAACAAAAATATGTAGAAATGAGAAAATGGCTTGGGACTTTTGCACGGTACTACACTACAGTATAATTATTCAAATGTATATTTATTGAGAAGAATCCTTGTGACCATTGCAGCAGCTTGACTATAGTTGATGAAACATTCTCAAATGGGTTATAGTGTAGCAACTCTGATTAAACACCAAGCTAAACCTTTGTCGTGGAATATATAGACTTATGGCGCTGCCTGAACAGTGTTTAAAAGTGGATGGCTGTGGATAAGCCTCAGAGCATGACAGCATGTCACTCTTCCTCTCAGAGCAACCCGGAAGAGTCAGTAAACAGAAAATGAACCAATACAGGTAATCCAGCAGGAAGTTGGGTTATTAGCAAGTTCACCTTCAAAATAAAACCTTCTGGTTAAACATTTTTAACCTTTTTGTTGTTCTTTATAACTTGCATATAAATGGATTATTTTAAAGCAGACATAAAAGATAAATGACATAAATGCCTTTGAGATATCACACTCCCCGCCTATGTGAGGCCACTACGAACTTGAAGGAGTCCAAAACAACAGTCCTTAAATCAGTCCTTAGGCAGAAGAAGAACTACTTGTGCAACTGGCCTTAGGAAGGTTCTTGTATCACCTTGGTTGGTCGTGTATATCTCAACATGTCTGTGAAGGTTCTCAGTCATCCAGCCCCAGAGCATGACTGCATGTCATTCTCCCTCTCAGAGCAACCAGGAAGAGTCAGTAACAGGTAATGAACCAGGTAATCCAACAGGAAGTGAGGTTATTAGCAAGTTCACCTTCAAAATAAAATCTTCTCATTTAACATTTTTAACCTTTTTACGGTTCATTATAACTTACATATAAATGAAATATTTTAAAGCAAACATAAAAGATAAATGACATAGATGCCTTTGGGGCATCACATGGGTCTATTAAAGCGTGGCCGACACTGCACCCATTCAGTCTTATTTTAGCCTTGAGCTAGTTACCTTCCCCCAGATTGGAGGAACCTGACTAAGTGTACTATCCTCTAACATATTGTGGTTGGTCAACTTATTTGTACAAGGAGAAGTATAAAACCGCACATTTTTAGAAATGAAAATTACAGCATGTATTTTGAATGAACACGATTCACAGAGTAATAAAAGTCAAGCTTCACTCACTCCACTCTGTAGGATGGCATCAGTCATATAGTTTTTATCAGCAGAAGCAGTTTGCTCAGTTGAAATGTTCCATTATGCTTAGTGCTTTTCAGACTTCTGCTCCATGTTGGCTTTTACTTGAAATTTAAACTACTGTACCAGAATATCGTATTTGTAATGAATTCTCATTGTGCTAAGTGATAAAGCCCATCTACAGAAGGAGCACCTGCTGCTGCTGCTCTACTAACTTGCTGCACATACTACACCTTTTGTGTAGACACTATGTACTCAGATGGCACTTAATGTTCGAGGTCTGTATCTGCTCTTAAGGAGCAGAGTTTTCTTTGACAGACAGAGTTCACTCAGAGCAAGTCTGGCCACCTGAACTCAGCCACCTCATTTGGGTCAGTTGTCAGGTGTGTCGTGACTTTAGGGGCCACTTGCAGCCAATAGACTGTATATAAAAAAGGATAGAGTTTCTGAAATGCAAAGGGTCTCTAATTCTTTATAGTGGCCAGTAGGGGTTGAATGGTGTAGTTGCAAAAAGATCTCAGGTTTATGGATTTCATCTTTAATTTTGAGCCTGACAACATGGTTTTTATTTTGCAAATTATGGTCTCTGTTAGGGGTGAGAAGGATGGAACAGCAGGCTGTGCTTTAGGATGTGACTGACAAGACATTATTTTATGTCTGTTAAACTGTTATCATTGGCATTTTTCACAGATTGAACTACAGAAATGGAAGCAAAAGTTATTCCCTACAATACATAACTTTGTTTCACGGCCAGATCTGCCCTTCATTTGTGATTTCTGGTTTCAAAAAGCTATGATGGTAACGGTGAAAAGACTGGCTTCAAAACATTACTTCTTTCATAACAACTGCGTCAACACAATCCACTGATGAAGACCACAGGGCACAGCTGAAAGCTGGTAAGTGCTGATTTCAAGAAATCAGGAGTGAACCATCAGCTTTATCTGGAGTATACGGTTTAAAACGGCTGCTGTAAAATGATTTGTTTTTTTCTTCTTTGTCAGATGAATAAACTGGAGTGCTGTGCAAAAGTTTCGAGCCACCTGTCATTTACTTTTATATTGTGAAAGGAAAATTGTAAATAGGTGCAGTTTGAAAGTCAGTATTTGTTATGACCACCTTTATTCTTTGACAGAGCCTAAACTCTCTTAGGTAAGCTTTCTTTATGATCCCACACTGCCTCAGTAATGTTCAGGTCCAGGCTCTGTGGGAGGCCAATTCATCCTTCCATCCATTCGCTTCCGCTTGTCCTTTTCAGGGTCGCTGGGGGCGCTGGAGCCTATCCCGGAGGCTAATCCATGACTGCTTTTTCTATCCAGGTATGCTTTCACTGCATTGTTTAGAGTTGGCTGACAAGTGAAGCTGTTGACAATCAGATGGTGGTGCGTGATGAATAAAAATCTGACGGTACTTTTCTGTGTTCATATTTCCATCAATTTTGACAAGATTGCCAACACGACTGGCTGACCGTGACAGAGCCGCCACCGTGCTTTAAAGATCGCCCTAGACACTCAGCGTTATTGTTTTCTGACATCCGCCAGAGTTTCAACCGATTCAACCACAGAAATGGAAACTCCCTTTTAGTAAGAAAGTACGATTTTGCCTGTTATGCATAGACAAAACAGGTTTGAATAACTGCTTAAATAATTCATAGGAGAGTGTTTAGTGGCTTAACTAACAAAACAGTGCTTCGACAAAGCAATGTATGTCCAAAGAAAACTTTGAACCCCATCCAGAAAGCCTGGAGAGCTGTTGTATCTTTTGAAAAGAATGTCTGGCTCCTTTTATGTAAAATCTAACAAAAAAAAAAGTGGTCTTTCCTTTTTGTGAAGCTTGGTTTTTAGCAAATATTAATTTATAATTTCCAAACATGTTTCAATTAGGCGTACCATGACAGTATATTTAGCCCTACTTTGGGCTGACATGGAACAGAGTCACCTCCTGCACATCTTTGTCCAGTAATTACTTGCAGAGTATTATTGAAAAAGATTTGTATCAGTATTTTTCATAAGTCAGTGTCAACTATTTTAAAATATGCGCTCGCAAAAATCCACTATGTGTCTAATAAGTTCTGGCTTATCCTGAAATATTTGTGCCCAGATTAGATCAAGCCAAGTCAAACTCTTGTTCTTCCTATCTCAAATTCTTCCCCTTGTGCGTCGCCTACTCTCTTCTTTTTAATGTTAAATGTCAAATTAATATTCAGCATTTTCAATGTCACATTAATAAGCCAATATTCCATCTAGCTCATTTGCTTTATTGCATTTTTCTCACTTCGCACCTCACCCAGTACCCTTCGCAGGCTTCTCCGCTTTCCATAAAATCCCTAACCCTCCCATCCTCCACCCTTCTCTCTCTCGCTGTCTTCTCCATCTCTACCGCCCTTTCCAGCTGAAGTGCTGGCTTGACTAATTAAAAGCCTTAATCAGGATTCATAATTAGGTCTAATCAGTGCCTTGTACATCATTCCCTTGCATTCTTCCTTCGCTTGTGGTAAGGGCCGAGATGCTTATGAAATAATTTAGGCGACTTAATGTGTCCAAATGCGGAGCTGGGAGCAGGGCTTCAGCTAAAAAGAAAAGGAGAAGAATATGATTGGGACCAGGCGGCTGATTACTTCCCCTTCCTCCCCCTCTGGTTTTCTACTTCACACATTTAAATTTGTTCTCTCTCTTTTTCTGCCCTTTTTCTGTCTCTTTTTCCCGGTATGTGGTGTCCTCATGACAAGACAGTAGGGTAATAACGGAGACAGCCTTTCAGATTACAGCTCCCTCCTCTACCTCTGTATCCACCTGCTTCATTACAGCTGAGGCCACAGCACACTAAACACGGCAACAGTCTTTCTGCTCTTTACTGCCTTCTGTCCACCTGAGCTCTCATCTGTTAGAACGCCCGATACAATGCATTACAGAAATAGAAAATTACACCGTTCATTATTCAAAAGGCCGCTGCTCAGCTAAGACTGCAGCCTCCCGGTTTGTTTCCGTGTCCATGCGCTGCTCTCATCGCATCTACAAAGCGGGAATATGATCCTGCTGCAAAGTAGCTGCTCCTTTTGAATTTTAGTGGTCTGTATCATGCTAGCTCGTAGAGTCCCGACCGTGCAGAATGTTTCTCCCGTGCCTCTGTGTCGGCCTCCTGCTGTCTGAATAAGAAATTGTTAAGGGGGAAAAAAAAAAAAATTTAAGTGCCTTCAAAAAGAAAACACCAAACAGTGGGAGTCTGAGAAAAAAGCTGCATAGAACAGATTTCAGCATGGTGCTTATTCTACCCTCTTTGTCTGTGCTGTCAGAGCCAGACCATTTAAAAAATATACACCAGGTGCCCAGGTATGTGTTCATGCTGTGGTACACACATGTAATCGCAATTACGATGACAATGATTTTCCAGCAAGCCATACAGAAATTTGTCAAAATTATGATGTGCATTGTTCTGCGCAAGCTATTAGGCCTATAATGGAGTGGTTACCTTGGCGACTGTAAATCAAACCAGGTAGTGCAAGAGGATGAGGGTTATTAAAGGTGAAGAAAAACTACAATTGGTCTCATTTTCTGAAGGATTTGCTTTTTTTTTTTGTGGAGAGTTGTGTGATGTCCTGGTAGGTGATGTCAAGATTTGCTTATGTACTACTCAGGAAGGTAAGTGTATCTGCAGTGCAAATTATTGTTAGGCTCGTAACGAAACAGGAACATGTTAGATTGCATTTTATATCTTTGCATATATAAGAATGTCCGGAACTAAGCTTATTGAAAGCATCCTAAAGAAAGGAACTCTCCACACACCCCACAGAAGAAAGCAGAAGAGGTTTAAAGCAATATTCAAAGCAGATGATGGAAACTGATGATTTGTGGAGAACTCAGAGACTGAACAGAATGAACACCAAAATCAGATAACATCAGCTATCTGTTTAAAACCAGTCAAAGCCTGCAAGAAAATGGACTGACTGACAGCCAAGGTCAATGGCAATGACAGAGCAGATAACCGTAGAAACCTAAAGGAGGTTGAGACCACCCTTGATCTAAGATAGAGGTTAACTTGAGGATCGTGAAAGCTTTTAAGAATCCCTTTTCTCCACAGTGCCTATTATAAATCCTGCCATTCAAGAGATGGGGGATCAAATCCATAACCCTTTTACATGCTGTTAGACGTTTACAGTAGGAGGCCTCCTTCCAGTAGATAGTTATCACCTCATTCGATGTATGCAGTTGAGGCCTGGTGAATGGAAGTACAAGGCAATGTGTTTCAGGTTAGTACAATTCCAGATTCGGATGCCGGAAGGGTGGGGAGGTCATTGTTCAGCAGACTCTCAAGAGTGACGCAATAAAAAGGCAACTGGACTTCTTTAGGCTTGTGAGCACATTTCAACTCTCGTCCAAAACAAAAGGTAGAGAATCCGGTTAACGCCTAGTGGGGGTTTCCGATTTGAAGTCGTGAGGGTTGTTGACCTTCTACTGATCATCTGATCTACTTACCATCATCGAAACCACTGCGAGACCTTGCTCCACCCCATGGTGTGAGCTATTGACGGCACCTGAGGCAAGGTGTCAATAGCGCATATGACATCACACTTAGCCTCTGGTGTTGTTTTATATCCTGTTTGGTTGGTTTAGCCACCAAAAGTATTTTCGGTACTAGTTTTGGTTAGAATATACATTTTTGTCAACAACAGGTTAGATTTCATCATCCTTCTTAACCAAGCTGCCAGAGGTCTCTGTTATAATTTGTGTTGCTCTCTGGTACAGAGATACATAAAGCCTGGTGCTTACAGTGTATATAGCATCACTACTATAAATTAAAGAGTTTTTTTTAATCACAAACCATATTTACACACATATGCACACAGCACTTCATCCTGTACCCATCATGCACATGCTCACAGTCATATGGATGTATCAGGGGTTCGGTATCTTGGCCAAGGACATTTTGAAATGTGAACTGGAGGAACCAGGTATCAAACCACCAACCTTCCAATTGGTAAACAACCCGGTCCACCTCCCAAGCCACCAATGGTTTGATCATATCAGAATCAAATCTAAGTCAGGACCAGACATTAAGTGTACTTTACTCTCCCTGCTTCTTCTCCCTGCTTCTTAGTACATCTTGCAGGCTATTGCCTGGATAATTTAGCGACTGAGTGTGTTATGTCTGCTGAATGTCTACTCCACCTTTCATCTCAACTAGAGTACTTCTAATAATGAGAATGCAGCTGACACAGACAATCCAGACAATTTGCAGACAGAGTTCATATATAAAATGGCTTTGTATCAATGCAGTAGTCTGAATTACCCAGTTCATGTAACTTTTAGTTTTCAGAAGAAACTATAGAACACATTTTTCGCATAAAGAGAACAATGAATTTTGTCCCTATTTCTCATGATTACATGGTTTTAGCCATTTGCACTGGTGGTGCCAAATTAAATTTTATGCATCTCCATCAAAAAAGAAAGACAAAAACAGAACTGCTTGGCTCAAAGTTGGTATGACTGATGTAATTTACAATTGAAAGGATAACCGGAAATAGCAGCAAGTGATTGGTGGATACAGCCAACTGGTGCTATCTATAAATGAACCCAATTTTTCTAGCAAAGCCAATCAGCACGTGGGCTGAGTCTCAAACAGCAGGCGAGTGGTTGAAATAGAGAAAGTTGACAACAACACTCTTTTTCAACCACTCAGGTGGTGACACGTGTTCTGCAAGGGCTTTTTAATTTGTGCAACCTACTTATTTCTACTCGTGTTTGCTGGACAGCTGTTAGTGAGATGAACAATCCTTATATGTAGGACTGATTGCACCTTGATTGGCAAAATTAAAACGTTCCTCAGATTTTTGTTCAACAATAACTTAATGCTGTGACATAAGCCTTCTTTAATAAGCAAACAAACTATAATTAACTTGCTAATACATTTTTTTCCTTTTACTTAAGAACTATTTTAAATGGTGGACTCACATTTGAACGATCTGAATAGTTTTGTTTTTTGACCTCTGTTTTTTCCAATAAGCTTTAATAGAAGGAAAAACATAACTTGCGAAGTTACAATTGAAAGGAGGACAATGCAAGGACACTTCAGGGAATAGAAATGAATCACACCCAATCAGATAGACCTTGTGACAACTGTTACAGCTTAGCTGAACAATGTCATCTTGAAACTATAAAATAAAAAGTATGCGCCCATAAATTACTGCACTCGAGAAAGATCTTAAACCGCTGCATCCAGAAATCTTAACGTTTACCACATCAGAGCATCAATTAACGTTCACATTTGATAAATACTTCAATCAGCTGAGACAAAAGCAGAGATGATTGGTACCATCCATCTTGCACCCTCCTCCATTTCAGCACATAGTGTTGCATAGAAAGCGTATTATGGTGCACAGAGGCCAATAAAGGCTGTTGTTCCACTCAGCTGTGGTCTTTATTGTTTATGGTAATGGCTTTTATGTCTCAAAATGAGTGTGACACTGAATTATTGATGTTTAAATGTCCACATGGAACCAGTAATTTTGGGACCATCACTCTCAAGGAAAAGAGAACGTGCGCGTTTAGGTTAAACCTGCAGTGTGTTGAATGTACCGTGGAAGGAGGATGGCATCCCATTCTGAGGTCGTGTGAGTCTTTTTATTGCTCATTGCATCAGGAGGGAAGAGACATGAGCGGGATGCGCACATCTCCATCACAACACCGTGTAATTCAACAGTTTAAAAATTCAAATGCACTTTAAATAAATGCATGAGGCCTGCACCTGCGGACGCTTTAGAGTTACAAGCCTCCCGGTGTATGTCTTTGACTTCACGCTGGGCAAAGCTAAAACTGATGTAGGTTTGGTGATTGCTCACTGGATTGCCATGTTTGTGTTTTTACCCAAACACATGATCACACCTTGAATAAAGGCCATAAAATACCCTCTTTTGTCCTCTCTATTTAAAAAACCTCACTGTATTTGCAGTCTTTAGAGAAAGAAAGGGGCCAAAGCGGAGCTATAAACTAAAGGTCAAAATCATTCCGAGGCTGGTTGGTGTGCAAATGAATGATCAAAAGTGTGTGTGTCTCTCGGGGGTAGAGTGTGGGTGTGTATTTGCCGGATGCAGATGAACTCCCCAAAAAGTTTTTTCTTTTTGAGTCAAAGCATCGTTATTAGTTGATGTCATGTGACTGTGCATGGTGGTCTCATTGTCCTGCTGATGTGACACACACACACACACACACACACACACACTCTCTCTCTCTCTCACACTCGGCTGTCTGAGCAGTCATTTTCAGGGGTATTAGAAGCCCTCTAACATGGTGGGCCATTAACAGCATAGTAATATCACAAGTTGACCCTTGACCTTCATAGCAGCTTATATCTCCTTGCTGATAGATGCAGGCTCTGCATATAGCACTCTGTGCTGGAAATGAACTGACATGTGGAAGAAGAGGGCAAAATCCCTCCATCTTAAGCCTCGCCGGAGCGAATAGCAGAGCAGCTTAGGAGGCGCGGGAGAGTGGCAGAGAGACAGACAGAGGAGCTTTGATAGAAAGTGGAGAGAGGGGGAGATGATAGGATAATGAGAATGGAGAGAACAGATTTTTTCTCTTTTGTAAGGCTGCGGTTACATTCCCTCTACCAATCTCAACCTTGTCACCCTAAACCCAGCGCGATTGGGTTTCACTCAACCACATGACATCACCTGTTGATTTGATTGCAGAGCCTCGGTGATATATAACACTTCTTACGCTTTCTGCCCCCTTTTTTTATATGCCTTCTTCTTCTGCCCGTACATGCTCACCTCATCATTCCTGGGACATTACTCACCTGCTTCTCACTTTGCTCGCTGTTTAACAGAATTCCCCCATTTTGAGATTGCATCTTAATGTGCGTGTCTTTGATTTCCGCTCATCTATCACAACCTCTACCTTCCCCATAATAAAGCAATGCCCAGTTTCTCGTTTCTTTTCTGTGCCACGACATTCGACCTTTTACCCTTTCCCCTTCAGCCTTGGATCTTTTCCTTTCCCACATTATTTTGGTTTCCTGCCTTGATCGCTGTGCCCTTAAGCAGCGGTGGAACCAGTTTCCCATGAGGCATGAGTGGCAGCCTGACCGACAGTCTACCTCTACCTAACTTCGTCTCTTCCAGCCCTCCCTCCTCTGAAATTTTCCACCGATTTCCCCTCCAACCATGCACCTCCCAACACCCGCAAATGACTCAATGCCCAGCTGCCCTGCAGCTATCATCTATCAGTCAATCTGAATCTCACAGACACACACACACAATGGTGTGTGCACCATAGAATACACACATAATCACTGTGAAGGACTTAAATGACAGCTTTAACCCTCAGGGATATGCTGAACTTCTATGCATGTCTTTTTATGTATGTGTGTGTGTGTGTGTGTGTGTGTGTGTGTGTGTGTGTGTGTGTGTGTGTGTGCACACATATGGCCAGGGATGTCTGTGTACATGTAAATGTAGTTATATCTATAAATATGTATGGTAATGCACAGAGAGGGGTTGTGAATAAAACATGGAACAGCCTATGGTACTCTTTATGGATGTTAATCTGAGGCTGTTACCGGCCTGTGATTGTGAAGACTTCACAATATCTTGTTCAAATGTCACCGCATCGTGTGAGTTGTGTTAAAGTGAATATGTGCTCTTTGACTGTCCTGTATGATAAGAATTATAATAAGAATGACTGTTGAACATGTGCACACTCTGGGCGTATGAGGAATATCAGGGATATTATTTAAACAGTCACCACAAAAAGTTTTAATTATATTATTAGATGGCAGAAAAAAGTTCTGACATCAAACAACACTCTGAGGATTTTTATTTGCAGCTCAGGTACTTGTAATTCTGCATGGATAACTCGTTTTGATAGACTTTTTTTTTTTTACTTGATGCGTGTAAACATCATAACCTGCTTATAATGACCTAGATAAGATGTTCTCCCAGTTATGAAAAGCCTGATCATCATATCTGGGATGCATCTATATTGATATCATACTTTTCTAGTTTTTAGTTTTGAAAGAATGAGTTGAGGAAATTAAAAAATGTTGGCCCTACTTAACAATTCTGTTAGATGGTTCATAACTTTGGCCCAGACTGATATCTGTCAGCAACCATCTGATCTGGCTGACCTCAAAAGTTGGTTTGGGCACTCTGAGTGGATTTAGATCAGTTTGGTGTTTTCTAGTCTTTTCCTAGTCTAAACAGGCCCAAATGATTGCTCTGCTTGTGAAATACAGTACTGTGCAAAGGTCCTAAGCCACGCCCATTTGTATGTTTTGCTTCAGCAATTTAAAGAAATTTGTCCAAACATAAATATGTTGGTATATAGTATAGTTTGTGTATTTCCAGTGAGCTTAGAGTTTAATATTTGGCATGACCACCTTTATTCTTCAAAACAGTCTGAACTCTCTTAGATAAGCTTTCATGTAATTTTTTAAAGTAGTTTTCAGGAATAGTTCTCCAGGCTTCTTGAAGGACATTCAAATCTCTTCTTTTTGGATGTTAGTTGTCTTTTGTTGTGTTCTGTGTCAAAATGATCCCACACTGTTTCAGTA
The DNA here is from genome assembly GCF_057381915.1 of Diplotaxodon limnothrissa. Classification (NCBI taxonomy): domain Eukaryota; kingdom Metazoa; phylum Chordata; class Actinopteri; order Cichliformes; family Cichlidae; genus Diplotaxodon; species Diplotaxodon limnothrissa. Next base: position 61,512,561 of record NC_140598.1, on the reverse strand, counting down.
ATGTTGATATACAGGCTCTGTGGAGGCCAATACATGACTGATTGTGATCCACTGTGTGTTTCTCTAACCAGATCTGTTTTTACTGCACTGGTAATGTGTTTTGGGATGGATGGCAAGCTGAAAAATGAAACTTTTGCCAATCAAACGTTATTGCGTTGTGAATCAAAATCCGACTTTACATTCTGCATTCATAATTCTAACACCACTGGCTGAAATGCATCCCCAAACCATGACAGAGTCTCCACCATTTTTACAGAGGGCTGTAGACACTCACTGTTCTACCTCACTCCTGATCAATTTAAGGCCAACTATGGCTACAAATGATTGATTTTTTCCAACACACTTTAAGGGCATAAAGATATAATCTATATTTTGCTCACTGATAAGTTGCCTGTCACATGGGAGACACAACATGAGTTCATCACTTGAGTTAGTTGCCTTTTTCATGCCTGAAGGATTCATATGTCAGTGTTAAGTGGCTTAGCAATCAAAAAGTGCTTCAAAAAAATTTGAAAGCCCTTCAGAAATCCTGGAGAACTCAAAACCAGGTAACGTCTGGCTCCTCAGAAGTAAAATATAAAGATATAAGGGGTGGCTCAAGACTTTTGCACAATAATGCATGTCAGCATGGACTTCCTGTAGATGTACCACTCGAAGCTTTTGCTGCTCTCCTGATAATATATGTTAAAGACTTTGGTGTTTCCCAACTTTTTCAGCTTCATATTTGTTTCCAGGTCCAAACTCGTACACGTAGGCTAAGGCTTTCATGTTTTGGGTTGCAGTGTGTTTTTGTCCCTTGTTTTTTGAGTTGACACGAGCCCCAGACGACACTTCAGCTGTCATTCTATCCTTCTACAGGTTTTATAGCAATGTTGATGTGGAGCATGGCTTTAAGCTTAGCTTTTAAAACCTGACGACATACTACAGCTTAGTGTGTCTTAGACAGCAGTTTTAATGCTTCAGGAAACAGTCACTGCCGGGCTTAAAATTTCATTATGATGACAGGGAGGAAGGTTAGGGTCTTTGCTTTTTTATCGTAAAATGATCAACTCATGTAGCGATGTTGTGGATGTTGTCATCTCACAAATTTCTGTCTGCAGTTCTCTCCGTTTTCAGTGTTTCCTTCCTGTTGTGTCAGGGCAATTGACAGCTGTGTGAACATAGGTGCCGTACCTACATGCTGACCTTCAGTTATTAGGAACAAATTAATCCTTTTTTTTTTCTTTTTCTTTTCTAGAAGATACCTGTACTTCTGTGCCTTTATATTCCCCTGAGAACCAAGAAAAAAGGACTCGTCCCATCGAACTAGATTGTTCCATTGGCATATCAACAGAAAGGATGTCGTCTATTTAGTAAAACAGGACTAGCTTAAATAAAGCAAAAGATATAGACTGAAAACAAATGTCCATTACAGAAGACACAAATAAATATGCTGGTTCTCAGGATGATACTAAACTAATAATTGCATCAGCCAGGACAGGGTGTAGTGTCTTCAGGTGTCCCATAACCAACCCATTTACTAGCTTTTAACTTTTACCATTCTTAACACCTCTTATTATAGCCGCCGCTGGCTGATAGTAATACCAGAGAAATCAGAGAAAATCTTATAGGATTTGAAAGAATCTGGAGCTTTTTTAACAGTCAATGGTGCTGCGTTTGATTTGGGAGACCTAAAGCAGCAGGTTGGCCCTCAAATTAGTTAACTTTCAACTTTCAATGAGTCGCCAAGCAGATGGGTTTGCTGTTTGTGCTGAGTGATTGTCTGGACTCCTGGATGCTGAGGCAGCTGTTACAGACACATTTTTCTCAAGGTGAACTGTAAGTGCTCTGGGGATATGCATACTTTTATCATCAAGTCAATTCAGGTATCCTCTTTTTTTTTTTTCCCTTCAGCAGTTATTTTTGTCTTGATGCGTGCTCAATCATCCAGGTAAGGAAATCCCTGAAAGCTGATTCTGTTCATGTGGGTGTAGCATTTATAGTCTCCCACAGAAACGGCTACATCCAGATGAATGGTAAACAGACTGGTTTAGCACTTTTCTAAATCTCACACGCTTTAAGTGAATGTGGCAAACATGAAAACATTGCACCTGCCGAAACATCAGGATTTAGATTGAAGCGCCGCTGTGTCTGCGCATCGGTTTGCAGAGCTTCTAGCACAGCTGGAGGCGTTTAGTGTTATTTAATTAAACGCTTTTACAGAAATACCTAAAACTTTTCATTCTGGGAACGATGAGAAAATTGAACAAATTGGACCCAGATTCATTTCAGAAACAGTTAGATTTTGGTTGTTTGACCTTCATTACAAAAACACAGCAGAGCATGTGCCGTTTTTAGCTGTGTGTAGGAGTTATGGAGTTATTTTTTGGCTTAATGATGGGTGAAGCGGTTTCTTTTTGACTTCCTATACAGAACCAAGTTAAAGAATAAGCTTGTTAGGCATAATAATATTAACAACAACATCACCGCAGAACATTAAATCATCCGGGATCTTCAAGAAAACACACAAACTTTGAAGCAGGACAGTTGTACTGACTTTGGATCTAAAGGGCGATTTGTCTTTAATGGACAATTGGTTTTACATTAAGAAGTCTATGACCTTTCCTGGCTTCGGTGAATGTGGCCATTAACTCTCCCAAACACAACTCCACATTTTTAGATTAAATGCAAGAACAGCCCGATCCAGACGCAAAATCAGACATAGATAAATACTGAGGTAGGGTTTTGTCTTCTCAGCTTTGTTGTCTATTACAACTATGAGCTTTTTTTTCCTTTTTTTCTGAACCAGAATGAACATCGCAGAATAATTGAGTGATTCGTCTTGATCAACAACATTTTAATTATGTTTTGTCTTGCAGGGCAGCGAAAATCAGACTCGCTTCCCTTTTATTAAAAACAACATTTCTTACATGAACTGCTACAAAAACACTTTCTCTCACTAATGCTGGTTGTCAGCGCACCATTCATCGCCGTCGCGCTAATATTTATTTGCATAAAAATTAGCGAATTATGTAAAATAACGACTGGGTGGAGGGAAGGAGGGGGGCACAGAAAGTGCAGGTCATTTAAGAAAGGAGGAGAATGAGACAAATGCTCTGCTGACGACTGGGATGGAGGGATAGGAGATACTCCCCACGGACCCAAATGAGACAGTGTAATGAGTTGCCAGGCTTTGATACAGTCTTCCTCAAATCAGCAACACACTCATCCAGACAGACAGGGTCTTACTAATACATTCTGCTGTAGACGTTTTTCCCAGCTTGCCTCCCTCCTTCCTTCTTTTCTCTCCCGGCCTCGTCTCCGTCTCTGTCTCTGTTCCAGCCTATCAGACATGACAGTACCAGCTGGCTCCTGGCAAACTCACAGCCAGAGGATATAAGCAGCATGTGTGTGTGCGTGTGTGTTTATGAGCTTGTGTGTGTGTGGTGAGGGCTGGTGGGGTGGGGGAGTCAACATATCTGTCTTTTTAGTGTGTGCGTCCACACTTCTGACAGGCTTGGGGTTGTGTTTGTGTGGCAGATTAGGTTTGGGTGTCTTAAGTGTGGAAAAAAAAGAAAAGCGGACGTGTTGATTTGGTGTCACGGAGTCGGAGTCTGAGTGATCTGAGTCACAGGTGTGCCGGTTACTTTGGGGTGGGGCTCAGAGTAATATTTAATTCCAATAAAGATAGTTGTCAACACTTGCTTGAAGCAGCTGTGTACTCTTGTGGGTGCTTGGCATTTGCTTCTCTTGTCTGACTCACTGAGCACATTAAAAGCCACTTATTTGCCTTTGTTGCCGTGTAGCTGTGTGCCAGCGGAGATGATTTGCTCGCTCTTGCTTTTGTACTTCCCAGCATTTCACCAAAGTTCTAGTATTTTATATAAATTTCTGAACTGTTTTCTCACAAACCCCCCCAAAAAAGTCAAACATCAAACCTCCTATTTTGCATTAGCAGGCGTTCACATGGTTGCAGGAAACCTTTAAGGATTATTGAAAACCTTTAAGATGAACACCAGATGCGTCTGTAATTTTGACACTTTTCAACATGTTGAACCTGACCCCGAATACCGCTGGCCCTCCTCACCTTTCCTCTGCTGGCCCCTCTCGTTCCCCTCCATTGATTAAATACACATATTTCTCTTTCCATCTGCCCGCCCATACCTCCTGTTGCCTTATAAAGTTTTGACCTAGATCCATAACGGGGAGGGAGAACATCCCAGTTGGGGGGGGGGACACTGACATATCCCACTCCCCAAACCCCCATCGAAAATGTGTATTTTTAGATACTCAGTGAAGCAAACCTAAACATCTTTTCAGAAGTTACAGCTTCATATTTGTGCATTTGCTTGTGTTTCTTCCATCTCCTCCTTGGCCGTTTACGACCTATTACACCGAGTAATGAGCAATCCCAAAGATTAGAAGCCACTCATACTAAAAATGCAAAAGCCAACATCTTGGTGACTTTTAAATATGCTCGTTATGTGTTTCGGTTTAATTCACAGAGAAGGTTTGGCACCAGATTCCCAAACCAGGATGAAGCTGGGGTTAAAGCAGCGCTTCAGTACAAATCATAATTGCAGCTTAGCAGCTCAGCCAGACATTAAGAAAGAGCCCCTAATTTTAAAAGACCACAATGGAACTTGATGGAAACCAACAGCATCCCATGGGTCTGTCCAGACGGGGTCTGAACCAACTCTCTATTGGCTGAAACAGGCCAGACCTGATGACAGACAGGCAGGCCAGAGCTGAAAAACTGGGGCTCACATGTTACATGCTGTTTGTTCTGTACAGACTCCAAAATATGTGAGACATGGAAGCATGGGGTGATATTCAGACGGAGGAGAGGAGAGATGGGAATTGAGTAGGAGTGAATGAAATGAGAGGAGGTGAGAAGCGGAGGGGAAATGGGTTGACACTGAGTAAGAGGAGGTGGCAAATGTTGCAGGGAAGGTGGAGGTGGGAGGACATTTTCACATATTCATAAGGAAAGAGTTTTTGAGTTTTGGCGAAATAGTAAAATGGTTGCAGTTTTCTTTATGTGTCGATGTGCTCGTCTCCAATCCAACCCTCATTGGAGGTAAAGCAAAAAGCACAATAGGAAGTCAAAACGTAGCGCAAGGAAGCTGAGCAGGTGAAACATAATGTGGAATTGATGTAGAATACACTTCCTCAAAAAATGAAAGGAACACTTTTTAATCAGAGTTTAGCACCAAGTCAGTTAAACCTCTGGGATATTGATCTGGTCAGTTAAGCAGCAGAGGAGGTTGTTAATCAGTTTCAGCTGCTTTGCTGTTGAGATGAAATTAACCTCAGGCGCACTAGAGGGGCAAGCAATGAGACAACCCCCAAAACAGGAATAGTTTTACAGGTGGAGGTCACTGACATTTTTTTTCACTAGTGTTGCATTTGGCTAGTGTCAGTGTCACCACTCACCACCCTGCAGAGCTTGCACAGGTCCAACACATCCAGGATGGTACATCAATATGTGCCTTTGCCAGGTTTGCTCGGTCTCCCAGCAAAATTTCCAGAGCATGCAGGAGATTCCAGGAGACAGGTAGTTACTCTAGTAGAGCTGGAGATCCTTAACCCATCAACAGGACCAATATCTGCTCCTTTGTGCAATAAGAAACAGGATAAGCACTGCCAAAGCTACATAATGACCTCCAGCAAGCCAGTGGTGTGAGTGTCTCTGACCAATCAGAAGCTCTATTGGGCCCTGTCCTCACTGCCTGGCACTATGTAGCCTGATTGGCATTTGCCATAGAATACCAGAATTGGCAGGTCCACCACTGGTGCCCTGAGTTTTCACAGATGAGAGCAAGTTACATTGCTCAGCATGACCAGTCTTCATGGTTGGTCACTGATGATCTGGGACGACATATCTATGGAGAGATCCACAGACCTTTACTAGCTGGGCAACAGCGTCCTGACTGCCATTAGGTATCAGGATGAAATCCTTGGACCCTACGCTGGTGCAGTGGGTCCTGGGTTCTAACAACAAAGCACAGCCACATGTGGTGAGAGTATGCAGACAGTTCCTGTAGGATGAAGTAACCGATAACACTGACTGACTTCCCACACTCGCCAGACCTAAATCCAAGAAAACACCTCTGACATTATGTTGATGAAATATAAGCAATGTAAAAACAAAACGTGTTGTAATACTCTATAAAAATTAAATATAGGCCGACCTAGATTTACATTCATTTTGTATACCGTGTTGTTCTTTAATAGTTCCATACTGTGTGACAGTATGGGCGAACTGATGCTATACAAATATTTAAAAAACTTATGTGCAACACAAGTCAGCTCAGAGAAATTAAAAATGACATGCCTCAAACCATTACAATCCAGACCTGCACTGATAACACCCAAAGCAGAAAACAGTGCATTTAGAGTTGTTTGGTATGTTATGAAAAGGTGTGTTTATAAAAGCAGGGATCAGGGCAAATACTCTGACTGAAGCTTTTTGATCAATAATTTATGTCCTTTCCATTTAATACTATTCTATGTTGTCAATTTTTAATGGAGTTTTTTTTTTATCATCAGTAGTAAAATAATATAAATGTTGCAATGTGTGTGAAACTGCAAAGGGGGGGCTGAGGAGAAACACAAGAAAAAGATGAGAGCAAGAACTGCGCGTGGGGTGAGTGGATAGCTCGAGGCCAGTTGGCAGTGACCGTAAGTGCTTTCATTGCAAGGTGCAGCTTCTGTAGCTGAGCCCTTGAGCCAGGTCTAACAGCAGCACAAATGGATAATGTGTTAAGCATATTGCTACATTTTCTGCTAGAGACGCTGACATCTGAAGCTGGGAAACTGAATCGGGGCTCAGGACTTGGACAAGGTGCGGATAGGTGAGGGCAAGCAGGGCAGCATGGAGGTGGGCCTTTTGGAGGCGGGTAAAGGGGAAGGTGTTCAGCCACATCGCAGTTAATGTCCTGACTGAGCAGCTTATCGCATTCCAAAGCATTATCCCCGGGGACTCGTTTAACTGAAGGTGCAAGCCCTAGTTTCTATGAATCACTCGCACCGTAACGCAAGTCGCTGCTCATTACTGCAAAGACTGACTGTGGTGCGACCCTGGGAGGTCTCAAGGGATGGGTGGTGACGCCACTGGCAGGGTTACGACCTTTGTGGTTGCACCGGTCGACTCATCACCACCACCGTGCATCCCAAGGCCGTCGAGGGAGCTTCACTGGACGTTTGTGCAAATGCACATACATTGCACCTCCAATGCACCTTCTTGTTAGCTGCAGATGTAGTTTGATATGTTGCTGTTTTTCTCTTTCTGTTTTCACTGAGGATGCTCAATAATTAGTTGATTGGTGTCTTATTTCTAAGGAAGCCTGATAACTAAGTGTCTCTGAGGGAAGTGCGTGTGTGCGTTTTCAAAAGAGACAGAGAGCGAGAGTGGCAGCGAGCAGAGTGCTCAGTGTGTGCTTGTACTTTCTGCTGCGAATGTGTTCCAGATAGTGGTGCTGATGGCTATCTTTCGGAGAGAGCTCTATTGATTTGGCTGGGGTAAATAATTGGTTGGGTCTACAAGCTGTCATGTTCGGCCTGATTGCTAAGCATTGGTGGTCTCAAGCAGTTATCTTCCTCCATATCCCTCTCTGATCCTCCTCTAGCCTCCTTAGTCTATCTCTATATTTATTGATTAGGACCCTATATGGTCATTCTCCATCCTTAACTTTGGGCAATAATCCCTGTGCCAAAGCACTGTTTACAAGTTATCTGCTCTCCACTCCTTGTAGTATTGTAGATGGAGGGCAGGTACAATTTAAGAAGGCGAAATGAGGAGACTACAGAATGAGGACATTCGGAAGGGTCAGCTGTAATACAGCCTTTCATAGTGTGCCCTAGTTTTCCTTCATAGTAGGCTACTGAAAAGTGAGGTGTGTGTGTGTGTATGTGTGTAGGGGGGCTTCCCTGGAAACTCAACTTAAAGCACTTGAACTTATAAAGAAAATAAAATGCTCTCCGTAATCAACATGTCAAGATAAAGTCAGATTTAGGACATAATCACAAGTTTAAAAAAAGAAAAAACATCTTTAAATTGACCAAATAAAAAAAAATCTGACTGCCAGCGCTGTGGTCTATGTCCTGCGCAATGGGAGGCCTGGGTGTCAAGTTTGGGAGGCCCTGGACCACATGAGGCAGCCTCTCACGGGGTCACTGAGCTGGAGCGATGAGAAGACCATTAGCGACCCCGCTTGAGTGCCTTTGGGAACTACAACCCCCACTGAGTCCAGAACAAGAGAGTTTATTATCCCGGCAAACCCACAAGGGTTTCTTTAGAATGGAGAAACGCCTCATTTGCTGCAACCGGTGGATTTTTGTCCATTTTGAAAACCTGTACCAAGACCAACACTGCACCCACATAATCCCTGAAAAGCCCATAGGGAACCGCTGAAAGGTATCCCATCCCAGCAATGACTTAGCCATATTTAATTATGGTTTTGTAAAGTATAAATGTGGGGGAGAAAAAAGTTGAATAGCAGGACTGACACAAAGTGGCAGGGTTTAATGGGTTTAAAACGTTTTTATACCATTAGCTGCATATTTACCTGTCATATATAGTAAAACTGAGTTCAGACTGGATTACATGTCATTCATAGAACTGCATTGGAAAACAGCGTTATAGTTCTTTTTCACACTGTGTGCTAAGTGTGCCCTATTTTAGGTTGTTAACTAAATTTCTTTCTCTTTTTTTTAAATGCTTGTTTAACATGGAGCCCGCACCTAAACAGCCCAAAGCTAAATAAGCTCACGGTGGCAGCTCCTCGTGGAAGCCTGGAAGTTTCGGGAAGAGCAGAAAGCTAACCGGGAGCTGAAGTTAGCGGGGACGGTAAGCTTCCTCTGCTACGTCTGAGCTCCAGCAGCAGCAGCACCTCCTCCGGAGCTCACAGCCAGGACCGCGGCGCAAAAACGACAGGGACACACGTGAATTAATTAACGGTAAATTAATGAAACGAACACGACATTTTTCTCTCTTTCCCTGTCTTCCAGACTTTTTACATTTTTGGTTAATTTTGAGAGAGTATAAGCTGAAGTAGACGACAGATGTTTGCCGTCACTTCTGTTGAATTTCGGCAAAAGTAAGGAGTCGAAGTTTTTGCCTTTTTCTTTTTTTCTTTTAAAGGAAAGATTGAAAACGCACATTTCCCCCTCTCATTCGTTTGTTCGGTCCCAGCCTGAAAACTTCATCAGCGTTAATTGTCGCACGTTGCTTCTTTCGCGCAGCGGGTGAGATAATAACCGTGGATCCAAGTGGGGAGGAATTTAGAAAATCAAGTTCTCACTGCTGTGGCTCTGTAGGAGCAGTTTACACAAATGACACTTTTACAGGAAAAAAGGAGCCCTCAGGCTGTGTTTATATTGCTTTATCTCAACTATGAGTGTTGCAGTATGAGTATTACACTATTAAAAATCAGGTCAAAATATGCGCAATGAATAGATGTGGAGGGGGGCTTTGCTTGCCTTGAGAATGAGAGGGGTGCATTCTCCTCATTCCTCTTGCTGTTATGTATACACAGACAGATTATCTCGTGTGAGCAAATCCTCATACTGACTCTCCTTCCCGTGCTCTCTGTTCCAGAACAGCCATGCTGCCCAGGCTCCCTTTCTGTCTCCTAATTTCTCTGCCAGTTCTCCTGGTGCAAGGGAGCATCAATAATTCATCCAAGAAGAGTGCCGATGCCCCGGCCGGTCCAGTATCTCGTCCGCCGCCACTGCCTCCTCCACCTCAGGGTGACCCGAGCTGGACCCTAGGTCTGCGGCTCTACCAGGCCCTCCGCTCCGACTCGAGCTCCGTAAATGTCATCTTCTCTCCTCTGCTGGTGGCCTCCTCTCTCGGAGCACTGGGGGAAGCTTCAGTCGGTAACACCTCCAGCCAGGTCCGAGGTATCCTCAACCCACCGTCCCCCGACAAGGCGGGGACGCAGGTTCCCGAACGTCTTGCCGAGGCGTTGAAGAGCTTCAGTGAAGCCAACGGAACCAGCTTTCACCTGCACGCATCCTCAGCTGTGTTTTCCAAGCAGGTCTCTCCAGTCGACCAGGCCTTTGTGAAGCAGAGTCAGGCTAGGTTCAGAGTGCAGCATCAGAATCTGGGGAAAGGAGACTCCAAGGCTGACCTGAAGCAGCTTCAGGACTGGGCTAAGGCCGGCCTTAGTGGACTGGAAGGCGCTCCTTTGGAGGCCGAAATCAAGGCCAGGGCTGGAGCTTTGATCCTGGCGAATGCAGTGCGTCTAAAAGGTGTGTAGAAACAACATTATTGTAAATTAAATTAGTGCAGGGTTACTGAAATATTAGATAACAGTGAGCATCCAATTTTGCTTTTAAAACTGTGGGAGCGAAAAAGCTTGATGTCTTTTCCCGTTTTAGATGAGAGTATGGCGTGCGCCATTTTTAGTGATCACACAGCACAGACAGTCCGCACAAGTCTTTGCTCGCTCTGTGGCGCGTGCCAGCAATCCCACCTGTGTGCACCCTGCATCTCCATGGGTGTGTGTGCGCGTGCATGCGTTGGACTCCAGCTGGTGGACACAGCAGATAAAGGATGATTCTGGGGTCTATCACTGAGAGCTTATTCATCTTCCATTGGGGGGTGATGTGTCATCTTAAATAATTGAGTAACAAGTGTCCAGACTCTCTCTCCCTCGATGTCATGCCTAACATCTGTGCTCGGAGCGCTCCAAGTCTGCGGCGGCACAGCTTGGCTCGGCTCTGCTCTTTGTGACAGGCTGCAGTGGTGGAAAGCAGTCAATATTTCTGCACGGACGCAGTCGGTTAGAAGCTCCATCTGTGATTTAACAGTTGCATCCCAAAAACATATCCATCTAAATCCTTATCTGAGGTTCATTATGGCACGCTAAATGTGCCAATAAATATCGCATTTTATTTTCGAGGGTCGGCAATATTTGTTCATCCGCACTTATCATGAGTCAAGGAAATGACTTATTTTCCTTTTTCTCATTTCTTTTCCTTTTTTTGTGTGATTGTGGAATTGAATCTACCATCTCCTCCTTCGTGTCTCAGAGCACAGCCAACATTTTGAATGCCTGCTGACGTAGATTCTCATTTTTTTTTTGTTTGCGGTCTCCACAAAAGATGATGATGATGATGTGTTAAATATATCCTTCTGTCTCGCTTGTTCCTTTTTTTTGCAGCGTTGGTCTCTGTTTTTGTGCTTTTGTCACTCTCTATCACATGTCTAATCTACCCCCGTCTCCTCTCCCTCTCCTTCCCACATGTCTCCTGTTCACATCCTCCTTATCGGTGTCTATCTGCCTCTGTTCCTTCTCCTTCCTCCTGCAGGTACTGCTTTTTTTTTTCTTTTTATTAGGTAGAAAAAAATAGAAGGCAAGGCTCCTGAAGTGAAAACAGGGTTCTGGCAAAGATAGACAACCCTTCAGAAATAACACTCCCTGACAGACTATACATTGATAAGCAATTTAATTAATTCTCTTTGTTTGATGTTTTTTGACTTCATTACAAAATTAGTTTTGTTTTTTGTTTTTTTTCTGCGAGCCCACCCTCATTGGTTGGTTCATTAATTTCGTGGAGCAAATATACAAATTAGATTATGCAGCAGATTGCAGCTGCAAATTAGATTACGGAAAATTGGATTCCTTTAGTTTTGATTTATAATTTTCAGCGTGGTCGATAGTTTGCTCCTTTCTCAAACCAGCAGCTCCTGCTTTTGTTCCAACTTTTGTTTTTTTCGTTATGTTTGGGATTCCAAGGACTTAAAGCAGTTGATGATGTGTTATTAATGGGATGTTTTCAGAGGTCTCGGGTGTTATTTTATTTTAGATGGCACTGAGTAGGCATCTCCATCCGTCCGTCCCCCCCCTCCCCGCTTTTGTTTGTTTCCCTTCTCCCTCCCTTCAGTTAATTATTGAAGGAAGAATTTAAAAAAAAAAGGAAAAAAGCTCTTTGCTGTCGCTCCTCCCTCGGTCTGTACAGAGCTTTCAAAGAAAAGGAAGGTCAGGGCCAATTAGTAGCGGAACATGTTTATAGCGGAGAGATGCGAAAAGCAAAGAGGGCCAAAGAGAGGGGGGGAGAAAGAAAGGGTAAAATTAAATGAATAAAAAGGGGAGATTTCTGGGTGGAAAGGGGCAGAAGAAAAGCAAAGAGATGGGAGTGATTGGAGGAAACTGAGAAAAGTAAAGCGGGAGAGGTTGGCCTGCTGAGAGTGAAAGAGATGGACTGTCATGGTGGAGGGGATTGTAAAAGGGTCTGCCTTTGGGAGTTCCAGTCCACTCTGGTTAATTAATTCATGCTTTGTTTTGCTTTAGACAAACACCAGTGACAGCAGAGGAAAATAATACTGGGAAAAAAACAGTGGAGTGAAACTTATACAAGATAATGCGACAGCACTGGGGGACTGAAAAAGGAGAGGCGGCACATGAAGTCCCAGCTTATTTAAACTCTAATAACAGCTTCTGAAACAGCACAACTGCACGCCATCACGAGTCGATGAGGGAAGAGACCGAGCCGCGAGCCCGCATCGATTCTCCACTGGGTTACGCTTTAAGTTAACAGGACGACTCGGTAGCTGTGTGAGCGCCGCGCAGTCGTCTCGCTGTTTGTTGCTGACAGCTATTAAAAGGTTCAGGTTTAAAGCCGTCGCTCTGCTGCTGCTGTGCAGGTCTGTTTGGAGGTCAGCAGGTCATTAACCCCCCCGTGCTTGTTTTTACACGTGTGTACCGTGGAGAAAATTGTTCATCGTCGTGACATCATTTCAACAACACGGTTGCCGCTTCAGGTAACCTTCAGCCGGCCGCTTTGGAATTCCAAAGCGTGTTTCCCAGGAAGCGGACTGAATGCCTGTGATGTGTGCTAGCATGCCCGGGAGGGACAATCACACGTCTTTTCTGCTGCGATTTGTGTTTGGCTGCGCTCCATTCGAGTCTGGTTGGCTTTTGGAGATGCCACCCATGGTGTTGAAACAATTAGTCAGGCAGCTATTAATAAAAAAAAAAAGAATAAGTGTGGAATTTAATAATAAGTTAAACAGTTTAAAGAAACTCCAAATGTAGACAAAGTGTAACGAGGCCTAACAGTGTGTGAAAACAGTCTTCCTCGTCTCTGTAAATTTCTAGTCTGGAGATAAATGGAGCCAAACATCTTTGAGGTTTACCATAATGGTGTTTGTTGCTTTTATGATTATTTACTTATTTTACTTTTCCAGAATAAGTTTCAGCCAACCAACTCTGTGATCCTCATACATAAGTGAGTCGGTGTTTCTTTGTAACACTTTGGTAATGAAGTGAGTGTTTTTTTTGTTTTGTTTTCTTGTGATTAGAGAAGAGATTTGCAGATAATGGACTTTAAACCAGTGGATGAATAGATGATGGCTGAATATGTCTTGTGTATATAAGTGTTCCCTACCAGTGAGGTAACGCAGTGACGATGCTATGTTGCTTATCTGGCTTCATCTTGGTTAATTTGTTAGCTTTTCCGCTACACTTTAGTACCAAACAGCACTGTTATTTTGACCTGCTGCTGGTGAAAAGGTGAGAGGCTCACAAAGGTCTTTAGAATAGAAGATAATTGTTGACGGTGTTGATATTTCTGTAAGGAAAAAGTAATTTCTCCAAAATGGGCAGCAGATGCTGAAATACTCAACATGTGATTTCTTATTTTTATTACACACGTATATCTAAACCCATGTTCTAAGTTCAAATGCTTTTACTGGAACAGACTGATGTTGATGGTTGACATGTAGCTGTAACACAGCCTGTTACAGACTGCTGAGACCATATCATGTAAAATGCACTGATAAATCTGTACATCTGGCACTTTGGCAGTTTTGCTGATCGTTTTAGTGAGCAGATTGGCGTCCTTGTGAATTGTGGGATAGCACTACCTGTTTCAGCCGCCACCGTGTCAGGCAGCTGGAGTTGATGTCACCGTATTTAAGGACGGTGACGTGTCAGGATGTCAACCAGTTAAGCTTAACTGGCAAAGGTGCATCTACAGACTGTATGATCAGAAACCAGAGTGCAGGCTTATTGGTTGGGTGTGTTAGTCACATGTAACTGTAGTTTGTTTTTGTCAAATACACATATCTGCAAGTTTCTTGGGAAAATGAGAACAAAATTGCACAAAATTGAGCAGAAGCAGTTTCCTTGTGTCTTGTTTTGTTAGTGAAACCCAGTACAGTGTATACTTATCTTAGCAGTGTGGAGGAGTGTTTTGACTAAATCAGGCTGAGCATTGTCTTCACAACTTATGGCATGTGAGGTATATCTTTTTGTCTTAAGGTAAATTATGGGGCACTGTGTCTTGTATTGATCTCTCCTTAAAGTTCCTGTGCTTGTAGGTGTCACCTTGTGCTCTGAGAACTTGGTCTGTTTTTCTTCAGAGGAATTAAAAACAGCGCAGACAAAAGACGAGTCTGTGCACAGTTCTTAATAGAGGTGCTTAATAATAAAAACCAAGCAATCAGTCTGCAGGCTTTCACATTGCCAATTGAGGCATTTCATAGTTTTTGGCCTCCTTGAACCTTAGCTTTGTGTGACGAGAGCGCTGACCTTTTCAAATGATTTATCGATAATGAGAATCATCATTAGTTATAGCCCTAGCTGGCCTCAGGTGTCATTCACAAAGAGCGCGATGGGTACAAGTTAGAGCTGGGCGATAGAACGATAACGATATGTATCGCGATATAACTTTTACTCGATAGAGAAATTAAGCTATCGCGATAGACCTCGCCGCTCTTGTCCTCAAAAAAAAAAAAAAAAAAAAAGGTCAGCCAATCCAAATTAAGTAGCGCAGAGCCGCAGCGTCACGGCCGCAGCGTCACGTCGCGTGACTTGTTACGTACAGCACAAGTGCCAAGCCGCACGTGTGTTTGTTTGGGAAGCAGCCAGCGGGTAATGGAGCCAGCGCGTAATGGAGGAAATGAGTGTGCCGACTAGAAAAATCAACCGAGCGTGACCGAAGAGAAAACAGATGATGGTTGCAATGCCGGAGAGATTGTCAAACGGAAGAGCCATAGAAGTTCCGTAGTGTGAAGGTATTTCGGCTATTTCAAGTCTGACAAAAACAGAGTAGCGTGCACTGTAAATTGTGCCGAAAGCAAGTCTGGAAATACAATAAACTGGTGCATGCGTCACACTGTGCGCCACGTTATTGTTTCGGTGAAATGAATTTCTACAATACTGTTAATTCTACTCTCTGCAGTGTTTAAATGCTTACATATACACACAGTTACTGTCCCTCCACACTTACGACTCGGTTCTGCTTCTATGCCCCAGCTTTGTTTACTTTTTCCCACCGAGGCTTCTAGACTTCTGATTGGCCAACATTTAGGCACGGTTAGGAATCTAGCGCCACCTGCTGCTTTGGCATGTTCATAGCAGCGTTTTCCTTCATTTCTGCCTTTATGTGTGGACGGGATTATTTTTTTTAAAACGAAAACGGAAAATCTCCGTTTTCAAAAATACCCGTGTACGTGTGGACGTAGCCTCAGTCTCTGACTGGAAGCGCTAATTCGTCATTCGGCTTTTGTCAGACTAAAGTAACTGTTAAAACTGTTTGAAAAGCTCAGCTATACAACAAGGAGAGATTGAGAATTTCCTTTTAGTTCTCAGTTTATTTGATATTGACAAAAGTTAGTCAGTTTTGTCTGTTCTTCTGTAACACAAACTAAGATTTATTTTTAGAATTAATATTTTGTTTCTAAGTGGAATTGACAATTTAGTCTGTTTCATTTGTCCTATTTTGAAACTTAAACGCTTTAGCGGCTGCCTTTTGTGTAGTTTGCAATATTTGCCTTTATTTATCTGAAAAAGTCTCATGTTCCTTAAGTACATCTACCCTGTTGAACTTATTATGGGAAATAAATATTTAAATAAAAACAAGCTGCTGATTATTTCACATTTTACTTGTGAGCAACGGCACATTTAAATCTTACAAATATAGTTATTTGGCTTATATCGTGATAGATATCGTTATCGCCTGAAATGAAAAAAACATATCGTGATATGAAAAAAATCTCATATCGCCCAGCTCTAGTACAAGTCATAATCTGCCGACCTCTACGCCCCATCCAATGTCCCCTGCCCTATTGAATGGACCAGCAGCTTTCAGAGTGTGTTGTGAGGTTATTACAACGGTAATTCCTCCACTCTTAGCTCCTCTTAAATTGACAGCTGTCAGGAGGTTAGCAGGGCCAAGTGGGGATGTGTTGAACATTGAATAGGGGTCAGTAGCCTTAAGGTCTTCATAACTGCTGCAGTACAGCACTCTGCCTCAGCAGCTTTCAGGAGGGTATACATTTTTTAATGGGCAGTACACACAGATGATTCATGAGCAGTGCCAGCCAGTGTCGCTGTATATGTGTTTTATGAACATGGCATTGTTTAACCTATTGTTCACTTTTTCTCCCGTTTCATTGATTTTGTTTTTATCCTCTCCCTCCCCATGCATGCTGTATTTAAAACTGCTTTTTCTTTCTCTTTGCTCAGGGCTGTGGGAGAGAGATTTCAGCGAGGAAAGCACAGATCGTCGTACCTTCCTGGGAAAGAAATACACCAAAGTGGTGATGATGCACAGAGCAGGTAAAAAAAATAATAATAAAAAGCTGTACGCAGTCTGTCACTGCTCTATTCCTGCCAGGGAATAAATGCAGCGAGAAGGAATCCAGCTCTAAAAGGGACGTGAATATTTGTGAGGTCCAATATGCCTCGCTCTAATTTATCAGTGTGTCCCTAATGATTTATTTAGCACATTTTCCATATTTTATGCATTGTCTTAAAACAGCAACAAGGCAGGGTGAGTTTCTTCTAGGATAACAGTTAAGAGACGTAGACCGGATGTATATTTCTTTTAATCTCATCTATAATGTCACTTTCAACTCACGAGTGAGAATTGTGTTACGGCTGGCTTGTTGTCGGCCTGTCGCAGCTTGCATTTCCTTTATGTATGAAGCGAAACTAACTCCAGCATTCCCTCTGCGAGTTCACTCGGTGATAGAGGGAGGTGGCGCCGAACGACTGCAGCGACACGGCTGAAAGTGCAGCTCTGAACCAACTTCCAAGAGAACTTCTGCATTAAACTACTGCTAAAAAAGAAAACGTTACTTCACAGCACTGCCCTTGACTCTCTGATCTTTGCTCAACTCTTTGCCTGCCCCCTGCTGTCCCCCTGCTACAGGTTTGTACCGCTTTCATGAAGACACTGACAACATGGTGCAAGTTCTAGAGGCGCCTCTGTGGGGAGGCAGGGCCAGCGTCGTGCTCCTGCTGCCCTTTCATGTCGAAAATCTGGCTAAGTTGGAAAAGCTGCTGACCCTGGAGCTGCTGTCCAAGTGGCTGGAGAAGGCCAGTGTAACCAGTGTGGCCATCTCTCTGCCCAAGGCAAACATCACTAGCACGCTCAGTCTGCAGGTTAGTTCAGCAAAGTTTGTTTTAGTACAGTGGCATAAAAAGATTCTTGCTGTGAGTCAGGTCCTTTAAATTCAGCTCATGCTGCCTTTCATTGTCATATAAGTCTCAAACGGGTCCTGCTAATGCAGTATGGCATAAGTATGGCTCTGAAGTGCTTAAATAGAAGGTTGAGTTAATCTTACTTCTTGGAAACGCATGTAGGAGTCCTGGTTACACCTTGTACTGTTTCCATGTGTTAAAGAGACATCAGTAGGCTTGGATAGTTTTTTTCCCTTATTTTCCTAATATTTCACAACTGTATTTTTATGCATTACTTGTGTTTTGTTTATTTTATTCATTATTTAAAAAAACCTCATAATTAAAGCTGTTGTCGAGTGATGTCATCGTTGCTATGGATTGTTAATTACCGTTGGCTACCGAGGTAGCAAGGCTTGAAGTAGGAAGAATGACATCCTGTGTCATTATAGCCGGGCAGTGTTTTGATCTAGAAAATGAACAGCCGAGACAGGAAATGCCTACTGGAGCTGTGTGTAACCACATACAATACAAGCATGTTGATGTTAACCTACAAGAAAAGAAGGCTGCTGATGCTGCCGCTGCTAATATTAGTCATTTTTAGGTCTGGTAGTTTTGCTAATGTTAACTGGTTACAAAGTTAGGAGCTAGAACCCTCCAACCTCCGTCCATAGATTGTTGCTGAAGGAATCTGTGGCCCTGCTGTAATGGACACTAATGCATTGAGGGGGTGAATGAAGAAGATGTGCTGATGATGATTAGTGAACTGGCATTTTCAAGTGTTACGTTCTTTAGACAGGGGCGCCACCAAGGAGGATGCCTGTCCTACGTTGGTAATAATTAAAAAAAGGTAAAGGTAAAGCTGGTGCCAATCCCTGGATAGATCACTGTTTTTGATGTGCCAGCCCAGTATATTTAGAGGCCACCCCTATGAAAGTAATTCTGGAGGCACCGCTGTCTTTAGGTATAACTTTGCCCAAATTTCTTGGGTCACAATCTCCTCTAGCTTCTATGGTCACGATGCTGTTTTCCTTTTTTATTCTTTTTTCTTTCTTTTTTTGCATTTATACGCAGACCAGTAGACCAAGTTGTTTTTTAAGTAAGTTTAAAGTGCGGTGAAGTGGGAGCTGTGCAGCTGTTTCAAACCCTAGTTGAATTTGACAGAGTGGATCCCTGCGTGCAGCTTCAATTCTAGTTTCTTCTTCCATTCATTCCCTGTATCTGCGCACTGCATCATTTTTCACTCCACCTGATACGCTTTCTCATTTCACCCAGCAATGCAGTCATCATTCTCATTGTTTCTTTGCCTGCTTTATCCTTCTCTGGATTTTCCGCATCTCTTCATTATTCCCTGCCTCTGTCTTGGCCGGCTGCTTTTCCTGTCTTGCACTCTTCTTATCTGTCTACCCTTTTCTCACACATATTGGCACCCCCTCCCACCCCATCCTTTGGTCTTCCTGCTCTTCCTCTATGCTGTGTCGTGTTTCTCGCTTCTATTTTCCTTCTTTTACTTTCTCCTTCCATTCGTAACGTGACCACTGTGTCTTACTTAGTTTTGTGCCTCCTTCTTCGACTGCTTTTGTTTATTCTTTTTTAGTACTGGCTGTAATTGAAGCCTCAGTGCAGACGTTGGCTAAGGTGAGTTCAAATGTCAGTCCTTTCCACTATTCTCTTCTCACTCTTGAGGTGAAGGGTGCCCAGGTGTATCAAACCTGGGCACCCAAACCTTCCTGCTCGGAGGCTAAGAGGGGCCTGAAGATGACCATGACCTGTACCTCCTCTGTGGGGTCCCGGTGCCTCCCACAGGCCTTATTTTGCAAGAGCACAAAGGTTATGCCACAGCCCAGCTGGTAATGTGGATCTCTGCTCCTGCTACTCCCAGGGCCAGCAGGTAGCTGGTCTGAGGTACTGAGAAGTGAATAGGACAGCCAAGCGGACAGAAAGCAGCTTAGTGGCAGCTGATGCTAATGTGAGTGCATTAGGGTTGTTAAGGTTCATCCAGGCCAAACTGGAGGCTGCTGACTGGGAGGCTTGAGAGTTGTCGGGCTGGTGGAAGAGCACGTATTTTACCAGGCCGAGAGGTGTCTAACAGGGACACAGAAACATACAAGCTGCTAGAATCACACGGGCCTTTCACCTTCAGGAAATTCCTGCTGAGGGGGTGAAAGTGGAAGGAAAGTTTTCTGGTCAGGTTTATGGAATTGACATTAGTTGCAGTCACAGTTCTATAGGTTAACTTTTCACTTCTCTTTGTGAAATACTGTTCTTCCATGTGATGTTCCATGTGGCATCTTGTAATTATAAAAAAATCAAACTCAGATTTTCCTTTGTGGCTCCAAGTAAACTGTTGAAAAAACAAATAGAGGAACATGGCTGAGATTGCTAATTCCAAGTATCTTGAGCAAAGCACAGGAAGTAGCCTGTGACAAACAGCCAGTTTAATTGTGCTCTGTTATTACTAATACTACGTTGTTATTATTATTGACAACTGATGGAGCCTTTCAAAGAAGAAGTTTGCCATTGAAACCAGAACAGCTATGCTGAGCGCTGGCTCAGAATGACAGGCTGCTACAAGAATCTTTGCACCTTTGCAAGAGATGTAGGATAAAGGAATTTCCTAACAGAGATCTAGGTATGCATGCAGCAAAGCAAGAATAAGGAGAGTAAAGAAAGGAATGGCATTTAAGATCCTTGATAGCCATTAAAATGTTCCTAGATTTAGCTCAGTAGTGGATTTCTAGCATCGGTAACATCGGTTTATGGAGTTTACTCTCAAGTGGCCGTTAGAGGAACTGCAGCTTCTGGCACCATTTTTTCTGGAGGTTGCTTTTTTTACCATTTCAAACTTTTATTACTTAAATTATTTTTTTCTTCATTCCTCTTGCATCTTTTCAGTGACTTGTTCTACTTTGAAAAATTGCTTAGTCTTCAATCTGACTACACCCAGAGACCAGTTGATAACACAACAGTTGTGGATGAGCTAGAGAGAAGTAGTAACGGGGGGAGGTTAGTTTAACCTGACAGAAGCAGAAGCATCCCAGTAAAACCCATTTCCCCAGGGCAGTGGACACCGACTGCAACCTTTGCCGACGTCCTATCCATATGTATGCTGTAACCTCATCATGGACTGATGAAATCCACTTTGCCCTCGTTTTACTTTAGCAAACATCTCTGTAGAGCTGTGCTACCATGTTATTCTGCTAGCTGCGCCCCGGAGAACAAGCTTTTGACATTAACATTGTCAGGAGACTCTCGGGAGGAGGATGTAATCTAGAACTAAAGCTTGAAATGGCTTCTGACACGCCTATGACTTTGCCAGAGAAAGAGCAGAAAGCATCCTGTTGCACAGACCCTCCTTTGTCTCTCCGAGGCAGTTTTACGGACAGAAAAAACAGAAAACAGAAAACCTTTAATGGTCTTAAATAATTAAAAGTAGCTGTACAGTGTTCTCATTATGCAACCTAATTATGGGTGAGCACGTTTTGGCCCCGTTTGACTCGTGATGAGTTGTCTTCCTCCGTTTGCTCTCTCAAGAAAAATAAGCGCATTTGAGAAATCATTGCGAAAGGACTCAAGCTCCAAACAAAACCCTCTACCCACTCTGATCTCATTGCGTCTGTCTTCCCAAACCCTCTGGCCAGCGACAGTTCCGTGTCTTCACTGACAATCATTTTTCCAATCGGGTCAGCCAAATAATTGCTCATCACCGTGCGTTAATGCTGTTTACCACTTTGTCTGTCAGTGCCACGGATGGCCATGGAATCCTTAGATTAGAGGGCAGCATTTGGAAAAAACGATGATCTTAGCAGTGTGTGTGTGTGTGTGTGTGTGTGTGTGTGTGTGTGTGTCTAAGACTTTCATCTTGTGTGCGTAGCAAATGAGCACAAACAAAATCGCACACCTCTGACTCATGTTGAGCGGATTTGCCACATCCAAAGGCATCGTTCGCTCCTTCACCCCAGTCCTCCCCGTCGTATCAGTCACAGGGATCTAAATCCTTTTTGTAGGTCAAACATGTGCCTCTTGTAAACCATCGCTAAGCGACTGAACCTTGGCTCCGCTGACCTAAATGGGAGTGACACTTAGGGCAGGGCGATATGACCAAAAATATTTATCACGATATACATTTGAAAATTCGCGATAACGATATAACTGACGATATAATTGACACTAGACAAGATACTTTACAATTCCACAACTTTATTAGTGCAAAAAAAAAAACATCAATGTATTTTCACTTAAACAAGCAGCTGTTTTTTATGTGCGTTAAAGTTATATAAAACTTTAACAGTGCAAATGCAAATTCCTTGCTGACAGTTTAACCAAAAGGCATTTCCAATGGAAATTGGCCGACATATCCTCAGTAGGGATGGGTACCGGTGTCGGTTCTGACATAAACGGTAGTAACCAGACCGAAAAGCAGCGCACATTTCGGTGCTTTATTTCGGTGCTTTTTTTTCCTGAGCTGTGATACACTTCTAGCCAATCATTTTACGTTTCCGAGGATAGTAGGCGGGGCCAGGTACGTACGTTCTGTTAGAGCAGAGCTACAGATTAAAAATGTCCAAGGCGAAGCGGTCAAAAGTCTGGCTGTACTTCACAGCAAAAGATGCAAACTCAGCAGCCTGCAACAAGTGCTTTAAGCTGATACTGTGATACTGTCAAAGGAGGTAACACCAAGAATCCGATTAAACAGCTGGCGACGCATAGCGTTTTTTTTAAAAGCCGAGAAATGCGCCGTATTTGATAGCTTGCTGCGAGACCTCACACCGTGCACATCTACTGCGGGTGGGTTGCCAGTTATCGGACCCGGAGCAACATCCCCCAAAAACCCGAAGAATAGAGTCCTGGCCCCTAGCCCTGCCAGTGTAGCAGAAATGATGAGGATGATGCAGCAGCAGCAGCTGTTCTTCTCTGCGTGAGTAGCTTCATGTTGTTCGTGTGTAATTTACGTTGAGTAGGCTAACCACGTTATTACATTAATGCATGTAAGGTGAACTAGCAAACATCATCATAGCTACATGCGGCTGTCCTCTTGTTTGATGGCAGATACTCCCTTCACCCTGGCCAAAAAGGCTAAAATGACCAAAGAAAAAGTGGGAAACAGTTAAACATGAGAGGGTTTAAGTTTGTGTTTTTTCCATTGTTTAAGCACTGCTTCCAGCCAAGAGTGATGCCATATATGCCACATAGCTGCAGAAAAGGCTAACATTGTTATCTTTTTACAAAAAAACAGCTAAACATGAGAGGTTTTTGGACAAAGTTTGTGTTCTCCATTCTTTAAGCACCGGTTTGAGCACCGTTTCAAAAGTACCGATTTGGCACCGGTATCAGATAAAACCTAAACGATACCCATCCCTAATCCTCAGCATAACGATGTATAATATCCACAAAACTTAAAGAGGTTATACACACACAATACCGTAATACTATGTTGAAGCACAGTACGTATCACTCCGCGAGGCTCCTGCCTACAATAGCCGCAACGCTCCGACAATCCATCAAGCGGTGCGGGTTCGTAGCTTAGCAAAGTCGTACTAAAACATTTGACCGATTTTCGAGCACCGTGTACATAAAATCGTTTCGAGGTCAGTAAACACAACCAGAATTCATACATAAGGCACACGGGGTTATAAGGGACACTGTCGAGTTTCAGAAAAATCAAAGGATTGATTTTAAGTGTGCCGTATTTTCCAAAAAACATGGTAATAACGACGGCCCGCTAGCATGCTCTACCAAAAATAGTGCTTTGTTGTGTGTCTGACGGACGAAAGCTAAACCAGTTCCACCACTGAAGTTGCAGCATTTTTACAAACTGATTCTGGTTCATCTGGTTCATTCAACGATTTGCTTTCGCCGCCATGCTTTTTCCGACGTGTGCTCAGCAAAAAGGCACTGCGCATGCGCGTTTTACCCCTATTCTATCGCGATATTTCATTTTTCTATCGTTGCCCAAAATTATACCGGTATTACCGTGAACTTTATGATATGGCCCAGCCCTAGTGACACTGGCTGGGAAAGTGAGCAGGAGAGGTGGGAGAGAACGAGAGGGGTCAATGATTGCTTGGGGACGAGGTGGGAAGCACACGAAGACCCATACAGAGCAGCAAAGTGTGGCATTTCTCTTCCTTTCTGTCTTGTCGGTGGTGGCGTTTTTCTCCGGTGAAGAATAGGAGTGTGACGGGGTCTGCAGCCAGAGACGGAGAACCCTCTTAACAAGCCTTGCCCAGAGGTCACAGAATAAACCACACTCATTCCTTTTCTCTCTGATCCACTGCTGACCAGGCCACACACATGCACGCACACTCACTAATGGCCAAACTTGAGCTCCTCGGTGGCTATATCTCCGATTGGTGACTAAGACATATGAGTGTTCACCAGAGAGCTCACTCAGTCATGGATAATGAGGTCAAAAGGCCATCAAATATTTACAAGAGTGCACTCTGCAGTATACAGTGTCATGGGGCAGCTGTTTTAGCACAGCTACCATAGCCCTGCATCATATGAATTAATCAGATGTGTTTCATGGCCATTAGTTAAACATCTCGCTGAAAGCTAAGGCTTTATTTTCCTTTTTTTTTTTTTCTCTTCTCCAGTAAAATGGTCTCATAGAATAAAGCGCTACTCATGTGTCTGTGTGAATGAGACACAGAGCACATTGACTGTGTAGAAGAGGTAAAAGCCCATGTAAATAAGATACCAGTAGGAGTGATGCTGATGAGACCTTAATAAAGCGATGGTGAGGCTTTGAAGCCTCGAGAGCCGATAATGTGTGAAAAAGAAAAGGCTTTCTTTAAAGCCTGCATCAAATGTGTCCATGAAATGGTGCTGCGATGATGCCAGTGCCGCACACTGCACACTTCAAACCACCCACGTGGGGATGTTTAGGGCAGCACTGAATTAGGCAGAACGTGTCTGGAGTTACTTAAGGTGGCAAAATCTGGGAAATCAGCACCAACGCTGGTCCTTTATTTCCCAAGGTTGCCATAGTAGATGGATCTGCATGTGATTTGGCACAGATTTTATGCCCATTGCCCTTCTTAACACAAGCTTCGCTTTTACAGGAACAGCTAGTAGTTTACTAGCTTGTGAGTCTGTGTGCCCTCCTGGTGTGCAACCACAGACGTTTCAGGTGTGTGGAGAAAGTGTTAACCACATGGAGCCACTGTACTGTAACAGTATAAGATGATAGAAAATTAGAAATTCTTTTAGTTTTTATTTATTTATTCGCTTTGTTGCCTTTTAATATAGAGCTATATATAGAGCTGAGCCAAGAAGGAAACAAAAGCAGAGTGAGGAGGATGATGTGAAAAAAAAAAAAAAGCACTCCAGCTAACAGTGTTCATGTAGCATGTGCTTTTAACAATTCCACTCACTTAAAATGTATGGGAAAGTGGAATCATTGCTATAGTGTGGGAGAAAGTGTAAAAGGCAATGTGAAAAGATAATGAGGAGCATTAAAATAGAAATGAAATAACACACTAATGCATAGTTGACTGACAGAAGTTAGTGTTTTAGTAACTGATGAATTATTTCGGTGATTACGGTGGAAAAATGCCAAAGATTGCTTGT
Source organism: Diplotaxodon limnothrissa (assembly GCF_057381915.1). Taxonomy (NCBI): domain Eukaryota; kingdom Metazoa; phylum Chordata; class Actinopteri; order Cichliformes; family Cichlidae; genus Diplotaxodon; species Diplotaxodon limnothrissa. The sequence continues at coordinate 61,487,593 of NC_140598.1, read as the reverse complement.
GCCAGCTCCTCATTTGTCAGGATTTCGGTGTCGTCCCAGCACTTTTCTACTGTTGTTGTTGTTCAAATAACTTTGAATAGTGAACCTCATTATTTCTCTGTGTTCTAACAGTTTTAGACCAAAGACTCTAAAAGTGAAAGTTGTTAGTTTAGTACAAAGTAAATTAGATTGCACAGTGAGAATCGTTTTATTATCCAGTGTGTTATCTTTTGTCCAGAGGCACAGATCGGCCTCACTCTCGCCTACCCTTTGCTTTCTGTAGTCCCTCTTCCTTACCTGCTGTGTGATCCAAATGAAGTGGGGTTTTTTCCCCATTTTACCTGCTTTTCTTCTCTAATTGTCAACTAAAAAAATCATTTTTTGCAGGATTAGAAGAGAAACGTTGGCTTCACTATTTAGTTTCTGAAATATTAGATACAGTATGCAGTTCACAGACATAAAAGGTCACAAGAAAATAAGAATTTGCAGTGAACACATTCAGCACTACAGACAAACCACTTGTTTCTTTTTTTTCTTTTCCATTTTAACTGTCGAGGTAAATAGTCTTGGTGTGGTGTGAGGTCTTCATAGAGTTGAATCATCTTAAGGTCTTTTCCCCAAGTTCAAATCGCATCATTTGCATACAACAGCTGAAAGGAGCGCTGCCTAGCAGCGACCTCCCTTTTGATCTTTGCTTTTTTTCTCTCTCATCTTTTTTCCTCTTTAACTTCATCATTATTAAAGCTGGTCTGTATTTTTTTTTTTTTAAAGCATCCAGAACAACTGCTCGCTGATAGAGCTGTAACGTGTCCATGTCCGCCACAACCTTAAAACCCCCCACAGGTACACCCGACAAGCTTCTTAGTGGGCCCGACCATCGAGGTGAAATAATGGGATGCTGAGTGTTGCATGCCTCAGGGCCATGCTACCTCGGGCCTGGTTAGACTGCACTGCTGTAGGTAAAGGTAGCCCTGGCCACACATACACTCTTAGATGAAATCTCCAGGTGACAATGCCTGTGGCTCCCACTCGCAGACAAATAGCTCGTTGATGTTGTGCGCGAGGCATCAGCAGTCCACCCAGTGCTGTTCCATCTAAGATTCATGCGGTGCGTCCGAGAGAAAGGGCAGCCAAAGAGCACCTCCCAGAGGTTTTTCTCCCCGTATAATGCAGTGCCACACCTCCGCAGCGCACAAGGCCTCAGTGGGCTCCGCTGACATGCCTGCTTCTTCTTATTGTGCTGCCACTGGGTCCTCTTATTTATGTATATAGATAGCTAGATATAGAGATATGTATATGTGTGTGTATGTATGTATATACATACACATATACAGGATATATGTACATATATATGTGTATATGTATATATATGTGTGTGTGTGTGTATGTATGTGTGTATGTATGTGTGTGTGTGTGTATATATATATATATATATATATATATATATATATATATATGTATATATATATATATGTATATATGTATATATATATGTATATATATATGTATATATATATATATATATGTATATATATATATATATATATATATATATATATATATATATATATGTGTGTATATATATATATATATATATATATATATGTATATATATGTATATATGTGTGTGTGTGTGTGTGTGTGTGTGTGTGTATGTATGTATATATATATATTTTTATATTTATTTTGACAGCGAATACGCACCTGCGGACCACTTATGTGCAGCCCTGGTTATTTAGCTCGTCATATTGCAGCCACAGAAATTCTTTTGTCCATGAAACCATAAAGCTGCACTTTCTTTTTGCCTTATAGTCTGATTTGTCATAACTTCTCAGTTTTGTGGTAAGCTTTTCTTTGGCTGTCACTTCTTCACCCTGACCTCTCTTATTTGGCTCAGCAGAACTAAAATATATATCTGTCTGTGAAGGTCATCGTAGTCAAATATAAATCCTGCTGCTTTTACACACTCACTCACATAAGCTCAGCGATTCTCTGCGCGATCAACCTCTCACATGTTTAAGCTGCGGGAGATTTCACTTGTCATGTTTGCATAGTAAGCTAACAATTAATAAGACTATGTCAGAGGAATTGGTGCACAAATTATCATCACTCACAGATCAGTGCTGTCATTGCAAAGTGAAAGCAAAAAAACAAGCGCAAATTCAAACGCGATTTCAATATGTCACATATTGACAGTGGCTCACCGATGCCAATGACATAATTACCCAGCTACATTTCTGAAAGAATGCAAAAGCATTGACATATATTTTTCCTTCCTACAATAGCCCGACGGGCAGGGCAGAGATAGATTTTGGTAGCCCGACTGAAAAGATCGCTAGCCCCGGGACGTCGGGCTAGCGATATTGCGAGCCCTGTATCTGATTGAGGAATCACTCATCTTTGGAAAAAGAGAGTTTATTACAGAGAAATGTCTCTTTCCAAAATAAAAGCTATACTATCCGCTTCTTCTGGGCTATATTCTCAGCAGCATATTAAACAGCTGTCTAAATGACTCGGCTAAAGTTAGTAGCATGCTTGCTTGTTTTTTTTCTGCTTCCACTTGTCTTTGCACTAGGATGATGTCGGCGTAAATGTGCAGTCATATTCGTTGTGTTCCCACTAGTGCTTTCAGGTTAATCTCGTTGAAATGACCTTAACGCCACAACACGGCAAATCTCCGTTAACGAGCTACCGCCGATCGCCCCGTGCATGGGGCTAGACGGCCAACACGTTAACGAGCTAACTGCGCTAACACACTAGCTCCCACCCATGTAATTGAGCATTGCATGGCACATCCAACATACTGTTTTACTTTAGTGCATGACTCGCTTACCTTCAGGGTCATACGTCACATGAAAACCAAAATAATTCCAAACGCCAGATCTGAATGAGGGTGCGGGAGGTCCATGTTGTAAGGAGAGCTTAACTTCTGTCTCGCTAGCTTGCCCTGCGCTCTTCCTTCTGATGATGCTGTCTGTGTTGAGCGCTCAGTGAATCTGCGTTCGACTACTCCGCCTAGGCTGCACTGCCGAGCCTAGGCGGAGTAGTCGAACGCAGATTCACTGAGCGCTCCACACAGACAGCATCGTCAGAAGGAAAATTGATAAAATAAATTACAAATGTTGTATTGTTCGATACATATGCGTACCGAACCGAAAGCACTGTATCGAACGGTTCAATATCGATACGAATATCGTTGCACCCCTAATATATATATATATATATATATATATATATATATATATATATATTTATTTATTTATTTTAGGGGTGCAACGATACACAAAATTCATGGTTCGGTTCGATACTTTGGTGTCACGGTTCGATATTTTTTCGATACAAAAAAAATGTTCATGCATTTTTAATTTGTCATTTATTAAAATTATAAATATATATTTTAACTCAAAAGTACAGTTTTTAAATTTAACCCTAACCCTTGTGCGTGTTTTTTATTTTGACAGCGAATGCGCACCTGCGGACCACTTATGTGCAGCCCTGGTTATTTAGCTCGTCATATTGCAGCCACAGAGATTCTTTTGTCCATGAAACCATAAAGCTGCACTTTCTTTTTGCCTTATAGTCTGATTTGTCATAACTTTTCCGTTTTGTGGTAAGCTTTTCTTTGGCTGTCACTTCTTCACCCTGACCTGTCTTATTTGGCTCAGCAGAACTGAAATGCTTTTACACACGCACTCACATAAGCTCAGCGATTCTCTGCGCGATCAACCTCTCACATGTTTAAGCTGCCGGAGATTTCACTTGTCATGTTTGCATAGTAAGCTAACGATTAATAAGACGATGTCAGAGGAATTGGTGCACAAATTATCATCACTCACAGATCAGTGCTGTCGCTCTCTATACACAGTTCACACGATTGCAAAGTGAAAGCAAAAAACAAGCAAATTCAAACGCGACTTCAATATGTCACATATTGACAGTGGCTCACCGATGCCAATGACATAATTACCCAGCTACATTTCCGAAAGAATGCAAAAGCATTGACATATATTTTTCCTACAATAGCCCGACGG